>NC_056725.1:1033247173-1033295514 GCF_019279795.1 Protopterus annectens
AAACCAAACTGGATACTGACTTCCTGTCTTTATTCAGAGAACTAAGCATAAATAATTAATAAATTAAAAATTGTCACACTTCTATAAAATTCATTTTCCTTCCCATCAAGAAGAGAGAATGATACTCATTAAACAAAAGTATCCTAAGAACAATACTTCTAATAATATATTTACAATAAACATAGAAACAACTTTAAGATTTCAAAGACCATATTGCACTCATAATTTTGCAGCCCTCAATTTCAATACAGGTAGTAAGGATACTATATTATTAAGACCTGGTTTATTGTACGATTCCAGCTGTAACTGCCATAACAGTTCTTTATATTCGATCGTATCTTCCCATGGTCCGCCTCGAATATCTTTCTTAACTACTTCCAAAACAAATATATTGATATGGCTTCAGTGAGCCATCCTTTACTTGACACTATAGGCCTCAACGGTGGATGCATGATGTCTTTATGGACCTTGGGTAGGCCTCTGAAAGTGGGTACAGTGGGTTTTTCAACTAAAAAATATTTGTATAAATCAAAATCAATCGCATTGCATAGAAACAGATCATACAATTCATCCTGTACATTGTTAATGATCTTATTTAACTTCAATAATTCTATCTCACAATATGCTTCTCTATCTGCTAATAGATCTAGCATCTTCTCCTTATACATAGATGTATCTAAAATGACTGTGGCCCCACCCTTATCTGCTCCCCTTATGACTATGTCATTATTTGATTGTAATTGTTTGAGTGCCTTCTCCTCTTCATTGTTAAGATTATAAAAATCATGTTTCATGTTCTTATTATTATACAAATTATTTAAATCTCTTTCCATCGCTTTCTCAAAGGCCTCTACCAGAGGATGTGCTAGTGGATAAATACTGAAGGTTTTTTAAACCCAATGGAAGCTTTACTGTTATTATTGTCAGACATCATTCTAAGATTTAAATTCCTGGTAAACATTTTTAAGTCTATGATATGTTCAATATTATCTACATTCATAGCTGGTATAAATGAAAACACTTTGTCAGAAGGCTTTTTTCTACTTCAGTTAACTCATGGTGAGACATATTAATTATTAAGTCTGACTTACAGGACTTAATATTTTTTGTTGAAATTCGAGGCGTTCCTCTGGTAGTTTGTGTTTCTTTGATCCATTCATTGGTGACCAGGGCGCTCTTTGCTGTACCCGTATCGGTAAATGGAACGGGCAAAAGTCACTATTGGAGCTTGTTTTTGCTCTCTCATTACTTCCGTTGAGTTCTTTTTTACAAACATCTTGTGTCATAGCCCTGGAAATGCTATGGTTATTTATTGTTGATATATTGTGAATGTGCCGTTGCTGTCCTTCATTTTCACTAATATTGGTGCTGTTAGCCATCAACGTCGTCTCTCCTATTTGTGTTTTACCAGTGTAACATTGGTGGTGTTTACCATTGTGGTCGTTTCAGCTATTTGTGAATTTCCCAACGTTGTATTTGAATTCCCCGTCACATCTGAGGTGTGGTTATGTAAAGATGTATCTCTCTCCGCTCGTCTCATTGGCTCATCAACCCTTCTATTAACTGTAGATGGTGGATGGTTGGTCTCATTGGTTCTTCTTGGCTCACGTGGCCAAGCGAAGACATTCCCTCTTTGGAAATCCAGGAAGTCTCTTTCGAGTTTCTTCCTTTTGGCTTGAAGCAATCTGTTCTCTAGTAATTTGATATTGGTACTGACATTAGAGAGTAGCTCTTCCATTTCTTCTATTGACATGATCCATTCTAGTTCAGACCGTATGCAAGTTGACTGTGCCATTAAATCATTCTCCAACAGCAAATACTGCTCGATTAACAATTTCATGTAGTTAAAACTAGCATCAAGGTTCGCTAATAGACTAGAATGTTTTATATAAGGTTTCACATAAGATTTATTTATATATATACATTGACATTTACAAGTATTTAAATATTGAATTGTATTTGGTTTCATTCATCTATTTTATATATATATATATATATATATATATATATATATATATATATATATATATTTATATTTAATATATAAAAAAATTCGTAAACTTTGAATATGGGACAAAGGAAAAAAACAGTATGACTTTGCTTACTTAATTAATATTCATCAGGTTGCAATGTGATCGGTTTTTCAATGAAATAATATGGTATTTAAAGACAATCAAGGATTTGAGAAGTTGACAGTCTGATGAAGCATTCCAGCTGAATGTGAAAGCGCTTACTGGATGTACTTTTGTTCGTTTTTAACAACCTACTATAAATAAATGGTCAGCTTCTTATGGTCGTGTTGGCTACCTCATTCAGTTCTGTTTTCCTGAGACTTATTGGTATTTGCTGTAGTTGAGGAGCTCTACCCTTGTCTGAGGAATCTGCCTAAGGTATGTCTCTATGTATCTCTCTTGCTCTATATATATATATATATATATATATATATATATATATATATGAGCATACACCTTTAATTGGGTACATGGCGGGTTGTCCTATTTCAGCACATTCCTACCTTTTGTGTTTTAACCTGTCTGCATACACAACTGGGATAGATACATCCCACGTAGCTTAGTGTTAGGTTACTCTGAGGATGGAGTACGTGGTTGCGGATTCTACTCCTGGAAGGTGTTATTATTTTACCTCTCAGAGTAGACACTGGTAGGGAAAGTGTGAATAACGCACATTTACGTGGTTGTGAGCAGGTTTGCCCGTGGTCTGTGCGATGTTAAGAAAAGGTTAAATGTGTGAAGCGCTTCTCCATTTACTGTGTTCCAGCACCACTTACCATCGCACAAGCATGTGGAAACCAGTTTACAACTGCTTAAGAGTGCTTTAATCCACCTGCATCCAAAAGCCCTTATTCTGGCCCTCAAAATAACCTACCAGCCCTTGCAGGTCTTGAACACCACAGTCTCTGACTTTACCACTAAGGCATCTGAGATATGTACAAATGTTATGGTGTTTAGAATATACATTGTACTACAGACATTCCTCACTACTGAAAACAAATGTGACAGTCATTTGGTGTACATATGTCTCATATATGTTAATGTTCATATGTTTGTGAAATTAGGTGTTGCAATGTGACATGACAGGGTGTATTATGAATGAGAAAGGTTCTTGTTTTGTGTCATTTTTATATTGTTCCCATACTCCATGTATACCCCTCCAGTTCACTTACTGAACATCCAACCAGGCCCTCCCTGATGTATGATTGCATTACCCGTCATTGCTTCCCCACTCCAATGTTCACATACACAACAACCATCCCTTCTATGGTGAATTAGGTTAATATTAATTGTTATAATACCAGAGCTGCATGTGTTTTGTGTACATTCCAATTCCTTTGGAGTGCTTCTGTGTCACGAAGTGTGTTCATAGATGTTTATATATATGGTTATTGATGTAACTGTATAATATATATATGTGTGTGTGTGTGTGTGTGTGTGTGTGTGTGTGTGTGTGTGTGTGTGTGTGTGTGTGTGTGTGTGTGTGTGTGTGCAGACATCACTGATATATATATATATATATATATATATATATATATATATATATATATATATATATTTCGTATTAGTTTGTAACAGTAATACATATGTAGACTGGAATGTGTTGGTTCACAAACTACAGTACATTACAATGTACTGTACGTATGTACACAAAGTGACTGTCCCATTTATGATCATTATAGTGAAATGCATATGGTATAAGGTGTAGTCACAAGACCATGAAGCATGTATACACCTCAGATGGCTTAGTGATAAGTCCCATGACTATAGTGTGCATGGTCCAGGGTTCAACACCTGCGATGCTTTACAAATGTTTTTTACTCCAGACTAAGGCTCATTTAAGCAGTTGTAAGCATGTTTAAAAGTGTTTGTGTGAAATTATAGCAGTGGTTAAACACAGTTAAATAAACTTTGTAACGTATAAACTGTGCGCACAAACATGGCCACATCCGCTAACTACTCCGGATATATACATGTCAGTGAAGTAACATCTCACTATGCGCTTACATAACATTACATTCTCTGTTGACTGTACTCTCCAGCACACATGGGTTTATATGGGTGTTTCGAATGTTTATTATACAGACGATTACTACCTATATGTGCAAGCTGTGTTTAAGGTATACTTTTGCACATGATAAACATCCCTGCCTTTATCAGGATTGTAACCTCGAATGCACAGATACTATGTGGATGCTGTAACCATTACACTGTTGACATTAACGTTGCTTCCACCTATTTCCTATTTAGATGATTTCTATGTGTAAGCTAGGCTAAGCAAAAGGTGGAGGTCCCCAAACTCACTAAGCTTCACGTACTCTTGAAATAACGACATATAACAAATGTACTCTGAGACAATACATTACAATCCTAACGATATTAGGCATAGCCCCTCACTGACACACTTCAAGGGAAACCTTGTTGTGTGAATGGTAACAGACTATACACCCCTGGGATCATGTGTCCCAGAACCATACAGCCAGGGGGTGGGGGAGCCTGTCCAGTTTGATAGCTGCGAGACCTGTTGGGGGAATTGAATGGTGTTGAATTGTCACATTAACATGCCCTCTTTAGATCACTAAGTGCCCCTATCACCCTCCACAACCCCAGTCTTCAACAGTTTCCAGCAACTCTGCCTGGAATTGGTCATTTTTTTTATGCTTGACAGAGGCTCAGTTACTTCATCAATGGTGCGGGGAAAGCCAACACACTGTAGTTATGCTTCTAATTGCCCTTAGGCAGATAGGTAGTAGGCTATCTGTGAACCTCTAACGTGCAGGCCATCACAGCCATAATATGTGAATAAACAGATCTTCAGATCACAATATACAGTGAGAAATCACCATGTAGTCAGGAAACAGTTGAGTACAGCAAGAACATACAGAACACTGATACTTAGTCACTTCAAAAGCCTATCTTGGAAGCTAGAAGACTTGTATAAGTTTAAGGCTTTCTATTGCTTACCAGTAGGTTACCTGCAGGGGAGATGAAAAACAAGCACAGATGGGAAACATGCATGCAATGATACCATACCGGCCTATGTGTCAGCCTTAGGCTTTGGAATACTGACCAAGGCTATTGGCGGCCCATGTTGCCTTATTTAGGAGAGTCTCGAAGGTGAATACCAGCTCCGTAAACAGCACAATAGCAGATTCAATGAGGATTATGCTACTCAACACCAGGGGTTGTGATCACAACATGCATGCACTCACAGGACTCCTCAGGATGGACAACATCAACATCTGTGCATTAACTGAAATCTGTCTTAAGGCTCCTGAGAGCACACCAGCACTACCAGACTACAACCCATACCACACATTTTAGCCACAGAACATGGACTGACAGACATGGAGGGGCTGTATCCATATTCATCAGGGATACCTACACCTCCAGGTTAGTGGGGCAGCATGATACCTCTGTGATCATCCATGTGCAGCTAACATCAGCCACAACTACAATGTGAAATGTGGCCTGCTACGGATCACCCTCCATGACCCAGGACCTCCACTCCACCTACCTGGAGACAGTGGAGAACATGACAGTCCTAACGCACACCCTGGCATTGGTTGATGTCAACTACCATACCATTAACTGGGAAACATACTCCAATACTCACTTTCAGGCCGAGCGCTTCCTGGAATGTATCTCCTCATATGCCCTGTATCAGGTGGTAACCTCCCTAATGTGGGGTGGAAACTACTAGATGTGGTCATCACCAACATGGGCAACAGGTGCACCACAGCAGAGGTTAACCGGTCACTGGTTAGATCTGACCATAAACTATTCACTGTTTCCACACCCAAGCATCTCCCCCACCCATGGATACCACAGTGTACACCTGTCCTACAGATAAATTTACACTACTAGTGACAGGGGTGGGAGGTTTCACAGCCCCCACTCTAAGGGGAAACACTGCTCAAGATACAGACAGATTTACAAATGCAGTCTATAAGCACCTACACGGATGTATGGTTCGTGCCATCACTGGTAAACCAAGACTCACTCCTCCTAGACAAGGACACTGGTCTGGTGGACCTCTGCAATAAACAGGCTATACTACAGAAGTAGGACAGTGTTCCAGACACACAGCAAAACCCACGAATGGCAGACATCCGTGACCACTATTAGTATGATATGTATGTCCCTCATGACATCATCCAAGGCTAACATCAGCAGGAGAATATGCAAGGATTAGAAAGAAAGCCACAAAGCCTTCTTTGACTATGTCAAGCATCTACATGATGACACACAGATTTGCACTGTGCCGGTGAAATATAGCACAAAATATGCTGACGCTACTGATATCGCCAACATCCTTGCAGATACATTTGGTGCATACTTCACCCCCTAAAGAGCCCACAACACTACCCGAAAGGTACAGTATCTCAGCCATCAGAGACACACAGGTGGAAATGGCCCTCTCTAACAGCAGAACACAGCATCAATGGAGACAGATGTTGACCCAGACTGCATCTTGCAAACTGCACAAGACAACCTGCCCCCCATCTAATTAAGCATTCCTACCTCAGCCTCTCCACAGGCTACATGCCCATACAGTGGCACTTGGCAACGGTTATTCCACTCCATCAAGGTGGAATCACAACTGACCATGGTAACTACCACCCCATAAGCCTGACTAGCCTGGTCTGCAATGGTATGGTTCGTATCCTCATGGCACTCATTAACAATGACATTGGTAACCTCCGAACATGTGACCCAACCCAGGTCAGCTTGGTTGAGTGCAGTTCATGCCTACTGAACCTGTTTGACATCTTACATACAGTCACCAAGAGGTTAGATGACGGGGGAGGTGGTTCACACATACTACCTGGACCTCACCAAGGCTTTTGACATCATGCCCCACTCAGGTATTATTGATAAACACACCAGCCTGTACATTCACTCATACATCACAGGTTGGGTTGCCAACAGGCTTACACACAAAACCCACATGGTACGACTAGCGGTCTCCAGGTCCAACTCTTGAACAGTCATGACTGGTGTCCCACAGGACTCAGTCCTGGGAGCCCTACTGTTTGGCATATACATCTCAGAGGTACAGGCAAACACAGGTGGAATATGGCAGACCATGTTTGGCAATGACTGCGAACCGGGAGCCATGACTGGTAGTCCAGCTGACACAGACATCCCTCAAGGGGCCTCACAGAGAACGTCACAGGGTGCCAATGACATGGCCTCCAGCCAAGTGCCACTAACTGCATGGTCATTCCATTGTGGAATTGGCACCCACATATTAACACATAAGTGGCAGCCACTTTAATACAGATGAGGTAATGGGGTATCTGGGGAATAAAGTAGATAGTTATCTCCCTTTGACAATCATATCTCCACAGTAGTTAGGACATCCTTCTATGTAGGCCATCTGATTACTAAAGGATTCCCATCTAGACATACTGGGGTTATAGTGCCCCTTTACTCATCACTCATCAGTCCCATCATAGGGTATAATAACCCATGTGGGATGTACCTCAGAAGACACGTCCAACAACTGGGGGGTCCACAAATGTACCTCGCCAAGGGGAATACTGGCCTCCAACATATGGCCAATGCAGCCAGACTGAATAAACTCCTGCTTTACTCAGTGGCATCTCATTTACCCAGAGATGATCTCCACTGGCCAACACAGCCATGTCGAACTCAGGCTTGATGGATATGCTCCACATATGGGAATCCATGTCACGGTGAGCCACACACAGTAGTGAGCTGAACCTTGCCACAACAATAACTGGAAGATGCTGGAGGGACAGCTTCCTGTCACAGACACTCCCCATACTTTGGAACAACATCCCTAACTACATTATACAGAGCCCCTCACTAACACTCTGCAAGAGAAACCTTGAAGGGTGGATGGGGAACAGTAGATGCACCTCAGGGATCCCGCCATTGGCTCTGCTCCACAGAGGGACAGTTAATGAATCAATGGGGTGGCAAAAGCTGACACATTTTGGCTGGCCTTATGAATGGCCTCTGGCAGTTTGCCAAGTACCTACATATGAATCTATACATACAGTATCTGCATATGCTGATAGCTTAATTTACTGTTCAGGTGTTGACTTACCTTGTGCCAATGGCTGTTGTGTGTGCAATAGTTGAGGGCTGCATATGTTGGATGCACACAGTAGACTGCCTATACATGACAATTTACAGGTAGTCGTGTGTGTGTGCCATCCATTTTTACTGTGTGTGCAGGTGGAGAAAGGTGTCAGTCCCTAGGTGCCTACACTATCAGTGTGTGTGCTATACATTCCCTCTTTGCCAAGGCATGGGCATACTGGGCACACCTCCATCTGCCTACAGGGGCTGGCTCAGGGTGTTCGTGGTCTGAGTACCTTTGTGCCTGTGGGGCCCTTGGCAATGGTGATGGGCTGTGAGGGCCTTCACCATTCTGTCCCTGCTGCAGCTGTTTCCGCAGGACCATATTGTGTAGCATGGCACACACTCTGAAGATGTGGGCACATGTGCCTGGAGAGTACTGCAAGGCTCCACCAGATATGTCCAAGCAATGGAACCGTGATTTCAGCATCCCAAACACATGCTCTATGATGATTCTGGTTTGTGCATGTGCCTCATTATGGCATTCCTGAATGGGTGTGTGTACATTTCTGATGGAAGTCATCATCCACAGTTCCAGTGCATAGCCAGTATCCCCCACCAGGTGGCCATTTGGGATGTCCCCCCTGGCAAATAACCAATACAGTTGTGAGGCATGCCAGATGTGGGAATCATGATAGTTTCCAGGGCTGCCAGCACACACATCCATGATAATGCCCTGGGCATTGCACACGACCTGGCAGTTGATGGAGGGCTATACCTTGTGGTTTATGTAGCGCCTACCCTGCTCACCGGGTGGTGACTTGATGTGTATTTGCGTGCAGTCTATTGCACCCAGTACCTCCAGGTATTCTGCCACATGGTGGAAGAGATGCATATTGCTGGCCAGCTACTCCTGTGTTCAGGGGAAGTATATGTGCTCACTGGCATGTGGTAACATGGCATCCAGGAACTGGTATAGTACTCTGGATGCTGATACCTGTGAGATCCCCATGATATCCCCAGCTGGTCTTTGAAAGGTACCTGTAGCTAGTATTCTCAGGCTTACACATACCTTTGTATCCACTGGGATGGGTTCCACTCTGTTTGTTCTGGCTCTGAGGCCTGGCCGGCACAGCTCCACAAGTTGCTGTAGGGTGTCCCTGTCCACCCTGTAATGCTCTACTATCTCCAGATCTTGTAACCCCTGGTAGTTTACCCTGGGTCTGAACACTCTCCTCCTCCTCTGGTGCCTGAGGTGGTCATGTACATCATCCTCCACACCACCTTCAGTCTCCAACTCATGCTGGTGGATCAAAGCTATGGCAGGCCCTAACATGTACATAATAAAAGTTCCCCGTCTGTATACACCACTGGTGCAGAGTGTATGGGAATACACAAATGTGTGTGAGGTGCTTTCACACTTTATAGTATTGTGCTATGGATGTTGCTGATATAAGTGGGTATGTATGAGCTATTCCAGCTGCTGCATGTCTTAATTATGGGTTTTGCAATGAGTACTGCATGTGTGGGGCCTTTACTGTGGAGATTTACTTGCCTGCCTTGATTAATCTGTTGCCCTTTAATTCACTTCTAGAACTGAATCCCCTCCCGTTATCAGGCATGCATCCACTTGCCGTCTTTCTTGTTTTGTACTTTCCCTACCCAGTCATGGCAAAATGTGCCTTGTAGCTGATATACTGCATATCGACTCTGTTCTGCTTTAATACTTTGCTGTTTTCTTTGCAGTACAGCCCCCTCCCCTTCCCTGTTCTGCAGGTAGCTGCTTGCAGCCTTGTTAGCTGTTGTCAATGTCCCACTGTAGGCCCTTAGGTGTTAATTAGTCATTTGTACTCCAATTTCACTGCTGCAGCATTTCCTTATTTCTTTCCTATATCCTTCCTGTTTCAGCTGCAGTGCGAACCTCGCATACCCATTTACCGGGTTTACGGGTGTTTTTATCTCCGCTCACATGTATACTCGGTTACCTTGCGTACTCTCAGCTAAGCATAGCTATGGGCAATTTGACACACCCCTATCCTGCAGCTTTGCCTAGCTAGGGGCAAACCGGTTTAGCAATGCTCCAATGTGCTTACAGCAATGGCGACACACTCCTCTCTTGATGTCATTTATTTATTTTTTTTTTATTTTATTTTACATTTGTTGACCGGGCTAGTCTGGCTGGATACATGTCCATTTTCAGCAGAGGCCCGAGGAGAAAAGCTCCACTATATACTAGAAGGTAACATAAAAATAGTACACCAGGATACAAAATTATAAGCATGATAAGAAAATTAGTCTAATGAAGTATAGTAATGATACTAAAGCAAAATGACAATAGCTATAATTAGCAAACTTAAATGAAATTATAATTAGCAAACTTAATAAAGCTATAGTTATAACATAGAGAGATGATTTATAATTGCAAATTCTTCGCTGTAGTAGGAATAGTACAGCCATAAAAGAAAGAAAGTGGTAAATTACATAAGAGTCTTTAGGTATTTGCAGTAATAACAATTGTTATAATGTTTTGTGCCAGGGCAATATATTAAGAGGCAGATTAGCATAGCTGGGAGCAACGTGTAAATTTGGGGGATAACAGGTTGCAGAGGTAAAGTAGTATCCAAGTGGATAGTAGATAGTTGCAGAAGAGTGGAAGTATTAGTGATAGGGACAAGCATAGAGGTAAATGAAGAAATGAGAAGTGGGTTGGATGCTCAGGTCAGTCAGGGTTTGAGCAGGGGCATAGCCAGTGAGACATAAAATAGTTCCTCAGTTGTTTCCTGAAAAGTTGGGAAGAGCCTAGAGAGGTCAGTTCTATGGGAAGTTTATTCCAGTATGAGCCAATGGCGTTTGTAAACAAGGAGTCACCAGCTTTGTTGTGTGATTTGAGAGTGGCAACAAGTAGTTTGTTGGCTGAACGAAGGGAAGTAAGATTTCTGTAAGGAACAATAAGGTTATTTAGTGTGGGTGTATTAGAAGGGTAGTTGAGGATTTTATAGGTGATGACTAATTGATGTAGGAGAATAAGATTTTGGAGTTCGAGCCAGTCAAGCTTTTTGAGGTTAACACAATGATGGGTGTGAAATGGGGAGCCTGTGGCAAACCTGGCAATGCTATGATAGGCTGTGGCAAGTTTCTGAAGGTTAGATTTTGAAAGGTTTATAAAGGAAGGGGAGGCATACAATAGTGTGGAGATGAGTTTGGGCTAGAGACACCCTTGTAGATGCTGTTAGAAAGGGCTTAAGTCTATAAAGAGCACCAATCTTTTTATTAACAGCTTTGATGGTAAGGTCAATGTGGTAATCAAAGTTTAGTTGATTATCTATTGTGACGCCTAGTAGTTTAGTGGAACAGTCAGGTGTAATGATGGTACCATTGTCAGACATAATTGAAAAGGAGAGAGGAGGGGATTTAAGGGTAGGAGAGAAAAGTAATAGTTTCGTTTTTTAGGATTAAGGAGGAGACAGATATCTTGGAACCATTTTTCTACTGCTGTAAAGACTTGTTGGGTAGAAGAGTGAAGTTCTGGGGAAGCAGCTGAACAGATAACAGTTGAATCGTCTGTATTGAATACATGTGGAGGTGGGAAGAGAGGTAGACAGGTTATTAATAAATATGGAGAAGAGAAGGGTCCTAAGATGGATCCTTGAGGGACACCGATAGTGACTGGAAGTAGAGAGGAAAGATGGCTGTCCCAGAGGACTGCTTGTTGTCTATCTTTCAAGTAGGAGTCAAACCAGTGCAATGCCAAAGGTTCGAGAGAGAGACATTTCAAAGTGTCTAGCAGGAGGTGATGGTTCACCATATCAAAGGCTTTAGAGAGGTCAAGAAATAAAGCAGAGGAGAAGAGATTGTTATTGCGATTTTTGTTGATAGTGTCTGAAAAGGAGAGAAGAGCAGTGGAGGTGCTAAGGAAAGGTCTAAAACCATGTTGGGAGTCAGAAAGTAGGTTATTATGTAAAAGATGATGTAGAAATTGTTGGTGAATACAATGTTCCATAAGTTTAGATAGAGGTGATAATAAGGCTATAGGACGGAAGTTGGAAAGTTCATTAGTGTTTCCTCCTTTATGCAGAGGAATGATATGGGAGATTTTCCATAGGGAAGGAATAGTGGCTTCAGTTATTGTTCTATTAATTAAGATGGAGACTGGGTATGCTACTTCAGCTGCTGCAAGCTGCAGATATTCAGCTGGTAGTAGGTCTGAAGGAGTGCAAGGTTTTAGTTTTGAGAGTAATTTGTGTATATAGGCTGTGGAGACTGTATTAAATGTTAGAGTGGGGTGTTATTTTGAGGAGAGGTCATTTTGAGGGAAGTGTGGGAATCATGGACTTTGCTAGAGGTGACTGTTTCAGAGAAGAAGGTGTTGAATGTACAGGCTATTAAGTTGGGTGGAGTTTGCACTAAGCTAGCTGGAGTAGGTGTTTTGGTATTGCCTGGATGGAGGAGTTTATTGATTCCTGACCAGAATTTTTGGGATTATGATTTTGATTTTGTTGGTGTTGAAGATAATATTTTTTGTCAAGATAGGTAAGTTTTTTGTAGTGTTTCTAAGGTATTTGAAGTTTTGGTGGTCAGTTGGGTTTTAGTAGTTCTCCATTTTGTCCATTGTTTATTTCTTAAATGCATCATTTGCTTGGTATCTTTAGAGAGCCATGGGGCAGCTTTGGATCCTGTTCTAATAATGCGAGAGGGCGTGATGCTCAAAATTTGGAGGAATGTGTTGTTAAAATGGGCAACTGCTTCCTCAATTGGCAGGTGTTTTAGAGTTGACCAGTTATACAGTTTGAGTTCATTGAGGAAGCTAGGAAGGTTAAAGTTTTTTGTTACGAATAATCGATAGTTGGGCTGATTTAAATTGTTGTTTTTGTTTGGTGATGTAGGTGAGAAGATGGTCGCTGATATTGTCGGGAAGTATACCAGTTTTATAAGAAAGAGGATTATTATTGACTAATATCCAGTCCAAGATGGCTTGTTTATTGGTAGATTTGTGAATTCTAGTGGGGGAGTTTATAGTTTGTTGAAAGGTAAAGAGGTTGAGGTGATGGGTGGGTTTGGGAGATATACAAGAGTTCCAGTCAATGTTAAAGTCTCCTAGGATTATGGTTTCCTGAGGAAAGGTACAGGAGAGCCAGCTAAGGATATATTCTAGTGTATTTAAGTTGTTGCCAGGAGGGATATAGGAGCAAATTATATATATGGCTTTGTTTTTATTTAAGTGGAATTTGCTGCAGAGTATTTCAGCATTGGCAGGGGAGGGAGTCAATAGAGGACACTTGTAGTTGAGATTTATAGAGTAAAGCAACACCACCACCCTTTTTGCTTAGACGATCCTGCCTTAAAATGCTATAACCAGGAGGAGTAATGTCATTGTCTTTGGTGCCTGGTTTAAGCCAGGTTTCAGTAAGACAGAGAATGTCAAATGAGTAGAGGTCAATTAAAGCATGGAGTTGTGTAATTTTATTGTTAATGCTCGAATATTTAGGTGTGCTATAGAAAGGGAATTAGAAGAAAGGTGAGTTTGAACTGTTAGTATTTGGTTTTGTGAGGGTGTTAAGGAGGGAAGTGTTTGGGCCAGGGTTGGGGTGGATGTCACCATGTAATAGTAAGAGTGTTTGAGGAAGTGAAAATATCTTTGTGTTTTTGGAGGGTATGATGTAGAACTTTCTAGATGTGTGAAACCTGTTATGTGTTATTCTGTGATAGAGTGGGGGAAGGTAGGAACATGATGACGGGAGGTTAATGTAGGTTTGATTAGCTGGGGGAAGGAATGAACCTGTGTGTTTAGCTAAGCTTGGAGATCTGCTAAGGGTATAGTGCTCATAGGAAGTAAGGGTATAGTATAAAAGAAGGATGTTAAATAGTAGGAGTAGATACCCATCTTTATCTCAAGAGCACACCTCGGTGTTATAACGCTAAACTGTGAGGTGCATCCTTACACGAGCGGGGAATCTGCAATTCACTATTACTCCTCTCATTTACATGGCATTGCCTACTAATTCCTAACTACTGCACATAACACTGTCACTGCCCCTTAGCAACCCTTGCGCCATGAGTATGGTGTAACATGCCTGCCTTTGACTATTATGGGGAAATCGTGATATGTGTTTCATTGTGGTTTTATTCTATATCTTTATATATTCCTTGCGATCCCCTTTGCACACCGCTGCCCTACGCTTCTATGTCGCGATAGTGCGACTATATATATTAAATGTTAATTTTATATTTTGTACATTTTTTTATGCCAATGGCTATATATTTAGCCATTGGCATATATTAACAATATAATACATGTGTTTGATCGGCTGTCATGGCTCCAATTTTATGTTTGCAAAAATGTAAACCGTTTTCTACGGTTTACATTTCTGCATGCTTACACTACGCCTGCACCACTTCCTGAATCGCTACATACCTTCATTTGCATGCTACACTGCTGCACATGGGATAATTAGCATACAAGGCTCGAGAGTTGTGCGGGTATAACGTACGCAGGTAGTGCACATGGAAACAGCTCATACCTGAATCGCTTGGCGGCCATCTTTGGTGTTAGAATGCCAATACTACGCATGCACCTGGCGCAAGCTTCATGAATCCCGGGGCATGTTTCTAACGAGACAAGGGGTTACATCAGTGTAGGTGTCATATGAAAAATAAAACCTGCCCAAGCTGATGTTCACATGCCTTATTATCTCAATAGCCCAAATATGAAAACTGCATCTCTTATTAACAAACATGCACATTATGTGCAAATCAGTCAAAAATACTGTATGTTTGAAAAACACAATTCTTTTTGGGGTATTTTAAAGCAAGATGTATAGTTTGGAACTTTCTTTAAATACAGAGGTAGTATTACCCCAGTCAAACAAAGCCATTAAAGCCCCCTGAAAATCTAGAGGGACCAAAATAATCAGACATGAATATATAGTTAATGCTGTGGTAGCAGTGAACTAGAACATGCTCAATTCCTGCATCTCCCACTTACTCATAGTAATAGTAGATTACCATGATGATCAATGCAATCAGTGTTAGACTCATCATGTCTGTGGAAATCTAAAAGGACTTTCCTATAATGCATGAGCCAGTATTGAGTTCATGGGCATTGTGAAGTTGGCCGTGATCCTCACAAAATGAAAATGTCGCTGTGCTGCCTGTGTGTTCAATTCGTATGAAAAAATGAATGTAACAAACAAATACACACTATTTATGGTCTCATAATATCTATTTTCTTAAATATAACATGGAGCATAACATAGTGCCAGAATAGAGTACTTTTAACTATGAGTTGAGATGAAATACCATCAACACATTAAGGAAACTAGCAAATGCTCTGACTAGTGAGAAACTATGCAATAGTGCCCAAAAAAGCCCCATCAGTGATTTTAGCATGTTACTTGACTTAGGTGAGTTGACACCTGGTGAGCAATAAGGTAAAATGAAAAATAAAAAAAGGATTAAAAATGTCAAAGTTCAGGCCACTAGATCCATTAGACTTTGCACAGACTTCAGCATGGCCAATATAGCAGCAAGGACTTAAATGTCACAGAACACCAGCTAATTTGGATAAAGAAAGGCAATCCCTAATATATGAGGCAGTGACAGCAAAGTTGGAGGAACATTTTGTGCCTAACTGTAGAACCATTTATAAGACATTTGTATGAAACAGTAGTTACTCTGAGTTTGGTGTACAAAAGATGAGCAAATAAGAGAGGTAATTACCACAGGCATTGCAGACTGCAATGTTTTGCCAAAGTTACAGCTGGAGCAAAATTCAGTGTTAGAAAAAGCTATACACATTTCTCTTTATTCCGAACAAGTTAAAATGCAAATTACAGACTTGAGCGTGGCAAGACATATTAATAAAATTATGCAAAAGCCATGCAATAAGCAAAACAGAAAGCATAGAGTAGACCAATGCAAATGTAAAAGTGAAAGAAATGATGAATACAAGTAGGAAAAGTGATGAGTAAGAGATGTGCTTGGTGTAAAGCAAACGATGACAAAAACCATGAAAAATGTGACATTTTGTTGTTGTGTGCATGGGTACTAGAACCACAGAGTGAGACCTCCCCCCTCATTCAACAGTTGCCCAGTGTGTCCTCAAACTGCTGCCAGAGTAGCACTTACATGGAATCATTTGCATTGACATTTCTGAGGTAACCATGAGCTCAGGCAGACTTGAGTAATAAATCATCTTTTTTCTGGCTGCCTGAGCTCGTGGTTACAATGGAAACATCTAAGTAAGTGTTTCTGAGGCATACAGATCAACTTCTTTCATCAGGAACTTTGGACAAAACAAAATATAACAGGGAAATAAAGGCTCAAAACCAGGGACAATTTTTAACTGTTACTTCTTCATTTATATTTTTAACAGACCAGATGTTGCATCAACATGCATTTTCTGAACCTTAAGGACTGGCATTAGTTACTCTCTATAATTCTCTGCACATCTCTCAACTTTTGCTTAAGAATTCTGGACAAAGCCAAAAATAATGGGGGCCAAAATCAGGGGCAAATTTTAAATATTGCTCTTATAAACTCAAAAGCTGCTAGACTAACATGTTTTACATGAGCATACATTTTCTGAAGGATATAACATCTCATACTCAAAAGTTTTGTTATTTAGTGAGCACAGTCCTCAAGGATTTGTCAGGAAACCACAGATTTTATGAGGAAAAGACTAAAAATATGCGGCAATCTGAAATTTCTGAGAAGTTCTGGAAAGTTGAGAGGTAAGATTCTGAGTGATTTACCAGAAAATCAACTATTTTACTAGGGACAGGGCATAAACATGAGACAAAATCAGGGATGTTCTGCAAAATTCTGGGCAATTTATTTATTTACTGATTCCTGTTTGTTTCCCAGGTAAGTGGGATGGTCTATTGACCTTATTCCGACAAATCCCGGGATCGACAGCAGTAAAGGCACACTTTGCAAAACTACAATAAGACATTACATTCATGTACATACTTTGTTCAGCTGAGAGGTATGTTCTACAAGTAAAGTTTAATTTCCATAAGTTAGTGAAGACCTGGGTGTTTACTGACTTTCACCCACTGAGTACCTGGATAGTATTTCACTCTCCTGTCCATAGCGCTCAACCTGTTAGACAAAAAAATCTGGACAAAGACAGAAATAATGGGGGGAAAGTCTCATAAATATGGACAAATTTTAAATATTACTCTTATAACTTCAGAAAATGCTAGAATAAAGTTTTTGTTAACATGCATTTTTCTGAAGGATATGAAGTCTGAAACTCAAATTCAAATAACTTAGTGAATCCAGTCTTTACTGATGCCATAAAAATCCAGAAAAAAAACACAAATTTTATGAAGAACAGACCTAAAATATGAGGCAAAAATCTGGATATTCTGCAATAATATGGACAGTTGAGATATATGCTCTTGTCTAATAGCTTATTTTAGGCAGAAGTTTGCACAAAGGTACAATTCACCAGAGCTAGACCAAATTTACAATGTGCTAATCATTTTACTGTATTTAATTATTCATTAATTGTCTTACACCTACTTTACCCTATTCAGTATCATCATGGGTGTAGGCAAAGATTTCCTGAAAAACTATGGGAGTAAGCTATAAAAAAAAAACGGTTTAGATTCCTAGATATTCCAAGGCCAAATAAATCTAATGACCATTCATGCCTTGCCAGTATCCTCCCTTAGGCAGCACCTCCTTTCTTCAGGAGGGCCATACCAGTTAAACCCAGAGAAAATGTTTGGATACCCATTCAGTCATTAGTTTATGTTTAAAGAAAGATAGTGAATCACACTTCTTAACATGTAGGGGAAGTTCATTCCAAAGATATAGCAGGTGCTGCCTTAGAAGCATGCCTATACACTGTGTTGTATTTATCTGCTGGTGAAGATTTAGGTCTCTGGTTCTAATACTGGTGGAAATATTAGACATGCAGAGAAACAGGAGGCCCAGGGTCTCTAATGGTACGGTAAGCAAGACAGATCCCCCCTCAAAAGTCTGTAAAACATTGAATAAAGGGAGAGAGATTCTAACCTATCTTTTAGTAGCTCAGGGACTTTAGGCCTGTGATTTTATTGGTTAGGAGCTTTTGGGGTCTCTGTAATTGTTTGATATGTTTAGTCACCAGATGGATAGCCAACTTGCTCACGAACAGAACACATATGGTTAAAGTGGATAATTCCAGATCCAGCAAGAGGCCAGTTACTAGTGGTGTACCAAAGGGCTCAGTGCTGGGACCACTCCTGCTCAGAATTTACTTCTTTGAAGACAGGGTTAATGTGAAAGGCCTCTGGATTACAAAGTTTGCCAAAACTGCAAGCTGGGGGAATCATTGAATCCCCCAGTGATGTAGATATCCTTCAGGAGGGGGCTAGATCAGACAAATAACCACAACCATGAAAAAAACAATAAAATAAAATAAAACAAAACAACGGGCCACTGGCCCAAAAGAATTTATTAATCTCTCTCTCCAACGCCTCGGTTTATCATCCTTCAAGGAGTAACAATCAATTTTAAAATACACACTTTATATAAAACATGAAAAAACAATGAATTAATTAATTATCCAATAAAACAATCAAATCAAATACTTTTTTTAATATAAAAGCAGACTCCTTGTGGAGAAGTTTATCTTTCAATGTAGAACTTTCCCCCACTTTAACATATTTATTCAAGAACTGTACCTTGTAGTAGTGAAAAGTCACTACCATGTTGTTCTTTAAAATGGGCTGCTACAGAACTCTCCATCTTTTTGTTTTTAATGTCCCTGATATGCTCCTGAACCCTTACTCTAAACATTCTTTTGCTTTCCCCAATGTTAAATTTCCATTTAAATGCCTTTAGGTTTGAATTGTGAAGTAAATTGGAAGTATTTTATTTGATTGTTTTACTGGATATAATTAATTAATTGTTTCATGTTTTATATAAAGTGTGTATTTTAAAACTGATTATTACTCCTTAAAGGCTGAAAAGCCAAGGCACTAGAGAGAGAGATTAATAAATTATTTTGTTCCCGTAGCCTATTGTTTTGCTCTAGATCAGACAAAAGATTGGTGCCAGAACCATGATCTAAAACTAAATGTGAAAAAATGAATTATCATACCCTTTGGGAAGTCAAATATCCCTGCAAATTACAACATCAATAGCACACTCCTAAGAGCAGATTCAGTGGTTAGAGATCTAGGTATACAGATAGATAGTAGCCTGAACTTTGAAAGCCATGTGTCTACAGTGGTGAGGAAGTCCTTCTATGTGGCCCAACTTATAAATAAAGGTTTTGCATCTAGATACAAGGAAATTTTAGTCCCATTGTACTCAGCCCTTATTAAACAAATAGGGTACAATGTGCCATTTGGCATGTACTTGACTATTTGTACCTCAGCTGGCGTGACCTGAGAGATTCCTCACAAAGATAACACAGGGTGTAATCAACATGCCCTATGCAGATAGACTAAAAGCCATATCCCTTTACTCTGCCACCTACCAACTGTTAGTTCCTTCATTCCAATGGAACTCAAGAAGTTTACACTGTAACTTCCAATGGGCGGAGCCTAGGCCTTCTGACCCAATCACATTATGTCCTATGAAAGAAGTATAAATGGCAAACTCTTCAGCACAAACTATTTTTATAGTGGTAGTATTCTTTAGATTCTAGGTCTTAAAATGAATTTTATAAGTCCCAGTAAACCCAGTAACTATTACATTTGTAATATTTTGTAAACAACTCAAAATATTACAGCAACGACTCAAGTTACACACATACTGTCAGCAGCATTTTATTCATCTAGCTGAGAGATTTCATATGAGGCTAAGTAGTTCTGTCTGTGTTACTTGGTTGTTGAAATATTTAGTAAAATGTGAATAATTATATCTATATAAATTAATGTCATAAAAACAACAGTTAATGTCTCTTTACCTGCACTAGATATAGGTCAAATATTAATACAGTTGAGTTTGCCATTGTGTAAACTTTAAGATTAAATCTTTTAAAACCTTGTACATAGCATGGTTTTGTAATTATTGATGCAAATATGAACAAGTAATATTTGATCCCTAGAGGCATCAGTATGACTTAACTGCAGATGCACCTGGAAGCATCACTCAGATGTAATGAGTTAAGGGTGACCTATGTCTGACATACAAGTCACTGACAAATCCAGCCCTGATGGAGCTGCTACACATCCGCAAGCCAAACAGCATGAGGGTCACCCAATCTAGGGATCTAAACCTAGTCAGTTACTCAAACAAAACATGCTATAGACACATATGTATCACATAGATTAACCCATGTTTGAAAAGGCTTCCTACTCACATTAAACAGAGCCCCTGTCTAGCTCTCTTCAAATGCTGTTCAGATTAGTGGATGACGAATCACAAATTCACACCTGGGGTAGTGCCTATGTCCCTTATGGACAGGGGCAACCTGTAAGTAACTCAAAGCATAGGCATAAACCCATGCCATCCCTTTCCCCTAGGGGTCATATATTTTGGGTAAAATCATATTATATTGGCTAGACAAATAAGGGCTCTTAAGCCATTAGCCTAGTAATTTCCTATGAACCTATAAACCTATGAAACCAGATGTCTTGGCACACCACTTGGAGATCTGAGAAGTAAATACCAAAAAGGAGAAGTTCCAGCACTGAGCCCTGAGGAACACCACTGCTCACTTTCATATTTATAGATGAGGCATCTGCAACTCACATTGTGTGGGCTCTGATAGTTTGATATCTATCTTACCACATAGGGGTTAATTTTAAAACCAATTAGAATTTGTTTGATGCCAGCAAGGGGAATGGTTTTCAAGACCTTTGCCAGGTCAAGATACACCACATGTGCCTCTACAGCCTCTGTAACTCTTTTGAAGAAGTTTACCAAATTAACTAGAGAGGATCTGCCCTTCATAAAGCCAAACTGTTGGGGGTCAAGTCAAACAAGAGTGCTGATTTCGTAGTTTATGAGGTTAGTTATAATACACCCCATGGTTTTACAGATGAGACTTGTGAGCTCTTAGGACTTCAACTACCTAGGTCACTTGCAAGGGGTATCACCACTGCAATGTGCCCCTCATTAGGCACAAAGCCAGTAGTTAAATGTAATTTAAACAGCTTTAAGAGTGTCTACAAGAGCATGTTTTAACACTATTATGCAACCACATGTATGATATGCAGTAGTAAATAAAGATACAATCAAAAGGATTGCTGCATACTATAAATCTAACAAAACCAAGCATATTACATGCTTTTTGTCTTATCCAGGTCCTATTGTATTATACAATATGTTATGGAGAGTAAGAAACCTTGTTGATAAGCTGTGAGATGTATTTAAATGAGGTAGTCCCTGGAAGTACTGAATATTTTGGCTCTGGCCTTTGGTGAAGTGAAACCCTTGGAAAAGGATTTCATGGGCATATTGATGCCCAGTGCCCCCCACCCCCATATGCCCCCTGCTTCCCCCCCATCCTGTCCTTGCCACCCCATTTAGATTGCTTTTTTTTCTTGTTTTTTCATACTTTGTTGTACAATTCAAATTTTCCAGCATTGTTTCAATATATCTTAACAGTCCATACAGTCCGTGAGTACACCATAATAAATGAGGAGGGAGCAATCAAATTAAGACAGAAATCTCATCCCCTGTAGCCACTGGTTTCTAGATGCTCTGAGTTGAATTTTAGATGGCCCGAACAAAAATCATGGCAAAGAAATTCATTCTTATTCTTCATTTTCTTCCTATATCCTTTCACGGTTCCCTAAATGACCAAGACTGCAGTGTAATAACTATGGAAGTAGTAATACAATTATACTGATAGTCTGGAGACTGCTTGAGCCTCAGAAGCCATGGCATTCTAGATGGTGTGAGGTGCATTTTAGAGATTATTCCCCAGACTTTTGTTACAACTATGGCCTGGACAAAAATCATGACTAACTAAAGAAATTCAATCTTATTTTTTCTTTCAAGGAAGAAATAAGCTGTGCCCAAGACTTAATGATCAAAGTTGACAAAAAAGTAGTTCCCAATAAACTGACAAGATAAATGCTTGCAAAAATTTATGATAAATGATTGCAAAAATATGAGTCATATCTTAGAATATTGTCTATCTCCCTGCCAAAAGGAAAAAAAAATAGTCACTGATGTATTTCTCTGATGTTAGATTGGGATGAAAGTGAATGAATAAATGGCCTCACTCATATATTTCAGGTTGCTGCTGTCACATATCATACAGCTTGCCTCCACTCCTCACCCTAAAAAACAGTTACCATCTGTGTATCCATCTGACAAACAAAATATAGTAACATATTTTAATTTGTTGACCACAGCTGTACATTCACAAAATGCCAATTTATGCCTACCTCTTAAAGTTAGCCACCTACATGTACTTCTGATATGTGATTGTGAGGAAACAGAAAAAAATACGCAGTCATGTATTCTAGCATGTTTCTCCTAAACAGTACACCATGTTCTTATACAAATTATAGTGATGATGTGTGCATACCTATGAAATATGATTGTGTGAAAAGTTAAAGAAATAATGTCCACACTCTCACAGCCCCACAAAGGCCAAAGTGACCGTCTGTGCATGCCTCCAAGTTTTAATTCTGTGGAAAATTTGAGAACTAATGATCATACTTTCCCCAATCCTAAACAAGTTATACTGACCTTCTGTGTTTACCTCGGAGGTTTAACTGCAAGGAGAATTTAAGAAATAATAATCTCATGCCCCACCCACCCACAAACAAAAGCTATAGCAACCTTCTGTGCACACCTCTGAGCAGGGCCAGTTGTAGAACAGGTAAGACCAGAGCAGAAGCCCTCAATAAGTCTGCATGAAGCTCCACTTATGCAACCTGAATTGCGGATGCTGCCAGGACCTAGACATTTTGTGATGCATTTTATGTCATTTTTAAAAGATAATGACTTGCAGTGTATGATTCAAAGTGATTATGCTCTGAATTTCGGGGGAAAGCATTCTTGTTAATCACCATTCTGACATCAGAATGGTTCTTAACAAGCTTTTATTAAGTATCTCTTACTACCATTAAGCTCTACTCACACACTAGAGCATTAACAGCAATCAGCAGTGACCACAAAAGAGCAGCGGGAAGCTGTCATTTAGACATTTTTTTAAAGTCTAACTAAATTGTTTAACAGTCTGAATGAAGTGTTTAACAGCTTCCCACCACTTTTCTGTGGTGGTTGCTCTCTGTGTGGCAACAGTAAGTGTGTTACACTACTACTGCACTTTCTTTCTCTAACTTTTGAATATATGGCTATTACATCACATACTATGCAGGTACAACATTAGCTTCATTTGTTCTTTTCTAACAAATTTCTGTGCAGTCATTCCAAATGAAACTCATATTTACACTATATACAGCTTGTGTAATGGGCATGCTTCTGTTATGAAATTAGATTAAAAAAATGACCTTTTAGACCACTAAGTGCCCCTTTTGCCTTCTGCCCCATAGCCTTCAGGAGCTTCTGGCACATCTGGTTGTGTGTAAGATTAAGGTGATCAAAGAAGAATCAAAAGATGCTAAAGGCGAGGAAAATACAAAGAAAACTTCCTTTCGTTCTTTCTGTACTATGTTACTAAGTAGTCAGACCAAGATGAAGAAACGGCATGTCAGACTTCAATTCATGCCACTGCAGTAAAGTGTAAGACAGGAAATGAGCCAGACATAAACGTAATGTCACATAGTGCATATTAAAACATTTCAAATGTCCACAGGTGGTCAAAGCAGAAACAAAAGTACACAGTCCCCAGTGGAAGCTCAAATGTCTTGGGAAGTTCCTAGCCTTGACTGACTGGAAAAGGCAGAAATATGAGTTATTGATGCATGCGTCACTGGGTCATTTCGTGAATAATTTGCCGAATACAGCCACTGAGTTTAATTGCTAGAACTGAAGAAATAAGTGCTGATGTGTTTTGCAATATTGGAATTCTTATATATGAGTGAATAAAGAGTTTTTTGAAATCTAGTGCCATTCATTATGCCTTCATTACACCATGAAGAGCATTGTTCCCCATCCTCTCCAAGGTACAGGATGAGTTAAATTGGATGTAGTCCCTGGGGATGATTTAAATGATCACTGCTGTGCCTCACTATTGCCAGTAATAAAGAAAATGGGCAAAATGAGAATTTGTGTGGTCAAGAAGGAAAGGTTTGTACTGCCTACTTTGAAATACATAGCACCTAAGCTAACTAGGCAAAGATATTCTGCTCACTAGATACAGTCAGTGAGCTTTGCCAAATCCCCCTTGGCCCAAACAATAGAAACTATATCAATACTCCAAGGAAGATTCTGCATTCAGTGGCTACCTTCTGTAATTACTTCAGCACTTGAAAATTTTCAGTGTGAAATGAGTACCCTCCACAATGGCCATGAGGATATGGTAGTCATGATGGATGACATTTTTGATATTTGGGTCTGATAAAGACTCACATGATAAGAGGCTAACAGCTGTGCTTCAGACCATTGAAAAGTCATGGCTCAGTATGGAAAAGTGTTGTTTTACCAAGACTAAAGCTCAGTATTTTGGACATTGTGTTACAGGGGAATGCATTAGATCATATGCAAATAAGTAAAAGTTATCACTGAGTTATCAAAACTAGGTGCTGACATATAATGCTGAAAAATGTTTAACATGGTAAACAATCTAAGCAGATTCATGCCTTGATTGTCAATGGAACGTCTTCCTTTAACATATCTGTTAAAGAAAGTTGCGACATCAACAGGGAGTAACGTCCAAGAAGAGACTTTCCAAAGGGCTACTTCAATATTAGTGTACATGCCGGTACTTATTGGTTACAATGTCTGTAAAACTACTTTGGTAAGGGTAGATGCCAGCAGTTATGGTGTTGGAATAGATTTGCTACAACAAATTGATGGCAAACTGAAGCCTTTAGCTTTCTGTTGCGAAACAATAACAAAAACTGAGAAGTAATATTCCCAAACAGAGAAGGAATGCCTGGTAGGAGTATGGGCATGTGATCCATGTTACTTTTTGGGCCTGGACAGCTTCCTGCTACAAACAGGTCACAAATGGTTGACACAATTAGTTACTTTATATGTCATGGATAAAGTTCTGCTAAGATGTCAATGATGCTCACACAATTTAATACAAAAGTGGTGCATGTTCCAGGGAAACAACTAGGCACTTAGAACCTTAACGTACTCTATATAATGTAGTCCACAAATTCCTACTGTACCTAATACTCAGTAGTCAGTAGCTGCATGAAGAGGCCCAGGTGTGTGCTAAGAGATACATTGCTCTTTTTCAGCAGCTTCAGACTGATTGTTTTTAGACAGAAATTCAGGAAACCAACTCCAAACTTCATAGGCACTACTCCTCCTTCAACCCACATTAATAAGCACCTGGAACATTAGATTTGCACTTTTCAACCATCTCTATAGCTAGCTTGGTCAACATGGACATCTTGAGACAACGTAGCAATTGTCTAGTTTATTGACAACCACCTGCTATTTAAACAAACAGGCATGGTGAGTGGGAGATGTAGTTTTCTAATATTATTGGAGAAATAGCTCTCACACAAAGTCATAACACACAAAATGCAGGTTATCAGTACCATGCAACACCATACTAAACCAAGCAGACACAGATAAGAACAAACACATACACCTAGATATGCTGATGCCCCTAAAAGTAACCTATTTAACCACAAAGGTTTCCTAAAAGTATCCTCAGCAACCTCACAGACGCAAAAGACAGGCAGCATCCACCATGAAACTTACATCTAGAGTTACACTGTCTTAATTCAAAAGCTTGTAAGGCAAATCTGCACACAATCCGATATCCCAGGCATAGGTGAGTCCATAGTGAGACACACTGATGCACCACTCACGAGGCTGTGCAAGGAGTGGGTCCCGGTCAGTTGTCTGTGAGGTGCCAGTATTTGCTACATCACAGATGGACTCAAGTCCTTGCACCACAAATATAGATATGATACAATCATAGTACACATGGATATAAAGGACTTGAGATCTACCTTCCTGGACTATTTGAAGCCATCTATCCTTCCAAAGCTTTCGTGCATTGGCTAAATCCTTGTCCACCCCTATAGTGACTTTATTAGGCCAGGTCAGTTTTCTAAAGCTTCCAATATAACAGAAAAGAATGCAGATACTCCTTACAAGCACTCCTTACCCTAGAAAACATTAATATATACATCTTCATGGAGACCTGATTCAAGACCAATGAAAGCACTTCATCACTGCAGAGTTTAAGTGCCTACCACACGATCAGGTACACCACACTAAATGAAAGGGTCTATATCAGAACATCGAAGTTGTAAAACTTCGAATGTTCTAATATCAACCCGTTTTGAGCGAACGCTAAAAATACCGAAGCTGCAGAACACCGAATTCTTTCCTAGGGAAAGAATTTGGTTGGCCGGTTCTGCAGCTTCGCTATTTTCAGAGCTGTGGTGAAAAGTTATGGGTCGGATTCAGGTAAGTGTGCGATTGTGTGGTCGTTAGGGTTAGGGCAAGGGTTAGGTGAGTTAGGGGTAGGGCGCGGGTTAGGTGAGTTAGGGTTAGGGTGCGGGTTAGGTGAGTTAGGGTTAGGGCGCAGGTTAGGCGAATTAGGGTTGGGGCGGTTTAAGTGAGTTAGGGTTAGGGTGCGGGTTAGGTGAGTGTGCAATAATGACGGACCTTAGGGTTAGGTTTGGGTTAAGGTAAGTGGATAGATAGTAGTGTATGTACAGTTTAGTGTAGGGATAGTTGTAGGATTATAAGTGTATGTGTGTGGATTGATGTTTTTTAGGTGTGCTTGTGTTGTGTGTATGTGTTTCGGAATAGCAAATTTTTTCCCAAGGAAAAAATTTGCTGTTCTGAATGTTCAATATTATGTGGTTTAGATATTTTAGGCTCGATGAAATAGCGTTTACTATTTTCATCTTTCAATAGCGTGATATAAACGCAAATGAAAGCACTAAACTTGTCAATGTCTCCATATTCTTAAAACATTTTCATCTCTACATTCATTAGATATGATAATGACCTGGAATGCCACTGTGCCCAACTTACTCTCAACAAAACCCCTTACCATATCATATCATAGCTATAGGATATATGTGTGTGTGTGTGTGTGTGTGTGTGTGTATATATATATATATATATATATATATATATATATATATATATATATATATGGAACCCGGACACTTGCGCAAATTTAACTTTCACCAAAAGTCAAATTTGCGCTCACACATACCCGAAATTGCTGTTCATCGAAGCAGCAATTTCGGGTATGTGATGGTGCTGTCGCACTGCGGTGCGAGTAAGGGAATATTCCTTTACTCCACTGTAGTGTGACCTTGGAGTGAGAATATTTAAGTAGGGGGGTGTGGGGGGTGCAGGGGGGGGGGCGAAGCCTCCCTGCAAAAACATTTAATTAGTGTTTTTTTTTTTTTCACAGTTTAATGAAAGCGCTTTTTTGATTAAAGCGCTTTCGTTAAACTGTGATCGGTATATATGGATTCAGATACTTGCTTTTTCAAGCAAGTGTCCTAGATCCATATATATATATATATATATATATATATATATATATATATATATATATGTATATATGTATATCATAGCTATATGATTCCCTTTATGTTCCCCTCAGTGCATACTTCCTACCTAACTAGCATGGAGTCCCTGTGCAAAAAAATATTTTCCTAGGAAACTACCTCTCCATCAACTGAGAGACTTATACATCCTCAGATATTCATGCCCAGAAATTTCTGGACTTCATGAATACAAACTCTCTGGACCAGTCTGTCAGCACCCCATCCAGGGATGATAAAATCCTGGAATTGGTCCTTACCAATATGGGACAGCAGCTATGATCCTCACCAGTTGAAACTTACTCCCTGGTCAAATTGGACTATAAATCTATCATGTTCACCATTAAGACTGAAACTGGAAGCATCCTAAGATTTTGCTAAGGGTCATCTACTAAAACTGAGTGGTGACCTGGCTAAATTCAAAATCCTCTTCCAATATAATGACCTCACAGCTGCACAGATATATCTGTTCCACTTCAAAGTAAATACAATTCCAAATTTAAAAATAAACCCCTACGGTGGAACGAAAATATAAACAGGCTCTACAATAAAAGAAAAAAATAATTTAGAAATAAGCATACTTCTCAATATGCCACAAATGCTCTTGCTAAACTTAACAGGGAATTCAAAACCATATCAGGTAAGGATAGCCACATAAGTGAAAGATAATCATAAAGGCTGCTAAACTATGTTAGAAACCTCAGAAACAATCTTCAGGACTGGGCAAGATTAATAATAAATTATATTACATACTTGGACCCAGAAGACATAGCCAATTTGCAAGTTGACAAATTATCTCAAACTTTGCCCCCACCACTACTATATTCATAAATCACATACCTACATCTACACTTCCCATAAATCTCCCAATAATGAACCCTCAAGTCACTATCCAAGGCCAAAAATACTACTTCAATGGGGCCAAATAATATACAGGGCTGCCTACTGGCCAGCCTAAAACAGGATTTGTCGGGAGTACTACAGAAGCTATTCCGTATTAGTTTCCAAACAGGCTTCATGCCAGATGAATGGTGGACAGCAGCAGCCATCCCCTTTATACACTTGGAGCATCAATGGACCCAGGTAACTATAGAGCCATAAGCCTGACCAGCCTCATCAGTAAGGCTATGAAAAGGATAATTATGGAATGAAAAACAAGGGTGTAGGTAAACTAGAAACTCTCATCCCATGCCAGTTCAGATTCATTTCAGACACATCCTGCCTTCTCAGTTTGGTCAAAATCTTCTAGAAGGTTACTAAAGCAGTCAATGAGGACAATTTAATATACACTAGGTATCCAGCTCATGTTTCATAGATAAACTCTATCGGCTAAATATAAATCATTATGCAACTCATTTACAATAAGTAAATCTAGGTAGAGAAATAGGTCATCGTCCAGCAACTCTGCTTGTTCTGGAACAGTATCCTCCTACTTATCAAGTAATTTGATTGCTTGTCATCCTTCAAACATAGCTTCGACAGCAGATTGGGTGCCATTAAATTTGCCCCTAGACTTACAGGTCCTATCCTCCTTACAAAAGGTGGTAGCAACTGACGGTGGGTGTTGGAAAGGCACTCATGGCTTTTGGTCAAATTTACCTTGTTTATCCTATGTTCCTAAAAACCTAATGATTGCAGTGCAAGTGTGTTTCTTGATTGGATAGTTCCTGAGTGGAGAGTGTGTGTTTGGGGGTGTAAATGCAAATGTGTACATCTTTAATGGCAAGTGAATAAATATTTGCTTAGTTTTGATAGCTATCAGAACTGGTTTCTCACATTCACTGCAGTCCTTGTAAAGTGTTATAGCAAAATTAAATAGTTAACTGGTCAAGTCATGAGTGAAGTGTGTGTGTGTGTGTGTGTGTGTGCGTGCATGCGTGCGTGCGTGTGTGTGTGTGTGTGTGTGTGTGTGTGTGTGTGTGTGTGTGTGTGTGTGTGTGTGTGTGCATCTGCGTGTGTGTTACATAACTGAATAGGCTCTGTGTGTGGGTGTTTGAATGAATATGTACTTAACTTCTCTATAGGTGGATGTGTTTGGGAGACAGAACTGAAGAGAAAATATCAGCACTATGTTATTATTCTGTGATGTACAACATCTGAGATGTATACAGTTAAAGTGGTGTACATTAGTCAATGTGGCTGTATTTGCTTGGGTATGGTGACAGTGGATGCAAATAACTGGCACCTGTTTGGAGGAAGCAGTGAATGAGTATTTAACTCCATGGGATCTGAGTGCAGTATGTGTGTGGGAGGATATAGGGGCAATGACCTCAGTGTTTTTACTTGTTAATGGGGTAGCTGGGCTGGTCATTAACATGACTTTACAGGTCTACGGTACATTTCTAAAAAATTAAATATAGTACTGTCGTCACTCATTTGTTTTTGGTGATGTAGATCATACATCTGAGGTGTATATAGTCAGTATTTACAACTGGTAATTATGGTGGTAGTTTAGGGATGATAGTAACTGACACTTGCTATCATTTCTCTGTTAGTGATCTGGCTTTGCAATATTTTGGAGTATGTAAAGTAAATATCTGAAATGTATGCAGCTAAAGGGCCTATAACTGTGTATGGTGGAAGTTCAGAGACAATAGTGATTGACCTATTCTCGTTTGCCTGTCAGTTATCTGACTTTGGGTGGTCTGCCATGCATTTCTGTGAAAGTGAAAATATTACTATGACCGCTTGCTTTTTTATTTGTTTATTTTTTTTTATTCTGTGGCCTGGCTTTGCAGGTTACTTTGCAGTTGTGTGAAATAAGTTAAATGTAAAGTTGCGGTGGTGCAGCGGAAATGTTGTTTCCTCACAGCAAGAGGTCCTCCCATTCGATTCTCGGCTGGAGCGCCTTCTGTGTGGAGTCTGCATGCCCCCCCCGCGGTCCAGTGGCATTCGAAAGACATGCGTAGAATGAGCGTGCCTTCGTTGAAGGTTGGGCGTTGAGCTGGCATCATAAAAAAAAATCTACTGCCAATCATTAGCAGACCGGGCTTCCGCTGTGGTGACCCCTAACAGGGAAAAGCCAAAAGAACAACAACAACTGTAGCACTTATTATTATTATTTTTTTTTTACTTTATGTGATCTAAATCAAATATTTGAGGTGTACATACTCAAATGCAATTAGTAAGCATTGCTGTAAGATACATATGACAGTCACAGACCTGTATGGAGCAGTTACGGAATGTGTAGTTATTACCTGGATAGGTATTGTATGTTAGAGGAGGTGCTGACTGAATATGTACATACATTTGCTTTTTAACTAGGTGGATGAGCTGGCCCTTAATCTGCGTTTGCAGGGCTACTGTACATTACCAAAAATTACCAGAAATACATTATTGTTATCACTTGTAGTATGCCAAGCTGTTAATGAAATGTGATGTGTACATCAGTGAAAGTAGGTATAATTGGTGGGTAGAACCACTGTGTGTTTGTGTGATAAAATTATTGTGGCAGATCTTTATAATTTTGTAAACTGGCATTTCCAGATCAGAGTTCCTATGTATCTATGAATGCGCATGCATGGGTGATTGTGGCTTTCTCTAGGAATGTAATGTGTATCTGCATGTGCATTTATTTGTCTGTGAGTATGAATGTACAGGTTTATGTCTCTGTCTAAATTTGCATCTGTTTGCTTCTGTATGAGTTTGTATGTTTCTTAACGTGTGTGAGCATGTCTCTTTCTGGGTTTGTTTTGTGTATGGGTTGGTGTATCTCTGTGTGTTTGCCAGTTTGTATAAGGTTTGTGTGTCTCTTTGGGTTTCTGTGTGAGCTAGCTGTGTTGGGGTTAATGGCTGTGTCTGGATGTGCATCACTCTGTGTGGATTTGTATTTATCTGTGTGAGTTTGCATGCATCTGTGAAAGTGAGCAAGTGTGGGTTTGTATGTCGGTGAGACTATGGGTTTGAGCCAGTTTGTATGTATATGTGGGTCAGTGGGTGTGTGGATGAGTGGTTGTATGTGTGAATGTGTGTGAGAGTCAGTGAATGTGTGATTATGGGTTTGTATGCATCTGTGTGAATGTGGCTGTGTGCTGGTTTATATGTGTCTGTGTGAATATGGCTGACAGGCTTGTCACATCAATGCTGCTATTAAATGCTAGTAAGTGTTTATATGACTGACCCTGCCTTGATGTGGGGCAGAAGCTTCTTACAGTGTAACAACACTGCAACAAAATGCCAGATGGTGAGAGTGTGTCTGAATGTGTGTGTGTGTGTGTGTGTGTGTGTGTGTGTGTGTGTGTGTGTGTGTGTGTGTGTGTGTGTGTGTGTGTGTGTGTGTGTGTGTGAGAGAGAGAGAGAAAGCCCCTCTGTGGGACCTGGAAACCTTCTTGTAGCACACAGGCTGTTGTAATATAACACAGTTTAGTCTGTGTGTACTATTCACAAAGCTTTCTAGCATTAGTTAGACACTGATACATGCTAAAAGGGTGTTTGGGAGGAGTGGTAGTGACTGAATGACACAAACTGGAAGTGTCTTGGGGCCCCAACTTGAAACTTGCTGGGGGCTCCCAAAATGCTAATACTGGTGCTGATGTTTAGTGTAGTACAGCTTTAATACATACCCAAAAGGCTAATGTACATGTAGAATGTTACATGGTTTTTACTTTGCCTTTGAGATCTGTTCATGTTAGTAAAGGGTGCGAACAGATTAAGCCTCTCTTCCTGAGGTATGCACTTTGCCATTACCTGAAAAAATATTGTTACAAATATTGAACTCAGTTTACTTGGTCTCAGAATGAGGCATAATGTTTACTGAAAAATTCAGCCTCTGCCAAGATTTTCCATATATTTTCACTTAAACTTTTGGTAAGGCATATGTTTCACCTCCACTCTGAGAGGGTTACCCAAAGAAGTAATAAAACCACTGCCACTACTACCATCAAATCAGTGGGAACAAATATAATACAAGAGAGCAAAACCTGAGACAAAGTGAGCAAACAAACTAAGAAAACCTTTCAAAAACTGCAAAACTAACAAATCCAACTCATCGAATAAAAATGGTTTCTAACTGGCACATCCAAAAATAAGAAGTGATCTTAAAAATAGAAATAAACCACTCAATTAATCAACAAAGCTATAACATAATCAAAAAAGCTAAAAAGCTATAACTTAGTAATTAAAGCACAGACTGTCTGAATCTCTGAATGCATGAGAATCAACCACTTTCCTTTCAAATTCAGCCAGCCTTCTGGACTTTTCACAGCTCAGCCATCCTTCATATACAACTCAAGAATGGTGACAACACTGATAACACAACTCACTCTGCTGCACCATTGGTGCTCCAGGATAATTTTGCAGAAAACTGGAAACAAATTCTTCATAAATTCAGTCTGTTTTACAGTACTGCTTCTGGTATACCTGGAAAAAAGGAAGAAGTACAACTTGCTATTTTCCTTCATTTGCCATTAAGGTATTAAATACATTTAATCTAAGTACAGAACATATTGATGTGCTGCGGTAGCATTGTTGCCTCACAGTAAGATGCTGTCCGGTTCGATTCTCAGCTAGAGCGTCTTCTGCGTGGAGACATGCGTGAATGGGCGTACCTTCGTTGAAGGTTGTGCATCAGGGCTGGTAACTCGGCACATAAAAATCAACTACCAATAATTAGCGGACCGGAGTTCCACTGTAGCGACCCATAACCGGGAAAAGCCGAAAGACACAACAACAACAACAGAACATATTGATTTGGATGTTATTAAAGATAAGTGTAAATGGTACTACAAGTGCAAAATTACCTTTCTATATATAGCTTGTTTGTTTTTTCACCATAAATCAGTGGTCACAAGAGTCTACTAATTCCTGTGTGAATGAAGTAAGGTACAGAGACAAAGACTGTCCCTGGGATTCATGAAGCTCGGCGCAAGGCCGGCGTTAGGCTTGCACTGACCGTGTGGTGTGAAGATGGCGCAGTAGCGCCAAATGCATATTAATGAAGGCGTGCTGCCGCCACAGCCACATGCATAGGAAAGGAGCACGAGTGCATAGGGCGTGTCGAAGTGCCGCACGGAGGCATGGAAATGTCAGCTGTCAACGTGCAGCCTAAAATGCTTGCATATAATAATTTGCAAGCAATAGTAATCACATCTGTCAGTGTCCGTGGATACTGAAACGTATGCAAAGCATGCAAGACAGTTCCTGCGAACACAAAATGAAGAGGCAAACAGAAATGCACAGTAGGGAATAACGGGTCCCTATCCCTCAAACAAATTACATTGACAACTGTGTGCCCGTAGTCCAACGCAGTGTAGATAGTTATACCAAGTGGAAGTGAAACACATCATGTTAGCGTGCTGCCAATATGTACGTTCAGCCCAATGGTCAGGGTTACCAGCTGACCCATATTGTGAGGGAGAGTACACAGCTGGGCAGATGTGTCCATAACAAAAAACATGATAAATGTAAATATCTAGTGACCGTATGACAGAATTATATCCCACAACGCATGTAATAGTCACATACAATAGGTATGTCCGTATTTAACATACCATATGTGACAGGAAATAGAATAAGCATGTAAATGAAACAGAAGGAGCATATAAACTGCTACAACAATAAGGCAACATGTAGGCTTAAAGGAACAGTATTATCCATAGCGTTGACTGTGGGTACATGTTGTCCAGTACAATCAGATATGTGTCCGGAATATATCCCATCCTGGACATAGGAAAAGGTGGCATCCTACCAATGATCAGAACAGTCGGCCAAAATCTGCACATCTGTGGTCCAAGCCGTACTTGTCAGGATGTGTCACAGTTGAACGGGTATTACCCAGGTGTACCAAACATGTCATGAAAGTTAAGTATGGGCGTGTACCTATGTGCATGAGGTATAGCATGTGGAAGGTGAAACATGCCAGGGTAGTCCACACAACCATACAGGTACCTGACATATGTAGGGTATGCAATGTGTTACCTTGACCATGTCATGGGCCATCAACCAAAGCAGTGATGGATGGAGTGTCAGGAATATGTGTGTGGGGGGATGGGTAATGGTATAATCCTCAAAGGAGAGACTGTGTCGTATACAGAATAGGTGAACTGGAGGTGTATGAGGGAGCAGCGGGTGAAGCAGAAAGAAACACAAAGAACATGTATACACATCTGCAATGCAACCAGACAGGCCATACTGTAGAACACAATCCCACAAACATATGAAAATTACAATGTGCGATACAAATGTACAGAAATGTCACTGGCACATACCCACAGATTGGTCCTGATGGAACTGGCCAAATCAAATGCAACACACCTGGATGCATAATGGACTATCCAGCATCCTCTCCACAGCACACAACCCACCCCCATACCTGAACATCCACCAAATCCAGCCATACTTGGCCTACTAGTTTGGCACAGCCACATCTACACATAGTGACCACTACACATATGTAGTAGGTAGTGTCACCCTAGGCAGTTTCAGGATTGCAAACTATGTATCCCTTGCATGTAAAACCCCCAGCACATTTTCGTAATGCCAGAAGAATGGTCGGTATCGGTCTTGTTAAATTTTTGGATATCCCTCATGGGATAAGTAACCTGTGTAAACATTAGAATGGGTATCAAGACACGATGTCCCATCCTGTAGACATCTGGACACAAGTTGAAATGTGCAATAGTGGTGCACGAGACTGTCCAGCCCTAGATGGTCATGCAGAACCTACTACCCAGGATCAAACACCTGCCCGTGACGCATGTGTCCCGACACGAATAATCGAGAGAATATATTGCACACATTCGCATAGTGGCACATGGAAAAAGGGTGATGAAGGCACTGACATAAACAGGATACCCCCTGATCCACTGTGTGAGGGACAGTTACTGTGTGGGTAGGTGTGACCTGACCAACAATGATACAATGCCAAATGTCCTGTGATTGTAGGAAATAACTATGTACCATACTGCATGTAACAGTTGCCTAAAGCGGTCACGTCAGGATAGAAAAAACGTAATTCATACAAGAAACAGGCTAACAACTAAAGTGCTAAAGGTATAGGCTCACAGCTAGGAAACTAATAAATGTTCTAAACCTGCACTGACCGTGGGTATGTGTTGGCCTAAACAATCTGGTGTCCCCAGAATATATCCCAACCTGTACATATGACAATGTCAACCCTACCAATGGTCAGAGCATTCGCACAATAACTGGCCAGCCTCTTAATCACTCACAAAGCCAGTGACCTTTGGGGGAATGGTGTTGAATGAGAATGACTACTTACAACAATGAAGAGTAATAGATGCATTTAACTGCAGACAATTAGTAGTAATACTAATCTGTCAACACGTTCCAAGTTAATAGTACTAATATGGTAAAAGTGTCCTTGATTGTCCCTGAGTTGTCATAGCCTTGTCCCTGTCACTGTAGAAACTAGTCTTCGAGTATCACAGAAGTCTGTACACATATGTACACCAACCGTCACATCTGTTGACAGGACTATTGCATACCTGTAGTGAATTTATAACTGATGTCCAGAATAATATTCATTGTATCTATAAATGAATGAAATTGTCAAATGTGAAGGGAAACATGTGGAACCCCCCACCCTGTATTATGTTGTGGAACCACTCCTCACCATAAATTATGTAGCACCGATCTAATAATGTGGTCAGAGGTGCCCAAACACCTGCATCTGTAAACGCAGGTAGAAAGTTAAAATCTGGACTAACTCTGTCCATGTGCTACATCTGATATTTGAACAGCACCAAAGATGTTCTAATCACCAGTCAGCCAAGCCTAAACCCAGACCAGCACATGAACACCCTGACAATCAAACACGTGTATGTGCGAGGAATATAAGCATAGGAGTTCTGAATATCCTTGGAGTGAGTAGACGTGCAGCACGGGTCCAGAGCAGTAGGAAACAGGGAATGTCGTAAGTGTAGTACTGCGGTTTTCCCAGCAGGAGAATGGATGCCTGCTGTGTAAGGGAAGCGGTGAGGCATATGTCAGAGTAGCTATGAACCATGGGTATACATATAAATGAGGCAGAACAACAATAGTGTAGTGGTTAGAGCATCCGCCTAACGTAAAGGCATTCACGGTTCAAGTACGACTATAGCACATATTAATTGTGTAATGAATGCCTCTGTGCTGTAAAGCCAACATTTATACATGTAAAGATGACCGCGTGTCTCACATGGGGCCGTTAACCGGATTCCATCAATCAAATTGGTACTTTCATAAGGAATAAGGCACATGTAATCCCAAAGAAGTGCCAGTAAACATATGTAACTCAGAATAAGTAGATGCAAGTGTGCCTGCATGGGTGTACGTAGCTTGTAGCATAGCAAATGTATGTTGTCTTATACAGCTGTAACTTTTATATAGATAGGTAGATAGATAGATAGATAGATAGATAGATAGATAGATAGATAGATAGATAGATAGATAGATAGATAGATAGACAGATAGATAGATGTGTGTATAGATAAATATCCACAGACATAACAGAAATATGCAATTTTATATCTATCTATATATATATATATATATATATATATATATATATATATATATATATATATATATATATATATATATATATATATATATATATATATATATATATATATATATATATATATATATGAAAAGACGAAAGCAAACATAAGAATTGTGAAGGGAATCTAGAGCAAGTAAGGAATTATAAAGTGCTCGCAGCGTATGTCAGCTAAAGCTGCACAAGTGTGAGTAGAGCACTGCTATTCACACCAGAGGCAGGGTTATACCAGTGGCCATAACATCGTTGAAGTGCTACGTCAACATTGTAAACAGACGGAATGTAGTACATGTTGTGACCACCTACACTTGTAACCCGCAAATCATTCGTAATCCATAAGACCAGGAAAGGCACGTATGTGCAAATATGAATGGATGGTGAGCCTGTGAATACACGAGGCGGTACAAAATGTGTGTAGGGCCCCAATGCACTGGATTGGGCAATGTGTAAAGGTGTGTCATGGCTGCGATAACAGGTGTATAATGGCTGGTATGCATGGAAACTCAACACGGGTGTGCTGGAGAAACTATGGATATGCGATTATGGACACAGGAGTGCTAGTGTATGTTGTGCCGGTTGCAATGGAGTGGCCCGTGGGGGGTCAGCTAGTACGTAGGTGCGATTCCCAGATAGAGCGTCGTCTGCGTGGTGACATGTGTGAATGGGTGTATCATTGTCGGACGTTGTGCATCAGGGCTGGCAGCCCGGCATGTAAAACCTAAACGCCACCCATGAGTAGAACGGAGTTCTGCTGTGACAACCCCAAACCGGGAAAAGCAGAAAGACACAACTACATGCAGACATCAATATGTTGACATACAATCTCAGTAACACAAACACTCATTCTATTAATATTAATAATATGAATGTGCACAGAAACAAACACAGTAGCAGGAATAACAGGCTGCATATACGAGTAATAGGTCAAATTACACTATCACATCACACTTATCAGCGGCACCCCAGACATGAAAAACGTGCGACATCTGTCCGCTGTATAACGTGCAGTATACTGATCACAAGTTCACCGGAGTGAAGTGTCGGTGTCATAATGACTAAGGCAATAGTATGCTGTTGAAGCAGAGATAAAACCCAATACGCATGTGTACGTGTCTATGTCCGGGAAATGTATAGATTAACGGACACACAGATGTACATATAGATAAAAACGTATATATATATATATATATATATATATATATATATATATATATATATACATATACACACATATACATTTATACAGATATATATATATATATATATATATATATATATATATATATATATATATATATATATATACACACACACACACAAAGATATACTACAGATATATATAGATAGATATATACAAACAACAGGTATTGATATATACATATACACACAAAACAAATATGTCATTGTAGATATACACATGTACATAACTAGGTTACTTTACAGCAATTAGGGGTAACATATATACATCCCGGGCATATGTGACTGGGAGGTCCAATAAATAAACGTTGTACTCCCCACACCACCCAGCTAGGCCAGTCAGACATATAGACAGGCAATAAAGATTACTACACTGCTGCTGTCCAAAACACCGGCAGGAAAGTAGCAGTGGGAGAGATCTGCAAGGTCTACACTTTAAACATGGATAACAGTGTCCCTTGCGGGACACCAAAAAGTGAGTGTATGTGTCAACCTGTTATCATCGATGCGAGCAGGATGTAGGTGTACATGGAACAGTAGGTTGTGCAAGTGTGATAATACATGGGTTGACAAAACGTACGACATGTGTCCCGAGACGGGGAGAGTGGGCAATGTGTAGGGGTGTGCTCATACCTCAGCTGCACTCGCAGTAAGTATATGTCATGAGTGCTCTAGAGGGGTGCCAGGTAGGTGGACCATGGGTATGCAATAATGGGCTTATGTGTGCAGGTGCTGGTTGGGAGATATGTAGTAGGCCTGCCCAGTGGAAGTCATTAATATTCCTATGTGGGCATGGCAGACGCCTATATGTCCCAAACCTGAACAGCACATCTACTGGATATTCTGTAAACCATCAGGGGAATACATAGAGACCAAATCAGTGTCGTGTTCCCGATTAGCATGGACGTCCATAGTTATGAATCAGAATGTAACAAAGTCCAAATAAACACTTCCAGAACTAGTGATATTAGGTGGACAGGTGGCAGAATACAGGTAATGACAGATGACATGTATGAGTCATAAACTGCATGTACCTCGACAAACGTGAATGAATACATATGCTCTGTGACTGTCAATGTGTCTGGTTAATAGAACCAATCGTCTAAATGTGTCCCACAGGGTGTTATGCAGTGTTCCTGATACAGTGTTCATTCTCCCCCATTGGTATGTGAGGTCTGCTAGTGACGGAAAGTGCATAATTTGATGACCACCTCAGGTAGATGAGGTTCCACACCTGTACGCCTTTGAGTGACACACCTGTCTGGGCATTTGTGTCCTGCAAAATGAATGTTATGGCACATGGCCTGTGGGTTCAGGAAAGGAGGCCATATATTGTGTGTAGTGGTGTCAGAAATTAATTTGTTGCATCAGAAACAGCTACATGTAATAGGAAACAGTATTAGCAATTATAATGCTACAAAAATAACCTTAACGTATGCAAACCATGGAAGTAGTCAGTTTACAACTGGCTGTGGGTATGTGTTGCCTTGACACATGTGATAGCTCTACATTTAGGATCTATAGGGCCGCCACCATTCTGAATGGCCAAAGTGGGACCTGCTCTGTAGAAATGTCAGACGTACCAGGGCAGAACATACCTACAGCCATGCATAGTACAGCAATATACATATCAGCACAAATCAAAGCATAGTCTAGCAGCTGTAAATTTGCTTATGCTACTACATATAACATATCGACATGTCAGGTATACAAGACCTGTAACAAGCAACCACTACAGACATGTAGAATATGAGAATATCCCCTAATCAGGACAGTTGCAATGGCTAGAGTATCGTCACATGACATATGCTGTAAGTGTGTTTGTCTACCAGTATGCCAGTAGTGCACTGTCAAAGAAATGTGGAGTCTAAACGGGTAAAAGGTGCTGTAACCAGAGATCAGCAGTGCTTAACACTGGGCAAACCCATGCACAACTGCTCCCACCTGCTGGAATGTGCCTTACCCAGTCCGTATCCCAAGGCGTCGGTCTGTCTGCAAACAAAGAACCGCCCTATTCACGTGTTGGTAGCAGTACCCTGCGCACAGCACATAGCCCATGTGAATTAACAATAGACCATGGCATATGTACAGAAAATAGACCACACACACACCATGCAGCGCAGTCATCCAACAGTATAGCAATGTACTGGCAGATATGTCCGGACCACTGGTGTATGCATGCCTGGCCGTCCTGTGTGTCAGTGTGTGAGCATGCCCAGTATGACTGTTACGCATGTTGTCAACCGACATTACCGTCATACCGTCATGTGTGTGAGCATGCCAAGTATGGACAACTGTATCGCATGTGTCACATGTCCTGATAGTCAGTACTGTGTTGCCGACCCCTCTCTTCTACACAGACAGATGTCATGCTGTGTCTGCAGGGTAGCTAATGGTCATGTGGCATTGACAGTTGCTGCATGTCTGCATAGCATGGGGGGACATCCAACTGCATCCACAGTCCTACACAGCACCATGGGTGGCGCACATGACTCTCACATGTGTAGGTTGGATGGGGGGCACAGCTGACAGTTGTACACATCTGCCACCACTGTACTGATATGCCAGTTACTCCATGTCAGTGTGTGGATCTACCTAAATTTCCGGTTGGAGGGATACCAGTGTACGTCAGATCCCAGCGTTAAATACCAGCACAGTGGTGTTGGACGTCCTAGCTTTCACAACCTACATCAAACCGCCTGGCCTGCTGTAGTCCGTGTGTGTCTTTGGGGGTTGGGGTCATTCGTTGGGCATATCCATAGGCCATTGTATATCATTTGTCTGTATTGGTCCACACCTGTCCAGCTGCATGGAACGTGTGTGGGCTGTATGGACACACATGATGTTCATCCCATAATCTGCAGTGGGTTAGGACAGCCTGAGTACTACTGGCTACCATTGTGACCCCAGTATGTGCTACAGATGTCATGGTAGCACTATGGATGTGTACTATCTGCTGTCCTAACAGTCAGCCACCAAAGTCTCTTGTATGCTCACATACATACCATAGCAATGGGTAAATACACATTCTAATACAACTGCCAATTTTTAGGTTGATAGACGTACCCTGGGGGTGTTCTGGACCTGAGGATGGTGCTGGAGGGCTGCCTATGTTGGATGCACACAGTGCACCTCCTATACATAGCTGAGCACAGGTAGTGTCATGTTTGGCATCCATTGTACTGAGTGTGGGTCAGAGAGGGGACATCCGTGGGTACCTACTGTGTCAGTGCATATGCCTTGTGTTGCCTCTTTGCCAAGGGCAGGTCATACTGTGCACAGCCTTTCGCCGACTGGGCCCTGCTCAGGTAGTTCCTTCGCCAAGTCACACTGTGCCTGTACAGGCCTTGGCAGTGGTGTTGAGCTGTGTGGCCCTGCCCCATGCTGTTCCCGCAGCAACTGTTACTGCAGGATCAGAAAGTGTAGCATAGCAAATACCATAACAAATTGTGTGCATGTAGCTAGTGAATACTGCAGGGCTCCACCGGATGTGTCCAGATACCAGAACCGTGAACTGAGCATCCCAAACACATGCTCAATTACATGTCCTGTCTGTGCATCCGCCTCATTATGGTGTGAGTGTTCAGGTGTGTGTGCATTGCTGCTGGGTGTCATCAGCCACGACACCAGTGGTTACCCAGCATCCCCCACTAGGACACTGTAGGGGATGTCCATATTGGCAAAGGTGTGGTACAGCTGTGTCAGAAGCCATATATCAGAATCATCATAGCTTCCAGGGCAGACAGCACACACATTCAATCTAATGCCCTGGCCATCGCATATGGCCTAGCTGTTGGAGGGTATGCCCCTGCAGTGACTGTAGGCCCTACCAAGCTCACTGGGTGGTGCTTTGATGTGTATGTGTGTGCAGGCTATAGCACCCAATACCCCAGGTAGTCATCCATGTGTTTGAAGAGATGCATATTGCTGGTCTACTAATCACGTGTGTTGAGGACATGTACGTGCTCACTAGCATGAGTTGACATGGCGTCTGTGAACTGGCGCAATACTCTGGATGCAGATGCCTGTGAGATCCCCATGATATCCACAGCTGTGCTGTGTGAGGTACCTGTGGCTAGTATACCCAGGCCAGCACATACTGTGGTATCCACTGTGATGGGTTTCCCTCGGCCTGTTTGATGTGTCAAGTGTGGCAGGCACAGGTCAACAAGCCACTGTAGGGGGTCTCTGTCCGCCCCATAGCGCTCCACCATCCCCAGCTCATGTAGCCCCTGGTAAGTCACCCTGGGTCTATAAAGTCTTATGTCACCCCAGTAAGGGATGTTCAGCAGCATACACATCCTCACTGCCCTCAGCCTCCTGCACATGTTGGTCTATGTTGCCTGCTGCAGCCCTTCCCATTTGGTTGGACTGTGTCATGAAATGTCCCTGCAGGTATACACCGGTGGTGTAGAGTGCGGGAGAAACCTGTGCGTATGATGCTTGCTCACATTACCGTACTGTTCGGGTGCGGGCTGGCCATGTCATCTGCTGATTGTGCTGATCATCATCTGTTTGTGCAGCCTGTACACCCTGACTACCCCACTACTGCTGTTGTCCCTCCCAATGTCACCAGGCAAGTATAGACACACCCCTAGCTTAGGCGTACTAAGGCAGGAGCACACCCAAGGCACAGTTCTGCAATGTACGTACAGTATGCCTGACCCCCCCTCCCATGCTGTCAACTATATTCGAGCCCTGCACCCGGCTAACTACACACATACACTCCAGGTATCTGCATCACACCCTGGGGATAAATGGGATACACTATTGTCAACCTCATCTGCATAGTATAGTCTTCTAATGAATAGTTATATGACCCATACTGAACCTCCAAATTAATAACCACTGCTTAGTGTCGCTCAGATCCGTACACAACTGGTAACAGGTGCCTTACTATCACCATATTCGATGTCCCATGGTCTTCCCAGCAACAAAATAACCGGTGTCTACACGACTACAACCTGGGACCCAGCACACAACAGACGATGTGCATTACCACTACACCATGGCAGATATACATATATCCCAGGTTATCACGTACAGATCATCCAGCACAAACATTCAATAGTGCTGATGTCCCCAGACATATATGTTTATATCTATGTCTATCTCTCTATATCTACATATATCATATATATTATTTGTATACATATATACATAGATATACATACACACATATACATGTACACACATATGTAGATATTGCATTTATATCACAACAGCGGACCACATGACAGCAAAGCATTAGACAGGCATGAAAAGGAAACTACATGTGCCACCTGCATCATGTAGTGTTGTTACTATCAAGGTATGTGTGTTCTGTTGCGTCACATGGGTCAGACTGTATTAAGGGTAAGAGTAGGGCTGCTGACATTTACTCACCAAACCTGTTGGCGAATGTATGTGTTGACAACCCAGTGTCTTGGCAGAATATGCGGGCTGTGGACACTATATAGGTCAGCAACAAAACACACTGAACACATCCTGAAGCTAGCCACCCACAGATATCACATAGGGTATAACTGCCAAACACACCTGCCATGCCGTGGAATCGAGCACCTACCTGTCTAGTCTACCACACTACAGCATTACCCAGTAACAGAACGTGCTACCAAGTTTCAGCATCACTGCACTCCCAGAGGCATACTTCTAGGTGGATGACATCATCAGCAAAGGCAAAGATGCCGATAGGGAATGTATGGAGAGGGAGCTGTCTAAAAGCATTACTCTGTCCCCAAGGCAGCTAGAAACACACACACACACACACACACACACACACACACACACACACACACACACACACACACACACACACACATGGCAGGGCTGGGAGTCAAACATACACCTAACTACCTTATCACACTTCAGCATTACGCAGTTACAGAATGCGCTGTTGAGATTACTGGAACAGAGCACTCCCAGAGGCATACTTCTAGGTGGATGATATCATCAGCAAAGGCAAAGACGCCGATAGGGAATGTAGGGAGAGTGAGCCATCTAAAAGCATTACTCTGTCCCCAGGCAGCTGGAAACACACACACTGGGCAGGGCCAGGAGTCAAACATACACCTAATTACCTTATCACACTACAGCATTACGCAGTTACAGAATGCGCTACCAAGATTACTGGAACACAGTACTCCCAGAGGCATACTTCTAGGTGGATGACATTCATCAGTAAAGGCAAAGATGCCAATAGGGAATGTATGGAGAGTGAGCCATCTAAAAGCATTACTCTGTCCTCAGGCAGCTGGAAACACACACACACACACACACACACTTGGCAGGGCCGGCAGTCAAACATACACCTAACTACCTTATCACACTACAGCATTATGCAGTTACAGAACGCGCTACCGAGATTACTGGAACACAGCACTCCCAGAGGCATACTTCTAGGTGGATGACATGATCAGCAAAGACAAAGACGCCGATAGGGAATGTATGGAGAGGGAGCAGTCTAAAAGCATATTACTGTCCCAAGGTAGACGTAGACAAACACACGGCAGTGGTGTGAGCGGGACAACTGCCTATCTACGGAGCACTATTACAACACTACATGGATACAAGACATGCCACAGACAGTACACCCTTCAAGACAGTCCCAGTGTGTTCAATGTAGGAATCCATCCTGACGTGGGGTATGGACATCTGTTGCCTGGATGACCACTATCGCTATATAGGATTTCAATGGTCATGCCCATACACAGAGGCACATAACCGACACAAGGTGTCACTGGGCATGCTCACACACTTAGTAGTACACGTCCGTTTGGAATGTACTGTGTGTCCATCTACACAACGGCGTTCTGGGCATGCTCAAAACTTAGTAGTAGCGAAGGGCTGTCTTGTACGTACATGGATTCTAAACACGGAAGAGCACAGTTTGGAATGTACTGTGTGTCCATCTACACAACGGTGTACTGGGCATGCTCACACACTTAGTAGTAGTAAAGGGCTGTCTTGTATGCACACGGATTCTATACACGGAAGGGCACAGTGTGTCGATAGTGAACATTGTTAGCATGAATGCTGCACTACACACATCTGACACCGGTCGACAGTGCTAGCTGTGTAGCGTTCGTGATCACAGCTGACAATCCAGATCCAACAATAGGGAATACGGACATCTCTGCAGTGAGGAACACCTGGCATATGGCACAGTCGTGCACAATAGCACTACCACCGTATACCTCAGATACAGATATGTGGGCCATAAGACTGTGAAAGACCGCTCCAGGTGTTACTGTCCCCACGTACATGAAGGCCACTCACATGTACTGACCAGTATACACTCAAGAGCCATCACAGATGTCTCAGGTGCAGTTCACAGTAGTAAATGCCGCAGTCTACTATGTAGCCCTCGGACATCACTATGTCCTTGGACCAGCAACACACATCCATACATTACTACACCACCATGTTACTCATGACCAGTGGACTGTACATGGGTCTACAGCAACTGTGCAGACTACACATGTACTGACAGGGTTCCATCATGTGGTATGCAATGCAGTGATACCACAGTTCAAAACCAGGTTGGCTCTACACATAACAGGGGCCCTGGGTCTTACACAGCTGTAACAGATGACTGTCGCTGTACACCAGAAAACACTCGTTTGGATATGACATACATGTAATCACAGTGGATATGTACATGGCCCATACACACACAACGCATATGTACATAGCAAAGCTTTTGCTGTCCTCTGTGCAGACAAGTGGCTACAGCAATCACACGCATACACATGGAAGGTAGGTCCATGGCTGTTGAATGCTAACAGTACATAAGGTAGCATTGTTGACTGAGGTAACATTCCCTTTGTACTAGTTACCCATGACAACCATCAATCCCATTGATGCTGTGTTTTTTGCTTTGTTTAGGGCGGTTCTCACTTGGACATCTGAGATGACAGGGAGATTACATTCAGCTGGGATAAGTATTTCTTCTTTTGGGGGTGAAGGAGGGGAGAAATTTGCACTGAACCTGTCAGCCAGAATGTTAGCAATATCTGTGGGTTCAGTGTATTTTTTGTTGTTGTGAACCAACTCTGAGCATATCTGAGGGTTTCTGCCCGGGTTTCTAACATAGCTGAAGAAGGCTTTGTGGTTATCTTTAGTGTCCTTAGCGATTTTTCTATCAAAGTTTGCCTTGGATGTTTTTATGAGAGAACGTAGTTTTCTGCTAATGTTGATCAGAGATGTCTTCCCTTCATGGGATTTCGCTCTGACGTGCAGTAGCTTCCTTCTCTTGTTATACAATTTGTTTATGGCTGAGGTCCACCAGACAGGATGCTTACATTTGGTGGAGAGGGACTTGGATTTGTTTGGGATTGCATGATCCATGCATTCTTGGAGATGTCCATAGAAAGCATTTGTGAAGGATTCGGCATTGTGGGATGTGGTATCCACTGGCACAGTGGGCTTAAAGGATACCATCTCAGTCTTAAGAAGAGTGAAGTCTGCTTTTGAGAAGTTTTTCACTGTGGTCTTTGTGCTGGGGTGGAGGTGGGATATGTATATCCAGGGTGATTAGTTTGTGGTCAGATCTCACTAGTGAGGGGTATACTTCGGTGTGGAGCATTTTGTCCCCATGTTTGTGATGATCAGGTCTAGTATATTATCTCCCCTAGTGGGAGAGGTGACTAGTTGTTCCAGTGCATTTGAATTTATGAATTCCAGGAACCTTTGGGCTAGGGTATTAGGGCTAGAATAATGTACCCAATCTATGTTTGGGTAGTTGAAGTCTCCCAGTATGATGGTATTTTATGATACATTCATATACTCCAATGTCTTCAGGAAGGCTGAGTGGGGTTCTTGAGATTGGCAGGGTGGTCTGTAACATGCTACCAGTTGTATAGCAGTTTTACCTATGGTTAGTTGCACCTGTATGGTCTCTGATGCTTCATGTGTTGCTACTAACCTGGAGGTGTGGGTGTCCTTTATGAATATGGACACTCTCCTTTGTGGTTCGGCCCGGGTTTTGGGGCCGAAAAGCATGATACGAAGTATAGCCTGGTAGCGCTGGGGTTCTCTCAGGAGCCTTGAACCAGGTTTCAGTTACTGCACAGACATCGATGTTCTCCATGCTGAGGAGTGCATCAAGTGCCTGCATCTTGAGATTTAGACTTCTGGCGTTGAGCAGCATTACCCTTAGTTTTTTCCATTTTTGTTTTCTAAGGAGGTGGGTTTGTCTTTTGAGCCTTGCCTAAAAAAGGCACTATGGGGGTGGCAAGAGCCTTAGCCAATATCCGGAAGCCCAGTGGTGACAGGTGTAAGCCATCCCTTGTGAAGCAGCGTGGCTTGTCCAACATATCATCTCAGGCAGACAGACATTGGATCCCCTTAGAATGACACCAGTACTTGAGCCAATTGTTAAAGCTGATCATCTTGTCTTTGTATTGTGGCATCATTCTTGGTGAGGGCAAGATGCTGCTCAGGGTCAGGGTCATACCAGTCTGGGCTACATAATCGGAGAGCTCCTCTATATCTCTTTTCATGTAGTCCAGGGAAGTACATCTCAGGTCATTCACACCAGCATGGACAATGATGGAGTCATATTTGTACTTGCTTTGGAGTGACCTTAGTGCGTGTGTTATGTGGCGGATCCTAGCCCCCGATAGACAGCTCACAGTCACCTTCTCCTTGTTCAGCCTGGTCAGTGGGACATCAGTGTGTCTGACTATGGAGTCACCTATTACTAGTGTATCAGGCAAGGTGTTTGGCCTTAAGGGCTGCGATTGGTCGACACACTGATTTATTGAAGTATGTGTTGCATGTGTTTTGTTTTGAGGTGGTGGATTTTTGGATGTCTGCTTTGGGAGCCTCTGTTGTTTTGGTAAGTTTTTTATTAGAGCCTCCGATTATGTCTTTGTGTTTTTGTGTTTGGTTTGCAGTTGTGGTAGGTCTATGTGGGACTGGGATTGTTGTGTGTGTGGTTGCCATCTCCTCTTGTCTGGTCATGCCAGCCCTGATTTGAGAGAGTTCAGCATCCAGTTTGGCTATATAGTT
>NC_056725.1:1033296014-1033451014 GCF_019279795.1 Protopterus annectens
AAATGGTAAATGATAGCATCTCTTCTTCTTCGTTTTTCGGTCAGGTCGCCACAGCGGATCACCTTGTCCGCACATTGAATGGCAGTGGAGTTTTACGGTGTCGAGTTGCCAGCCCGGCGCCCAACCTTCCACAGAAGGCACACTCACACGCACACCTAGGGCCAATTTAGAATGTCCAATCCACCTGCAGCATGTCTTTGGGATGTGGGAGGAAACCGGAGCACCCGGAGGAAACCCACGCGACCACAGGGAGGACATGAAGACTCCGCACAGAAGGCACCCCAGCCGGGGATCGAACCGGAGAACCTCTTGCTGTGAGGCGGCAATGCTAACCACTGCACCACCGTGGCCGCCCTAAATGATAGCATCTCTATACTTCCCTTATTAAAATTAAGAGCAGCCAAATTATAAGAAAAAACATATATTTGGCTTGGCCACTAGAGGTCCCCATTACACTTCCTTATGGATTTAGTTTGCATGTTAAAACATCTTGAAACTTTTTTTTAAAACATTCTTAAAATATATTCATGAATTCATAATGCATTTATAATAGTATTTCATTATTTAATAAAAAGTTCCCCTAAATGTGATTTTTAAAAATGTATTTTTTTTAAAAATGTTTTTTAAAATGTTTTTATAAAATGGGTTATATTGTGATACATATATATTTATAGAAATATTTAATGGAATATTTATATATATATATATTTGTTAATATATTTATTAACTTATTTATTGAAACATGACATTTTAAACAATTATAGATACTTTTATCTCTTCTGTTTATTATAACTTATGTGCAATATGTACTTAATGATAAAGCATTATTGTGGGTAAGCAACATTTTGAATTTCTGCTTTAAATGTTGATTAGACATAATTAGAACACTAATTATCTAATTAGTGAGAATATAAAATGACATTGAATGGATGCATTGGGGTATCTGATGAAGTCTATGTGTGACGAAAACGCAGTGTGTGATTTTACTAAAGCGTTCATGGTCTTGGAGTGTTTGGTGTTCAATAAAAGACTGTAATACATATTGGTGGCGTAAGACTGGTCTCTGGAGTGGCGAGTGGTTCCATCCGTTTTTCTGCTGATCTTTGAGGAGAGTTCGTAGTAATTTTGGCAGTTCCTGTTGATTTGGTCATTATCTGGAAGACATAATGATGGAGACAGGTCACAGTATCACAGAGATGTACAGAGATACAGCTGCACATACATTTGTATTAAATCTAGTACATATGAACAGTTATCTTTGCAAATCGTCATGACACTGACACGACTGACATGTTTGTGTCACACACATGTAACACCCGTTGTGCATTGGATATCATCACCATATATGTGTGTCACTTCATTGCATTGCTCATACTCGATGTGAATGCTGTCTTGATGTGGGCATGTCTGTTTGCCTGTACTGGTGTTCTTACCTATCAGCACATGCCTGTCTGTGTCCACAGTAATGCTGTTGACCTTGATGTTGTGTATATGTCACATATCAACACATACACTGCCTTAACGGACATGAGCAGTGACAATGCACACATGCACATGGAAATGATTACATGCATGTGTTTTGCCATATACATCTACACGGCACTGTACAGCGGTTCAGCATCCTGCCACGTATCGCCTGTGTTGCGCATGTGATACACATGGGACAATGGCTAGCCGGACGTTATTCGCAGGGATGGTTATCAACTATGGCATGCAAGGGCAAGGTTTTCTAGCTGTATCCAACAGCCATTTTGCCACCGCCAGGTGCATCAGTGCCACATTACTAATCCAGACAGTTAATGATACATCTACCATGCGGTCATCGCACCATGTTTGACAGAGATGACATGTGCAGCTTTGATGGACAGGGTTGCATGGTATGGCAGGAGTATGTAACATGTATGGCACATGGATCTGTCCAGCATGTGGCGATCATTGTAGTAGGACGGTGGCTGTCCATGACGTATGTCTTTCAGATCAGGATATGTACATGTAGCATGTCCAACATCACAGTGTAGCACATGTCTTTATGCAAGGTAGCCAGCATGCTGCATAGTGGAGGTGAGGATTGTAAAGGCTGGTATCGCCCATCCATGTATGGCCAATACCCCTGAAAGGTGATATGTGATCCGATATTGGTCACCGGAGTGCTGAGTATGCCTGTGCAATGATCTCCATGCTCATGGATGGCACCCTATCATGACATGGGTGCCTCAAATGACTACCTAATGGTCCTGGAGACGTCACCAGCTCAGAGAGGTGAACTGCACAGCAACATCCCTTACACACAGTGTCCATAATGTTGACCGCTGCCTAGGTGGTAGTTAATGGGTACAGTGTTATTCACCTAGCGGTGACAATGCTATTATCAGCTGTCAGATTGTGCACATATGTCATGCACCTAACCCACAAAGTCCATTCTCTATGTTGTCCACAACACTGAGACATCTATTGCTCCTAGGTCATGGCCATTCACATCCTTACATATGCAGATGCCTCCCATTTGTCTGTGTGGTATGGGCTACAATGAGGGGGGAGTACAAAACATTAACCCTGTTTTACTGTAGCTGCCACTGGTGTGATATGTACATGTCACTCAGACACCTTTTGTAGTGTTGCTTCTGTCAACAGGCCACTGGTAGACCACTCCTGTGACATACGAAGGTACATCTAGTATACTCAGTGTAGCTGGAACACAGTATGGGTGATGTCCTATGACCTGTCACAGGTATGCTATGCAGTGTGAAATCATCCGTACTGTCATCTACATCTGTACCGCTAACATCTACGTTGATAAAGGTTCATAGACTTGCAGACCATACTCAGCAGGGTAATAGTGCAGTGCCTCCAATTATGACTGGTGTCTCTGCTTGTGGGTTGCAGTGGGTTTATATTATCCAACACCCTATCTGTATTGCATATTTATGCTCAACACTTATTCAGAACATGTAAGCACTTCATGGGGTACTAATTACTATAACACACATTCCAACTCATTTCTTACAGGTACACTGTCTGTCCTTACATTTCCAGCTTGCTTACAGTACAACAGTTGTTGTACACACGTAACTCACATATCTTGTGAGACATGGTTGAATATACAGGCATGTCGAAGTGTCACTTACCAGTGTTATTGCCTGTCTATATGATGAATATGGCAAACATGAGGCAATAGAGCAATTGTCTCATGTACACAGTCAATGCTCACCTCCCAACATATGACACTACAGCCTGTGGGAGATGCACATATGTAGCCATGCTGGGTGTAATGCTCTCACCAACACAGACTGAACCTGACATTCATGTGGGGACGTTTAACATTTGCAACACACCCAACTCATCACATAGTCTCACTAGATCTCCACCACCACAAGCCACACATAGTATGACTACAACATTTGCAGAACCTCTCCATACTCTCTGTGTAGGCAACAGAGGCAGCCCCCATCACCAAACACAACACCAATTACTTATAGCCCACAGACTCATATGTGCACATCAACTACAGCCAATAGGGTGTCATAACCTACCCAACACACCGGTCATAAGTGACTCTGTAGGTGGTCACACTGATGTCCCACTCAGCAGGCTACACAAGGCGGTAGTCGCTTACATCTGGCTGTGGGGTTACAGGATCCGCAACATAACCTATGCACCCATGCAACACCTCACCAGGTACGATTTGACTGTCATTCTCCATGTTAGTGTGACTGCCCTGAGATGTAACTTCCCGGACTACATGTACAGGGACATGCAATAGCTCTCTGGTCTTGTAGCCCAGAAGGTATCTCCCAAGCCCTGAGAAGCATTCTGCATTCATTCAGACTGATACCACTGTACAATGACTGAATGTTTCACTTCAACAGTTGCCTATGCTTCTGCTGTCATTCCACAGGCATCCAGTGTCTGTCTGCTTTGAATGACATGGTCAACAAAACACAATGCTTTGGCACTGATGACCTGCACCTGTCAGCCCTGGGAGTATAGATAACATGTAAGGCTCTTGCTGCTCCTATACTGCCTGTCTTGGACAGTTTCCAGTAACATTCACCACCAGAACAGGAACAGGCAACAAAACCTGGGGTACTGTTACTCAATGCTTGACATCTTCATCTCTAATGCACTCAGGTGAGGCACTCCTTATAATGGACCACTTTGATATCTCTGCAGTGATTGGGACCTGCCTCTAGGCTCTGGAGAGCACACCTGCACTGACAGGTTACACACAGACCACACCTTTCAGTCATGTAACCAGGACCGGAACACCCACGGCGGAGGTGTATCCATATTTCGCAAGGATGTACACACCTCCAGGCTGGTTCCTTAGCACAATGCATCAGAGGTGATCCATGTGCAACTAACTGTGGCCAGAACTGCTATACACATTGTAACTTGCTAAGGATTCAACAACATACCCCATGGTTACTGGCCCTCATTACTTGGTGTACTAGACAGTAGGGTTCAGACAGGTACTACTGATGTGAGACTGACACTACCCCACATTTAACTGGGATGCCTACTCATGTACTGACACATTAGGCCAACTCTTTCTGGGATTCATAACCTCCACTCAGCTGGATCAACCCATACACACCACCACCAAGATCAACAATATCCTAGATATGGACATTACCAACATGTGACTGGTGTTCCACACCTGGGGTTATCCCCTTGTTGGTAGTTTCTGAACATATGCTAATCACCCTTGTTATCCACATCCCGGCCCCACACCCTTCACAGAATACACAGTAGAAGATTTCTACAATGCCTACTTCAGACGTCTTATGACAGCAGTAGTAAATGTCATGACACCCGTGCAGATGGACAATGCACTTACAAACAAAGAAACATACACCAGTGCACTTCATTAGCACTTACACAACTGCATGGATCATGCTATCCCAAACAGAGCCATGATGGTACCCACCAGATAACGGACGCCACTCTGGGGGTCCAGTTCCATGCACATAATGTATAACAGAAGGTGGTGGCTGTTGCAAAGTGGAGTACAATCCCATGGGTGGGGTAGCTCACTGGTCAGCCTCAGTAAGAATCCGGGATCCATTATCACATCCTCCAAAGCTAGCTACGTAAACATTACTGCGACACATTCCAAGGACTACCACAAAGCATTATGGAGGTGTGTCAGTACTCAATGGCAATACCCACATATGCTCTGACATATGACGGTTAGGCAGGAACAATACAGATCGACTGCTATTGGTAACATCCTGGCAGATAGGTTCAATGCTAACTTTACACCCTCTCACTCCCTACAGGGCCAAAATCCATACAGGAACAATGCAGAGTCCCTGCGGTCACAACTACGCAGTTCCAACCTGCACTCTCTAAGGCCTGGAACACAGACTCCATGTGAACGTCCAACATCCCAGGCTGTGATTTACACAAACCTCAGAACAACATGGCTCCCCACTTGGCCACCAGATTCAGTAATAGCCTTGTATCAGATATTGTGGCCCCTGAATGGCACACAGCAACAGTCATCGCACTCCACACAGGTGGCACCACAATGAATCACAGGGACTATTGCCCTATGCGCCTGACTGGACTGTTCTGCAAGGCTATGGGGCACATTATCATGGAAGTTATTCACAGAGACATTGGTGGCCTCCAGACCTTTGATGCCACCTGGGTTGGATTTGTTAGGGCCAGACCATGGCTCCTACACCTGGTGGACTCCTTTGATACAGTTACCAGGGTAGTTGATGACGGTAAGGGGGTCCACACAGCCTACATTGTCCTCTCATTGGCTTTCAGCACCGTTCTCCATTCTGGTATTGACAACATACACATCCACCTGCACATCGACCCCTACATCTCGGGATATTATGCAAAGTGGCCCACAGACAGGACCCACACAATGAGGGTAGAATACCATGGTACCTACAGTAATTCAGTTACACTTGGCGTACCACAGTCCTCAGTCATAGGGCCCCTCATGTTCGGTATATGCTTCCCTGAGGTACAGGCTAGCACAGAGGGACTTTCCCTGAATAGGTTTCCAGATGACTGCAAACAAGGAGCCATGATTGATCCACCAGCTGATACAGACACCCTCCATATGGGTGTCACTGTGACGGATACCTGATGTCAATAACATGGCCTCAAGCTGCATAACACAAGGTGCATAGAAATCCCCTTTGGATTACACCAATCACCCACTGACTGTCACATAGGTGGTAGTCCCCTACATACATGTGACATTATATGGGATCTTAGTACACATGTATATAGCACCCACTCCTTTGATAACCATATTGCCAATGTGGCATGGATATCCTTCTACATGGCCACCCTTATCTGTAATGGGTTTGTAGCTGGAACAAAGGCACCCATTGTACCTCTATACTCCTGACATATGACACACATTCAGGGGTACAACACCCCTTTTGGGGTGTACCTTACGGAACAGCAATGGCTTTACATACCACAACATTAACACACCATGAGGATTATTGACTTCCGAAGGATGATGTATGCGGCACAACTATGGACACCACAACTGTACACATTTGCATACTGCATACTCAGGGGTGACCTCTGCTGAACATACAGGGCCCATGTCCACAACAATATTTATGGATATACTCCACATAAGCAACATAATCAAAGGCCACTGAGAGCAACATGCTCATGGATATGTGCACAAACGCAATGATGAGTGGGACGTGCTTGAAAGATACATTCCTGAACCAGACACTCACCATGCTTTGGAACATGATTCCTATGTACATCAAGCAGGGACACTCACTAGCACTCTTCATGAGATACCTCGATGGGTGGATGGGAGACACACATGTACACCAGGGATCACTGCAGTGGCTGTACTGTACACAGGTGCAGGTAACACATGGCTCTGCTGTTCACAGAGAGGACACTACTCTAGGGAGGTGCCACCAGTGAAAACACTGTTGTTGGGCTTACACATGGACTTAGCCAGACAGCATAGTACCTCACTATGAACCTGTGAAGCTATTACATGTCCTTTGTGCATGGATAATTGAGTAGCTCTTCCATTTCAGTTAGCTATCATGCTGTTACAGTGTCCCGTGACTACAAGCCATATGTATCCTGTTATTGTGTATTCTACATGCCAACAGACGATACCCTTTGTTTGCATGATATAACAGTTATGCTGTGTAAAATATCTGACATATCTACCTACAATACTGTACATTACACATATTTTAAACATGATCCCATAATGCAAAGCATACTTGCACAGCAGGACCGCCCTAGGCATGTTATTCACATTATATGCCCTTACACGTGCCTACTGTGACAGTATATCAACATATACTATCCCCTGCTATGGCACGTACTTGTTGGACAAACCCTACCACTGACGGCGGGTGGTGTGGAATTGTGTTTAAAGCCCTCATGTAGCATCCCTTGTGGTGTATGAGATGTTTACCTTGTGGCCCACAGCAGGACACACAATTTCTACAAGCGTTACTATGCTCAACAAGACATCACTACATAATACTTTTTCCCACTTTATGCATTGCGTACACTTTAATTACTGCAAAACAGGCTTTACATACACTGACATACTGAGTGCTCTATATACCTTGTTTCCGAGTCTTTGTAAAATATCTCTCTTACACCTTTACTGTTTAAACGGTTCTATGGTATGAGCTTACTGTTTGAATGTATGGCAAGGCATCCTTATATACGTCGATACCTGTAACATGTGGTATCCTGCCGCCAGTTGGTGTTCCTGAGTAAATTATTACATGCACATCAGCTGTGCCACTACTCCATTCACCAATTACGTGGCAACAGTGGGGTATAACTGAATTCTCCACTTGGGCGTTGCCCTTTTGTCCTACCTTCAGGGAGATGGCCTGTATGTGTATTGTTGTGAGGAATTGCAACTGCTATTTGGAGAGACATGGATATTTTGAATTCATGTCCCCCATGGATTGTGTGTGACAGCTAGAGTACGTGGTTCTACATGTGAGTGTATCTGTCATCTCAACCATCTGATAAGGGACTACTGCAAACAAAACCTGTAACATTGCCATCTGTTCCATTATACAACAGCTATGATTTCACATGGCGCCATTACAAATGTGTCTCTCACAAGGTATGTTAATGGTTCTGCAGATGTAATTGAGTGAGTGGATGTTTGTGATGTTATTACAGTCTGTATTGCAATTGTTTCAGATGTAGGGAAGATGTAGGTGGGTGTACATAGCATATACAGGTTTGTGGGGACTGCATTTCTACATATTCCATATATGTGTGTCGGCTCCTTCCCTAAATGAAGACCTATCATTTAGTAGACTGAGAAACTATGGTTGTTACGGGCATATACATTGAGCCATTGTTAATTGGTTTCTGTATAGCATGCAGGTGAGGTTGATACTTCAATACCTCCAGAAATACATCGATATGTAAGGGAATGTTACTAAATGACAGCTGTCTCATGTATTTCTGTCACAGATATTTGCACTCATTGCAGTTGTGTTGGTGACTGAACCTCTTTGCCATGGGTTGCCACCTTTTCAAATGGCCATAGTGGGACATTTGCAGGACACACATCGGTGTTTCCAAGCCGACACATACCCACGGTCAGCACACAGGATAGAACATACTTTTATCCTGAATACATACTTATTCTTAAAGCACTTTAGCTACTTATCATGTTTTATGTAACATTTACATATTTTAGATACAGGCATAACTATTTAATGTAACTATTACATAATATATGGGACATAATTATGTCCTACAGTCTCGGACATTTGCCCTTTTTAATATTTTTTGTCAGGACACAACTGCCCAGGGAGGGGCTGTCCCTCTTAAAGTGGGACAGGTGGTAACCGTATGCCTACGGCCAGCTATGACCACACCTACCGTAATGATCTACCTCTGAGTTAGCACTAACAGACACACGATGCAAACACACACACACATTACAGTCCTACAGAAATGCACATGGCACCCTCAACACACACATACACAGACTACAGCAATCACAAACACAGTTGAACACAGTACCTACCTGGACCGCAGCACCGGCAGCGATAACTAAATGTCCCTTAACATCATGATAATATTACTCTTGGTTCTAGTGTTCCGGTACTGTGGTCTTTCGGTCTTTCAGCCCTGTGATTACGAGTGTCAGTATGTGACACATTTGATAGTTGGCAGTATCCTATTTATTTGTACCTCCATGGTTGTGTACATGTCTTTGACCTATCTATATATTTGCAGATATAGGTGAATACGTATATATCAACTTATATCTCTTTATCACCCTTCATATATATATATATATATATATATATATATATATATATATATATATATATATATACAGAGAGAGAGAGAGAGTGAGAGGGAGAACACACCTTTCGTTGTGTACATGTCGGTGTATACTGTTTCCTGGACTCCACACATTTGTGTTTTAACCTGTCACAATACACACCTGCCGTTGGTACATCTCGGGTAGCTTATTGTTAGGTGATTGTGTACCTGATTGCGTGTTCTACTCCTGGCAGTGGTCATTTTACCCTTCAGAGCAGGCACTATTAGTACAGGGGTGAATAATGCTTGTTTCACCTGTTCTTGACATCATTGACCGTGATCTGCGCGATATTCAGAAAAGCTTAGCCCTGTTTCGCGCATATCCATATATTCATGTTTAAACAATGCTTACCAGCACTTGCCAATGCATAATCCCGCTGACATGTGCTAAACCTGATCTGATGACCTGCATCCAACATCCATTATTTGTGCCTTCAGGATTACGTAACATCCCTTGCAGGACATGGGACCGGGAACATGCACGACAGTCAGTGCATTTACCACTTGGGCTTCTGGGATTTGTACACGTGTTATGGTGTTTTGTATGTGGACTGCACTATGGCTGTTACTCCATACTGCAATCAAATGTGTAACTCAGTTAGTTTACATATGGATGAGACCTATTAATGGTATGTCCAAGTGATGTTTAATGGATGTGCTCCAGCACTGGCAATGTATGTCACAGTGAGCCACACACTATAATGTGCTACACCTTCACACAACCATAGGTGGAGCATGCTGGGGTGACAGATACCTGTCATGGGTACTCCCCATGCTTTGCCACTACATCCCTGATTACATTATATGGAGCCCCGTCATTAACACACCAGGTAAGCCATGCAGAGTGTGCGGGGAACAGTGATTACACACATGGATCTCGCAATTGCCTCTGCTCCACTGAGGGACAGTTGGTTAATCGATGTGGTGGTGACAGCAGACACTGTTCACCTCTGTTGATGAATGGCCTCTGACAATCGGGCATGTACCTACCGATGTACCTAGGGACCTATACATACAGTATCAACATATGCTGTTAGGTGCTTGTACTGTTCAGGTGTTGACATTCCTTGTTCCAATAGCTGTTGTGTGTGCAATGGTTGAGGGCTACCTATGTAGGATTCACACAGTAGGCCACCTATACATTACACTTTACAGGTGGTCGTGTGTGTGTGCCATCCAGTTTACTGTGTGTGCAGGTGGAGAAGTGTGTCAGTCCGTAGGGGCCTACACTGTCAGTGTATGTGCTATACGTTCCCTCTTTGCAAAGACGTGGGCATATTGGGCACGCCTCCATCTGCCTACTGGGGCTGGCACAGGGTGTTCGTGGTCTGATTCCCTCTGTGCCTGTGATGGCCTTAGCAATTGCGGTAGGCTGTGAGGGCCTTCACCATTATGTCCCTGCTGCAGCTGTTTCCGCAGGATCATATTATGTAGCATGGCACATACTATGAAGATGTGGGCACACGTGCCTGGAGAGTACTGCAAGGCTCCACCAGATATGTCCGAGCAATGGAACCGTGATTTCAGCATCCCAAACACATGCTCTATGATGATTCTGGTTTGTGCGTGTGCCTCATTATGGCTTTCTTGCATGGGTGTGTGTGCATTTCTGATGGGAGTCATCATCCACAGCACCAGTGCATAGCCAGCATCCCCCACAAGGTGGCCATGTGGGATGTCCCCCCTGACAAATACCTGATACAGCTGTGAGGCATGCCAGATGTGGGAGTCATGGTAGCTACCAGGGCTGCCGGCACACACATCCATAATAATGCCCTGGGCATTGCACACGACCTGGCAGTTGATGGAGTGGTATCCCTTGCAGTTTATGTAGCGCCTACCATGCTCACTGGGTGGTGACTTGATATGTATGTGCGTGCAGTCTATTGCGCCCAGTACCTCCAGGTAGTGTGCCACCTGGTGGAAGAGATGCATATTGCTGGCCAACTCCTCCTGAGTTCGGGGGAAGTATATATGCTCATTGGCATGTGGTAACATAGCATCCAGGAACTGATGTAGTACCCTGGATGCTGATGTCTGTGAGATCCCCATTATATCTCCAGTTGGCCTTTGAAAGGTACCTGTGGCTAGTATTCGCAAGCTTACACATACCTTCGTGTCCACTGGGATGGGTTCCCGTCTGTTGTTTCTGGATCTCAGGCCCGGCACAGCTCAACTATTTGCTGTAAGATATCCCTGTCCACCCTGTAATGCTCTACTATCTCCAGATCATGTAGCCCCTGGTAGGTTACCCTTGGTCTGAACACTCTTCTCCACCTCCGGAGCCTGCGGTGGTTGTCAGCATCATCCTCCACAACACCTTCAGTCTCTAACATATGGTGATGAATCACAGCTATGGCAGCTCCCAACATGTACATTGTAAAAGTTCCCTGTCTGTTTACACCGATGGTGCAGTGTTTGGGAATACACAGGTGTGTGTGAGGTGCCTTCACACTTTATACTATTGTGCTGTGAACACTGATGATGTCATAGGGTGTGTATGTACCAATGGAGCTACAGGGTATCTTATGTGTTTTACCACAGGTACTGCTATTGTGGTGCCTTTGGTGTTGAATTACATTTGGCTGCCGTGGATTATCTCTTGCCCTTCCCTTAACATTTCTTAACGTTTCCCCTCCCATTTTCTGGCATGCATCCAGCAGCCTGCTTTCATTTGTACTTTCCAAAACCTGGCTTATCTTATGACGTGTTCTATGGCCGATATACTGCAGGTTTGCTTTGCTCTGCTATGACAGTTCTCTTTTCTTTGCAATCCGACACCCCTCCTATCCTGTTCTGCAGGTTGCTGCGAGCAGACTTGTTAGCTGCCGTCGATTGCCCACTGTGAGTTAATAGGTGTTAATTGCTCAGTTGTACTCCAATTACCCTACTGTGGAATTTCCTTATTTTCTTTCCATAACTTTCCTGTTTGAGCTATGGTGTGCGGTGCATGCGTCCACTAACCGGGTTTCAGGCACGCTTTCATCCACGTACACATGCGCTTTCGGGCACCATATGTGCTCTCAGCTAAACGATGCTATACCTACATCCCTACACCTATCCTGTGGCTTTGCTTAGCAATGGGAAGGCCGGATTTGCATTGCTCCAATGTGCTTACAGCTATGGTGACACACCCCACTGCTGATGTCATGTATACCTCCGAACCACTCCTCGGTGTTGTAGCTTTGCGCCGTATCCTTAGTCCAGCGGGACGTTTGCGATTCACTATTACTTGCCTCATTTGCATTGCATTGACTACTAATTCATAGTTACCGTGCCGAACACTGTCACAGACCCTTAGCAACCCTTGCAGCTTGGTTGTGGTGTACAATGCATACCATTGAGTATTATGGTGAAATCATGATTTGTATTACATTGCAATTTTATGACATTTGTGTATATTTTCCTTGTGTTCCCGTTTGCGCACACATGCCCTGCGGTTGTACTTTGTGTTACTGTGGACATGACATTAAATGTTGGTTTTTAGGTGTTGTGCATCATTTCTTATGCCATTAGCTGTATAATTAGCCACTGGCATATGTTAACTTTGTAATACATGAGTCTGGTCCGCTTTCATAGCTCCGATGTTCTGTTTGGCAAAATGTAAACCGCTTTTTTTTGGTTTACATTTCTGTGGGCTTACGCTACGCCTGCACCACTTCATGAATCGCTATGTACCTTCATTTGCATGGTGCAGTACTGCGCATGGGGTGATTAGTATATCTGTGCCGAGGGCTACGCAGATATGGCATCCACTGGTAGTGCACGTGGAACTGGATTGTACCTGAATCGCTCGGCGGCCATATTTGGCGTTATACCACCTACGCTATGCCTGCGCCTGGCGCAAGCTTCCTGAATCCCGGGGTGTGTCTTTGAATATCTGCATGATTCATTGTTGTGAAATAAAATTGTCTGTGGCATTAAAATGACAAAGTAAGAAGTAAACCATTGTCCAAGTCTAATTTAAATGTGAGGAAAGTACTGATTTTTTTTGAGAGAAGCAAAACTAATTAGTATGAAAGAGCTTTCTGGGGACTTAGATGTGTGCAAAATAAAAATGAAGCTAAACTATGTGAATTCCAGATAGAAAAAATGTTCAAGTTAAAAAGCAATGTAAAAAATACTTCAAACCATATGACAACAAAGAAGTTCACTGCTAACCTTGAACATGATGTCATATCAAAACTATGAAAGTTACAGCCCAACAACTGCTGTTTTTGGTCAAGATGTGGTTATAAGCATGATAAGAAACTATGTCCAGGCCTCAGTACAGAATTTAGGAAAGAAGTGTGCAAACCTAGAGAAAAAAAAAACAAAACAAAACAAAAATGCAGTTACTGCAAAGAAAACTGTTGACTCTAATTTCTGATTTAAACAATTCTCTGATTCATGTAATTCTGTCACTCCATCGTTATCTGTCTATAAGTACAGCTGATATATAAGTAGAAATAGTAATAAAGTTTCTTCACTGAGCATGTATACCGTTAGTCTACACCTCTCTTGGCTGGGGAATTTTTCAAAAATGGAAGTTTCTCATTTAAGCTTGATACTGCAACACATTGTAATGTCAGAGTTTAAAATTTCAATACTGACAATCTGGTCAGTGACTAAAGCTACTTGGCCAGAAAGAGCTGTGTTGCATATATAAAACCAACAGCTCAATTTACTCTTTGATGTTATTTCAATACTGCAACCAAATATCTCTGGCAGATTGCTTTATGAACTATTGGACATGAAGAAATTAATTCACTGCACACAAGTGCAAAAGCAGAATATTGGATTTCACAATGCAGTCAAGCAAGATGAATTGCAGATTCACAAAAAAACATGATCCACATGTCAGTGATGTAAGTGATGGGCAGATTTTCAGAGGCAATGGGAGTAATCAAAAAACATATAGCACATAGTATTAAGCAAAAATAGCACACAGAGCAGAGATGCATTGGATGAAGGTGATTTGCAGACTAAAGCAGCACAGTTGTGCCATAGCAGGAGCAATAAGAGAATAATTGCAATCAAAGTTAATAGGATGTTGCCTACAAATAATTGTATTTTGGGAATTAAATCATTAATTATTAGTATGCCTTTGGCGTTTTATTTGATCCTATATAATTTGCAAAAGGTTCCATAACTAGAGCAAAAAGCAGAGGGGAAAAGAGGCAACCCTGTTTACTACCTTTAGTAATCATGATTGACTGGGAAGTATATGAGCCTATCTTAATGTATGCAAAGGAGTTTTCATAGAGAAGTTTAATTAATTGTAAGAAATTGTTTGAAAAAAATTACATTCCTCCAATACTAATAGTAAGTACTCCCAATTAAATGAATCAAATGCACTACCGATATCCAGACTAATCAAAGTTAGTTCTTTTTTGAATTATTAGTATACTCAATTCTTGATAATATTCTGTTGATATTATCATAGTTTTTCCTGTTCATTATAAACCCAGTCTGATTGTTGTTTATCAACACTGGAAGAAACTGTTTTACTCTAGAGGCACAGATTGCCATGAATATTTTATAATATACATATAATAATGAAATTGGGTTATATGAAGAACAGTGTGTCAATGTCAGGTTTTGAAACTGGGGATATTAAGATGTATTTCCAGGATGGTGGTATTTTTGTAAGTCCTTTAACTATTGAAAATACCTCTAATAGAAAACTCAAAGCATCTTTAGTCATCATTTTGCACAGCTCAGGTATTATACCATCATTCCAGGTATCTTATTGGGTTTTAATTAATTAATTTGAATTTTGAGTTCAGACATTGATATAGGTTTGTCAATTATTTTTATTTGCTCTTCTGGCAGTCTATTTTCAGTATATTTTTTACAAATGTTTTAATTAGATCTTGTGTATCCATTGTTGGTTTGTGTTGATTAATCTTATTAAAATGAGACCTGAAAACATCCAGAATATCTTCTATTTCAGTAACCCTATTTTTACTACTAGAGGAGTATAATTCTTTGATGTGGTTAGACTTCATCATTTTTGTTCTGGTAGACAATTTATGCATGGAGTTAGGATTTATAAACTAATTAGTTATTTTAATCTTTTCTAAATTTATCATAGTTTTATGTTGTAAAATGTCTAGATATTTACTGATTAAGTCGTTTATTTCTTCTCTTAAGTTATTTCCTTTTTGACTATCTAATTTTAACTTATCACTTTTCCCCTGTAAATCTATCAGTCCTTTGTCCCATTGTTTCTTTTTCTGTGCGTACCAACTTGTAATTTTGCCAAAAAGGTATGTTTTTAAAGAGTCTGATACAAAAATCTCTGAGGTGTTACCTGTATAATTAATTTCAATAAAAGTTTGAATTTCTTCTAAAGAACTCCTTAAAGTCTTTCATATTGGTTATCTATGTGGGAATTCTTTTAACTGAAATGTTATTAGAATTCACAATTACTTCAAATGTTGGCATGCTATGATTCAACAGTGGGCAAGAGACTATTTTAATATTATCTATTCTACTAGTGATCTCATTTGAAACATATACTCTATTCATAATTGTGTCCTATGCCTGTGTGAGAAATGCATAAAGAAGAGTGAGTCTGGTACGGAAAACTCATTTTTAAGTCAGTCTGGTACTGAAAATTCATTTATATCTCTTGTATTATATAGATCGGTGAACTCCATCAAAGCCTTGATTGAGGCAGGTTTCTTCCTTTCACAGCTAGTGTTGGTATCCTTGTCAGGATAAACTACAGTTAAGGTCACCTGCAAAAATAAAGCTTCCCTTTGATATTCGTATTATTTCCCCAACTGTTGTTTAACTGTTTGTATTCCCAGTCCAGGTATCCAATAGACATTAATAAAAATGCATAGTTTTCTTTGAATCTCCAAAGTCACTGAACAAAACATGCTTTTTTCATCATTAAATGTATTCAGGATTTTAGGTAGAGGCAAAGAATTTTTCCATAAAATAACCACCTTTTCTGTTTTGTTTATAATGAGAGCTAGTCAATACAGAATAGTGTTTAATATTAAGTCTGTCCAAATATTCTTTTATTAAATGTGTTTCCTGTAAAAAGATAACTTGTTAGTGAAATATTTTTAAAACTTTGTATATAAACTACCCATTTTACAACCATTATTTAAACCATTGATATTAATTGATATGCATTTCAAGTTGGCCATACTACTGAAATAGGAAAAAAAAATATTACATATAATACCCTCATACAATTGTAAATAATGTGGTACTGAAAACCTATTATTGTATCTAGTGAACTGCTTATTCATAGAAATAAGTATAAGATAATTGAGACTGTTAACTGTAAACTTTCTATCATGAATAGTAGACACCAAAAAAAGAATTAATCTGTAAACTACTATACATTCACTGTTCTTTCCTATCTCTCCCCCCAATGGAATTTAAAACTCCTGGTTTGAATAGCAGTCCCATTCAAATAAAACTCCTGTTTGAATAGTAATCCTATTCAAACACTACCACCTACCCACAAATAAGTATCTAGCATCACTCTTCTACTTCTAAAGTTATGATATATGAAAGGTCTAACATATTTAACAAAAGTAAAAGGGTTAGTATATACATAACATTCAGATTATAACCACTCGTTTGCTTGCTATAAAACTTATAAACTGTAAAATATAGCAGATTTTGTAGTCTTTCAGTTCTATTCTATTTATAGGAGCCAATATAGTATTATAATAAATCCAATCATTTATTTCAGTTCTGAAAAAAAAGACATTAACACAGATAAAAGGCAATACATATAACATTGTTTATGACAATCATGTTACATTACTAATATGCTATACATCATTGATAATGTGGCTAACTAGTTAACTATTTAAACTCAGTTCTGACTACAGGAATGTACATGATTGAATATCATGGCAGACACATATGATATTTCAAAGAACAAATAAACTTCTCTAAAAAAATCTTTGTTTGTGAGGACTTGCATATACAATTATCTTTCAAAACATGTCTCTTCTACAAATAGTATATCATACTCACTAGAACATACTATGAGATATAAATAGTAAAAGAGTAACTGTGATGTCTAAAATAACTAAAAAACTAATAATATGTTCCCAGAGTTATATTTGTACAGAGGGATAACATATAGTTGGCAACATATCAACTACAGTCTTTTTAAGAGACATATGAATTTCCTGCTTATCAAACTGAATGTGTAATTTTATCTGATGTTGTAGAAAACATGCAATTATTTTCATATTAGGGGTCTATATTATATTGTCGAAAGCCGACAATATTGAATCTGATATTGTCGACATGACAATTGCGAATGTTCAGAATATCAAACGTGTAAACAGAAATCTCCATAAGGGGAGATTTTCATTTACTTCAATGTAGTGCGGTCTTGGAGTTGGTATATTTAAGTGGGGGGGGGGGGTGTATCTGCCTATACCCTTTAGTTTTTCTTTTTTTTTTTTGAATTATTTTTTAGGAACATTCAATGTTTTAATAGTTCGATCATTAAAGGTCGACCTTTAGTGATTCGAACTATTAAACATTCGATGTTCTAATATAGACCCCATATTAGTCCCTCCTATACTATGCGTCAGACTTTCAATTAACTTTCAGAGTATGAGCTTGTAATATTGCCATGTATTTGAGCTCTACACTTTCTGCTCAAAAAGCACATCCACAAAGAATCCAACACAGATTATCACCACAGCCATTGTCATAAGTATAAACATATATATTGCCCTCATATGCAGAACAAGTCAACCAGGCAAGGGGCTGACATCAACAGACATAAACAAGATCATCCTCCATTCTTTAAATTAAGAGAATAGAATGAAATTTGAATAATATAATATCTTAGTATAAATGCTGGATTAAAGAAATTAATTCTATATTGTGTATGGTACCACAGTACTATAAAATGTATTATATAATTTAAAGAGAGAAATGCAAGATTTACAAATGTTAAAATAGTAATTTTGAGATAAATGTAACAAAGAGTGTAAGTTAATTAAAACTATTTTGCACTTAATTTGTGTTAAAGTCAAACATAAAACAATATGTATCCAGTATTTCAAACACACACACACACACACACACACACACACACACACACACACACACACACACACACACACACACACACACACACACACACACACACACACACACACACACACACACAAAGTATTCTGTATAAATTGTCTCCTGAGAGAAAAAAGGAGAGAAAGAAAGATTCTATTAGAACCTGCTTTGTGAGAAGGAAATACCATTGTCAGTAAACAACTTTCATTCATGTTACACTGAGAAAGAAGTCTGTATAAGTGGTTAAAACCAGCCTGCTTTCTGCTGTTTAAGAACCTATGCTGTAACACCTCTTGTTATTATTTTATTTTTTGCTATAACTATTTGGTATACTCTTTTTTTTTTGTATATCTATGCTAGCAAAGAATAACTGTATTTGTCCTCTCCTAACCCCTCCCCAATTAATAAACTGACAGAAAACATCACAGATAAGACTATATAAGAAAAAAAATTAAAACAAAGAAAGATAAAATAGGAAAAAAAGAATACAGCTTCATATACACTGCATACACCCATGATTGTATCACTATATTAATAAATAAAGAGCACAGCAGTCCGATATCTCTTAGAGAAAGCACATCCACATCTCATACATACAACCCCTCACATATTCCAATCAACCATGACATGTGAATTAAGAGTTAAAGTTAAAAACACCATAAACATTCAGTCCATTTACAGCACGCAAGCAATAATGCCCAGTAGGGTGTGTGTTAATGTTGAATTAATGCCTGCCCAGGGGTGTTATGAGGCCCAATGCCACTGAAAGGGCATTAATTACACATTAACACACACCCTGGAGGGAATTATTGCTCTTAAAGAATTGGCTCTCTGTAAAATTGTTGTGTTTTACTTACTTTTTTATTATTACTATATTTTTTTAATATACTTTTTATGCAAAATAGTTTGTCCACATAATGTTTCATATTTGCTGTAGTATATGTTAATGATGTTAGAGGAAATATGTTATATCCAAAATATAACACTTTAAAAAACTAACCAGGTATTTATTTTATTTTTTGGTCCCTTACTCCTAAATCATTTGGTTTGTTGACAGTCATTGGAGACTGATGTTATTAAATAATGGCATACATCTGAGTTGCAGACTTTTGTTTCCTTCAGAAAATTCATGTTAACATAAATCCTTTAAGCAACTTTGTAATTTTATAAGAGCAATAATTAAAATCTGTTTCTATTTTAGAGCCTTTGTTCCCCCCTTTATTTTTGGCTTTATCCAGAGTTCTTCAACTGAAAGATCCAGAGGTATGCAAACCTCTTTACTGCTGCTGCTGCCAGTAGTCATCTCACTCACTCACTCTCTCACACACACACCTTTACTTCAGAAAATGCACAGTAATGGAAACCTTGTTATTCTAGCAACTTTCTAAGTTTATAAGAGCAATATTTAAAATCCGTCCTATTTTCAGTCCTTTGTTTCCCATCATTTGTGTCTCTATCCAGATTTCTTGTGCTAAGAGGTTGAGAGGGACAGAAATCTCTTAACTCTTACTGCTGCTGCTAGGAGAAAGTCAATCGCTCACACACTCGCACACTTTTTTCCTGTTCTATTTATTTTTTACACTCACTAAACAGCAAAAGTGATGATTAACGAGTATAAAATAATAGTTCAATCGATCTCTGTCTCTTACTCTCATACACACATATATACTCTCACACACAAACATAAACACACACACACACACACACACACACACACACATGCACACATGCACACACACACACACACACACACACACACACACACACACACACACACACACACACACACACACACACACACACACACTTTTTTTTATTTTACATTCACTAAACAGCTAAAGCACTGCTTAGTGAGTGTAAAATAATGAAATCCGTTCATTTTTTTCTGTTCGATCTCCACGGCAGCTTGATATGCTACCATGAAGCATCACATTCATTTTTCAGTGGTCATTACTTGTACATTAATACCCTGCTGGAGAAAGTTTGTTCTCCAATTAGGGTGCTGATGTACAGTTCACCCATTCTCTAAACTTATTTAATGTACTGTATTATGTTATGTTGTCAAGAGCTATCACTTTAGGATTTAAGTGGCACATATAAGAAGAAAAGAAACCAGGATATATATGTAAAGAAACCTTATTATTAGTTAAAGAGTTAATTTCTTAATACTTATTAGGCTAAGACATATATTTAATATGGAAAGTAAAATATAGAATACTAGCTTAGCAATACATATAGGAAAAGAAAAAGTAACATTTGCTTACCTTATAGACAAATGAATCCTTGTTTCCTTCATTTCACCTATATCTCCAGTAACTGAATTACTAAACTTTGTCATGGAGAAAAAAGTTTGTTAGTAAAACAGTTAACATTAATGTTATACTAAAGCCAAGAGTCATTTGTCCTCTAGTTTCTTTTTCTTCTCATTGGATTTCCAGGTATTTACTTCTGCTTGTCTCTTCAAAGTACTATTGTTCCAGTCCATATCTTCAGTTTTGTCTAGAATATATTTGTTTTTAAGAATGGCAGTGCAAAGTCTAGGTCTTTAAAGTGTCAAATTTCATCTGGAAGGAATATTTTGAGCCTGGCAGGAAAGAGTAAATGCACCTGAAACTGCCTTTTCTTAAGTTCTTTTTTTAAGAGGCAAAAAACTTTTTCTTGTGGTCATCACAGTATTGGAATAATCATTATCAAATCTTATAAGTTTGTCATCCAGTTTAATAGAAGATTTGGGCCAGGCTGTTTTAAGTATTAGCTCCTTATCTTGAGATGACAAGAACTTAACAATAACTGATCTTGGTGAAGAGTTAGTTTTTGATGAAGTAGAAACTAGAGACCTGTGTGCTCTTTCTATACCATATGACACATCTACAGATAAATTCAGAGTCTTAGGAAGCCAAGCAGTGAAAAAGTTGACCATATTTTCTCCTTCTAATTTTTCAGGCAGTCCAAAAATAGGAATGTTATTTCTCCTGGATCTGTTCTCCAAGTCAGCAATCTTGTTTACTAATAAGGTATTCTGTTGCAGTACAAATTCAATGTTGTTCTCATCTTCAGATACTTTGCCTTCTATGTCACTAAGGGCATCTTCCATTCCAGATATATGAGTTTTCTGTTGTTTTAAAATCTCATGCATCTCTTCCATCTGTTTGGTACATTTTTTTAAAGCTGTCAAGTTTGTTATCCATTCTGTCCATTTTTAAAGAAAGTTCTTGCATGTTAGAAAGAACAGATTAGAGTTCTTTCTTTAAAGGCAATTCCTGAGAGATTGTTTTTGAATGATGCATTTCACAGCTACTCGCACAGCCCTTTCAAATGAATAATTTGATAGGAAAAATTGAAATACTTAGAAATGTTTAGATAATATCCTTCTATGTAGTATCAGGTAAATGTGTTTGTTAAAAATTGGTTTAGGATATTATAAAAATAAAATTTCCTGTCAGAAATAGAAATAGAGTAGCAGAGCAAGAAAACTGTGCTGCTAGCCTGTCAGCATCCCAGCCATACCCCATGAGGCTACTCTTCTGACAGTAGTATATAGCATTCCATTGTGGTCACTCAGCATCAGGTGCAAAGGCTAAATGTGTCTGAGGTGTGCTGATGACTGGTTCCCTGCTAGAGACAGTGGAATGATTCCTGAAGTGGTTGCTGGAGTTATGCAACAGGACAGCTCCAACCATCAAGCCACCAGGAACAGTGCCTGACCAGAACATCAGGCAAACAGGTGACTGATGTCTCAGTGGCCTATCCTCTGGGACAATCCAACATGCCCCATTAACCTACCCTTTTGCCCTTCCTGATGTTGTCATCCCTTATGTGTCATTCCTCATAGCTTGTTTGCAATCTAACGCTCCTGCCGTTGTTGTCCCCACCTTATGTGTCCATACCACCACTGCTGGTCTATGTCTGTTCATTCATGTTAGTTTGTCTTTTTTACCCCCTCTGTTCATCCCACTCAGATACTTCCTACTCTGTTCATTTATATATTTGCATTTTTCTGGGAATATCTAGCTAGGGAGTATCCATTTGAAACACCTGGCACTTGAGTAAGACACTTGCTCCAGGCATAAAAATATGCAGGGATTCCTGCCAAAAAATCCACTACACGCAGTAAGGAGTATTAAATCACAAAACAACACACGAACCAAAGTAACAAACCAAAAACTGAAGAAATATGTCCAAAGGCAGCAACACCAAAGGCTAGTGATAGCAAGCAGCTCACAATAAGGTAAATCCAAGGTAGAAAACAGTGTTTATTTTTTAAACGCCACAAAACTGATTACACGCTTTTCGTAAAATTATGACTTCATCAGAAAACAGTCACATACAACAATGAACAATCTTATATACTGTTGCTTAAAGTGAATAATTGCTTAAAGTGAATAATAGACAAACATCATTAACTTAATTAAAAATTACCCACATTTAAAGCACCAAACAACTAAAAGCTAATACACTCAATTGTTTAATACATCACCAGAAAACTTCTAATATCAGATAGAAAACTTTGTAAGTACTGTTTCCTAAAAATATGTTATGTATATATTAAACTGATGTATAAATGCACTAAAAATCTTAAATTTGTTATTATTAAAAAAGCCCCTAATGTTTTTACACATAAATATAATAAAATATAGTAAAAATATATATGTATATATAAATAAAACATGAATATATATATTATATATAAAAGGTATATATATATATATATATATATATATATATATATACACACCAATGTAAACAAATGAAATTTCTACTATCATATTTCTTTTCACACACATATTGATAAATACCTAGATCATTTGTGCTCTAAGTTTCAGATATGGAACAATAGATATAGAGTCATTCAACCCTGGGAAATGATTGGATTCTAAAAGAATCTGCCAGTATGTTTCTTGATGGCACAATCTAACTTCCCAGGGTCCACCCCTAGAGTCTTTGGATACTGAATCCAAAACAAAGAATAAAAACACTGCCCCCTCACATGTATTGGTGTGCTTGTAAAGTGCATTGTTAGAATTCCCCTTCTTTATATCATAATAATGCTAAGGGTCTTTCAGTCTTTCCAACATAAAATGATTGGCAGGACTGACACACTGCCAAGTATACAACCCCAAAGGAAAGACAGTTGTAAAATTTTTTAGATGAAATCCTCCTATTTCTACTTTCCAAATAAACATTATCTTGATTTAAAATATACTTACATTGTGAGCATCGCCCACATTTGTAAGTCCCTTTCTTTTTGTCCCTCACATACTGTGGTGGGATTTCCTGCTCCAATATTCTTTTAATGTTAAATCCTTTCCTGTAAACTGTTTTTACCTTCCTATCCTTAAAACTACTTAGGTCTGTAATATCCTGAAAGATGTTAAACTCTTTCTCAATAATATTAGTAAGTTTGGCAACATTGGCACTGTATTCAGTAACAAAAAGAAAAGGATCATTCTCAAGGGTCAGAGTGCTGTTCCTCTGTTTAGTCCCTAATTCGAGGTAACCTTGCCCCAAAATAGGCTTAAATCTAGCCGATCTTCCTTGTGTAACCTCTTCTTTAACTGAATCAATAAGATGTTTGGGATAACCTCTTTCGGAAAACATAGAAGAAAGTATGTCACACTCAAGAGAAAATTGTGAATCCTGTGATGTCATTCGTGACACCCTAACAAACTGCCCTTTAATTATACCCCTCTTTTGAAATCCTGGGTGGGAACTAAAGAAATGTAAGTAACTGTTTGAAAAGGTGGGCTTCCTGTATACTTTGGAACGAAACCCAAATTAATTTTTACTTATGGTAACATCCAAATAGTTTACCCTCCCTTCGGAAACCTGGTGGGTAAACTTTAAAAAGGAGGTGGTAGAATTAATGTATGAAAGAAATAGTTCAATGGTCTCCATAGGGCCAATCCAAAAGATGCAAATATCATCCAGGAATCTCGAGTAATGGATCCAGTTTGCTGCAAACTCACAATGGTGAATGAATTTTTTTCTCCCAAACAGCCATAATAATATCAGCGTAGGTTGGTGCACAATTTGCCCCCATAGATACCCCACTGGTCTGTTGGAAATATTCACCACCGTAAAATACAAAATTGTTTTTCAAAACTAAATCCAAAAGACCTATAATCATATGAACGTCATTGTTGGAAATTCCTGGACATTCCCAAAGTGCCTCCTCAATCCATTCTAACCCTATTTCAGTAGGGATGACCGTAAATAAATCTACAACGTCTATGGGCAAAAATATAAGATTGGATCTATACAATTCTGGGGTAATCTTACTTAAGAATTCCCAAGAGTCCTTTAGCAGATGTGTTTCCTTCCCCCAAACCTGTTTAAGTTTCCAGTCCAAAAATTTTGAAATAGAATTGGTCTTGGAACCTTGAGCTGCCACAATAGGTCTTAAGGGAGGGTCCTCAACACATTTATGCACTTTAGGTATCCCAAATATGGTAGGCACCCTAGGAAAAGGGGTTTCCAAAAAGGAGTAAGTATCAAATTCAATAACCTCCTGGTCAAGCATATCCTTGATGGCCAAATCAATCTTTTGGTAAGATAGATGAACCTCGTTTATGGATGTCAATGTATATCTGTTAGAATCATATAGAATGTCATTCATTTTACTTTCATACATTATCTGGTTCATAAATACAGTACCCCCACCTTTGTCTGGTTGCATGACCCTCAGATGGTGGTTATGTGCTAAATCATACAATAATTGGTTTTCTTGGTAACTTAAATTGTTGTCAAAATTTACTTCAGACAACTCCTGGCGAATTAATTTCTCAATCCTAGCTTCTAAATTGATAAGTTGAGGATGCAGTGGGGGGTAAAATGCACTGGATTTTTTAAGTAATAAACTTGGGGCCACTGGGGTATGCCCAAATAAATGTTCCAAATTCAATTTACGGGTAAACATTTTTAAATCTAAAATAGTATTGACTAATTGACTACCTCTGGTTGGAACAAATTTAAACCCCTTGGTGAATAAATCAAAACAGATACTGGTGACCGGAATGTCACTGTAATTATAGATGTGATACCCATTCCTACTGTAACACTTGTATAAACCAATACTGACAATAGAGATATCATCATTTATTGTCAGTCCAGGTTCCTGTTCCTCTTCCACCCCTGCATTCGTTTCTCCTTTCCTTGTGCAAAAATCGGATATAGTGGGTATGGTGGCCCCCCTTGTTGGTTCCGAATGCGCTCCGATCTCCTTGGTAAAAAATCATCCTCATCATGTGGTTGATTCTGTATGTCAATGTGTTCAATACTCTCCTCTTCAACCAAAATAGGGGAGGTGGGTTGGTCCCTGTACACAGTCTCTTCCTTTGCCCAAGAATTATTAGAATAGTTAGAATATATATTTCTAGTTTGGGGTGGATTGGGATATTGTCTTCCTTCCCTATATTCCCTAAGGTCCCTACTAAGTTTATTATATTTTCTTTTAATGACAATGTCACAGTGCTTATCAATACGTTTACGAACCTCCTGATATTTAATATGGTAAGATTCAACTGTAAACAATAGGTCATCAGTAATACGTTCATTACATTTATAAATCTGTTCAGTTAAAGTCTGAATTTCATTCTCATTCCTTTTTATAATTGCCCGAACTATGTCAAGGCCACATTTGTCAAAAGCTTTAACCAAGTCAATATGAAATTCACTACCATGTATAACATGATTGGGGTACTTGTGTACCCTTAACCCCTTAGGTACTATACTTTTGTTAATACATTCAGACAAATACATATTATCAAGTACAAGGTTTTTGTACCTGTGCAAAATGTCCTCAAGGAAATGTAAATTTTCTTCAAAAGTAATACTTTCAGTTGAATTAGTCCTGGTATGAAGGCTGGTTTCAAATTAACCCATTCCAAAAACGGTAAAGGGTCCAGCCCTGGGAGGTATGGTAGGTTGATGACATGGAATTGAAGTTTCCCACTGTCCTCACGAAAAACAGACGGAGTATTCAAGTTCTGCAACTTTAGGAGCCCTTGCTTCTGGACTGTACCATTGATGGCGGAAGGTACAGGGGGAGCTGTACCGGATGCAACTATCCTCACTGAAACCGCTTTAAGAACTTCCTTCTGCTCTAAAATAATGTTTTTTAAACCATTCCCAATAGGAGTTAACAGTTGTACAAGCTGTGTGAGTTGACCCGTGAGCTGGGTTAAATCCCCGGTGACAGAAATTGCACCGGTTGCGCTGCCTTCCGAGGTGGACCTGCCTGAACAAGCCTCCATCGTACTCAAACCACAAAACAACACACGAACCAAAGTAACAAACCAAAAACTAAGGTAAACCCATCTACCTTGGATTTACTGGACATATTTCTTCAGTTTTTGGAGTATTAAATCACACTTTTAGTCTAGCGTACTTTTAAATGCTTGCTATATATTACCAACCTATGTACAAATGGAATGCAGTATTCTTTATGTTTCAACAAACTAGCTAGACAGCTACATTAGACTTAGGTTCATGAACATAGTGACATTATTTAACAATATATTGCCTTGTAGTCAACTAGTTTAAAAGGTTTAAACAAGTCATTATGGTAACTGTGTATCCATTATTGTAGTCTGGCTTGTGAAGCTATATCACTTATATTTCCAAGTGTTATATTTAAATAGCATTATGGAATGCTTTAACTCATACATAAAATGCATGTAGATGATGGAATGCATGCCACTCCTGCAGAAACCATCTGTCAAATTACTCTGGATTCTAGCTTTCTTCTGAGTTCATTGATCATTCTGCCCCTTGAGACTGATTTATTATTTAAAATAGTAATATTAAGTAAGTGAGGTAATAATGCAAACCTATCTTTCAGATTAGCTATTTATTGCTTCTTTCTTTCTTGGTCATCACAAGTTTTCAGTAGGAGCCATGATATTATGTGACCCTTTGTGATTTATATTAGCTAGGATTACTGATGAAAAAGAAATTAAGTTATTGTTTTCTCCAATTATATTTTATTAATTTTGTTTTGGTTCCAAACTGTTTTTTTATGATTTAATTTAAATACCACAGGTCTAGACAGTTTCTAAAGTTAAAGAGTTTTGATCAGTTGTTATGGTGCTGAAACCTGACAGCAGTATTCACAGGCAACAAATTGCACTGCTTATAACTTCATAAACAGCTGGAATGTATAAGGAGTGATTCAATTCAGAAACACTAGCAGCAAGGTTACATTATGGAAAAATAGTGCAGCAAACAGGGTATGCAGGTATGCAGATGACTGCATAATGATATGGAAATGAGGTTTCAGATGCAAATGAGGGACAACAAATATGCAAATTGTGCAATTAAACATGGACAAATGATTAAAAAACATATACAGTTGTCAGCTGGTATGCTGCCAATAACAATTGCATAATCTGAATACCAGGCATTGCCAGTATACAGGACACGCATGCAATAGCAGCAGCTGTAGCAGAGAAGTATGTGCTTGCAGTCACTCTGTGAACCATTACTCATGACATGACACACCACAGACCTGCACTTAAATGCAGATAGTATCAGTGGCATCTAATTAACCTCAACTTGATTGACCAGCAGATCCTGGGCTGTTCCATGTAGAAAGAAATGCCATAAAGCAGCTTGTTGAGTTGTTTCTTCAACATGCAGAGTCAAGGGGGACTGCATGGACAGCCTATCCTACAAGCCAATAAGGTATTTGTAGCTTTATTCATTCTAGCTACAGGGAACATATGGTTCCCAAAGGACTGCAGAGTACAGAACTACCATGATGTGAGCCTTCTGCAACATTAGCCATTATCCAAAGATACTGGGAGCAATCAATTGTAGACACACTGTTATCAGTGCCTTGTGTAGTCTCCAGGATGTCAGATAAATTAATAGGAAGGACTTCCACTACCTTAACTGCCAGGTAGTTTGCAATGCCCATGATACAATCTATAACATTTCCTTGCAACACCCAGGCATTTCACATGACTCCAGTGTCTAGCTTGTACCAGTGATTCATGTGCATTTAGTTTCTAAGGGTTTATCAACTTTATAGGTGCACGTGTATATGTGTAGAGATCCCATTATATGCAGTCACCATGCAATCAGATAGCGAGCCACATATAGATGGTGGAGACCTGACTGTCAGCTTGGATGTGTGCTGATCTGGACTTTGTTCTGTTGGATCGGTGGAATTGGATTGGTCTTGTCGATGTGGAGATGGAGTTTCGATTGTTTGGGACTTTGTGCTATGTGTGTGTGTATGTTGTTTATGTGTTTTATGTGCTTTTTTGTTGTTAATAGTCTGTGCTGTATATAAATGAGCTAGAAGAAATGTAATTTCGTTCAGCTGTTCACTTTTTGGTTGTACAGTCTGAATGACAATAAAGTTTTGGTTTGCTTTGCTTTTGCTTTGCTTTGCTTTAATGGTGTCACCACTGTGTATCAGAATATGCTGCATATGAATATGAACTACTGATGATGATGTCCATCAACAACCCCCAGACCATGGCAGAGGTGGCACACAATACTGCACATGCAGAGACAATGTGAAAAGTCCTACAACACTGATCAAAAATGGTAGGGAAAGTTCCTTGATGTACTAACCACATTTCTCGTAGTAGTATAAATAGCATCTCTGGTCTCCCCTAATGGAGGCCATTAGCTTAAGAGGACTAATCCAGTTAATAAAGGATAGCTAGATATATAGATAAACAGATAGACAGACAGATAGATAGACAGATAGATAGACAGATAGATAGATAGATAGATAGATAGATAGATAGATAGATAGATAGATAATTAAATTTGTAGTATGCAGCATACTGCATTATATAGGTGAGCAGAAACAGCTTTAGCTGAGGAGAATCATCCAAGCAGATCCAAGCGTACCTGGTAAAGCAGAATACAAGGTGCAGGGCAGCCAGTAACAGGAGGAATAAGCAGTAGCTGGACCCCACATGAAGCAGAGGTAGGTGCAACACATCATGGCACTAGTAAAGATGTAGCATCTACTACCTGAAAACCTGCTTTGCAACCCCTAATAATGCCTTATCATTCTGGGATTATGCCAAAACCAATTATTTAATACTTACTGATATTACTGATAATCACAGATGGTGTCGCTCTCCAGAAAACCTTGTGTCTGAGGCTGTTGCCTACTGTTCTGCATTTTACTACCCCTTGGTTAGATACATTGAGACATTTGTATCAGTCCAATGAAAGAATAATGGCAATTCTACAACTAAACCTATAAGATGGAACCACAGCATCAAAACACTGTATAGGAAAATGAAAAAGCTCCCGACCATCTGTAAAATATAACCACTTTGTCACTATAAAATGGATTTAAAACTTGTAAGCAAATCCCTCAAACTTACCATTAGAAAATGCAAGGTCAACTATGAACTTAACATTGCAGCTGACATAAAAGACAACTGTAAGGCCTTTTTCAGTTATATTAAGATGCTTCAAAGTTACCAACTATATACTGAGCATATTAGTAATGGTACCTCCTTTGCTGACCTTGAGGACATTGCTAACATTCTTGCAGGTAAAATTTGTTTCCAGAGTCACTGCACACACCTTCCCATCTGTTCCCTCCACTCCACAGAACACCATCTTTCCCAAAATCACTTTGGTCAGTCATTTTAGTACTTTCCAAAATTAAAAATACCAGATTCATGGGTCCTGAAAATATTCCCAGATGTCTTTTAAGAAGCATTAAGTCCTATACAGCAAATCCCCTCCATCAAATATTCAGTCTAATTCTCTGCATTGGTTACACCCCAGAGTGTGAAGAAGAGGTGTTATGGTCCTTTGTATAAAGGTGGTACCTTTACTGACCTTGGAAATTACAGGCCTATTAGTCTTAGTAGAGACTGATAGGTAATGAATTGTATTATAGCTGAACAGTAAACAAAAATATAGATGACATTTTACCTCTTTCAGCTTTGCAAAAGGCAGATCATGCCTGCAAGACTGGTTGAGTGGGGATACTGAGGCCATAGATAAGGTAAACGGTCCACACTGCCTACCTGAACCTTGCCGAAGAGCTTGACACTATCCATCATGCTGGGACTATTGGAAAATGTTCCACCTCACGATTAACCTATACTTAGTTAACTGGCTATCTGTCAGAATCCATACTGTTAAGGTTGGAGGTGTTTGCTCCAGACAAAAAAAGTCTGACTGGTGGCTGTGCTCTGTGAACCTTCTTCTATGGCATACACTTCGCTGACATGAAAGCTGATAAAAAAATTGTGATGGACTACCAAAATACACAAATCCCTGACTCACCCTCCAATGAGACCTATTGTCTCAGGTAGGGGGTGGTCACAGAACCACTCTCCATATATTTACAATCTGCTTTGAGTAAATATTTGACATGTTGCAAAAGCTATGTAAGAGACACATGTAACCTCTTGACTAAGTTTCATCAGTAGCATTGTACTAATTTTGAAAATAATTTTTTGCTTGTTACACTTGATATTAATTCATTATTTATGGTGATCCCAAATCATTAGGGTGTGAATGCAATACAAGATTTTTTATGTACCAACATGAGTTTATTAGGTAGAGAAATTGAAAACATATGTCAACTATGAGAAATAGTCTTAGCTAAGAACCCTGTCTACAAATTGCAGGTGTAGCTATTGGCACAGCTGTAGCAAATACGTATGCAAACTTAGCATTAAATCAATGGGAAAATGAGTTTGTATTTAGTGACAAGAATGGATTGAATGATACGGCATTGTTTTATCAACACTTTCTTGATGACTGTTTCTTGACTTGGGATGATGATAGAGACATGCTGATGGAATATGTTGAACACCTAGAGGGGACAACTGATTTTTTTGAAATTTAAAATGACTTGCACTGACAATGAAAAAACTTACTTAGATGTAAAGTTAAATAGAAGAAATTAAATAATAGACACCAGTGTCCATAGAAAAGAAGGGCATGCAAATAAATATACACATAGACAAAGTATGCATGCACCGCATGTATTTAATAGACTTGTTAAAACGCAGTTAACAAGAGTCAGTAGACTTAATATTAATGAAGAAAAATGTTATGGATATACTGTATTGCAACAAAAAGGTCTTACAATCAGTGATGTGAGTTAATGTATTTATGGCCATTAATGCCACTGCAGTACATATTCCTTCTATAACATCTCTAATATGCCTCCTGAGAACTGTTAACATGGTATGATACACTTGTTATGTATATTGGTGGCGTATTAGGACATGTGTTTTTGTAGTGGAGCAGATCAACCTTCTGCACAGTTCACATTCTGCCATAATAGTAACACTTGTAGTATGGCACAGGTGTGCATGTGTCTACATATCATTAAATGTTCCGTGACTGACACCAATATCAGTTCACGTTGATGACATGATCACATAATTCTTGTCTCATACACACGGTTGTTATGTTGTGATATACACAACCAATGTATCACATGTTTTGATGCAAGTGCAACCTTGTGGAATTTATTGTATGTGCAGTTGTGTTGCTACACCCAAGCATTATTAAGGTGGCCAGCAGAACCATTGTGTGACTATTAGTATTTGCGTCAGGAAATGTTCTGCAAAAGCCACAAACAACTGCTCTCTACTGTGTCCTGATATGACATCAGGCCACTCAAACATAGCTTGCCAATGAAACACATAATGGCATATGTTGTGCAAGTGATCTAAGTATGTGACATTGGTACAGTTGTACCACTATGTACATAGTAACAGTAGTAACAGTGTGCAGAATGTGATGAATGACCAAGGCTGTATGGAAGTCTTGTCACAAATCATTTATTTCAATATATATGAAATGTTAAGTGGCATACACAACTAAGCACAGATCTGTGTGTGGATGTCAGCACACATACCTACCCAGAGGACATAGAAAATCTGCTAGCTGACAGTTTGTCTTACATGTCAACACCCTTTCACCACTGGTCATCAGCCAAAGTATACATGCAAACATTATTCAGTCATTATTCTCAGCATGGCAGCACATTTGTGTGCTCTCTATGGCTAATAACACAGATGCAATGGACCCTGACAACATCACAGGTTGCCTATAGCATGAATTAAAACCTGACCTACCAGACATAGTTAAATCCATACATCAACACAGTCTCGAGATAGCCTATGTTCACATAGAGGGGTGTACAGCAACATGCATCCTTCTGACTCAGCAGGGACTGTCACCTGATGCTTGGACTTATACACCCATCCTGACTCTCTTCATCTGTGAGGTAGGCCAAGAAGTCATCGTGAATCTTCCTTAAAATGACACAGGAAATATCCTGACTGTACTAAACACGTTTGATTTGCTCAGGCTACATCATGTCTGTTATATCTGTTTGCTATCTTCAAGAGGGTTACCAATGAAATGTATAATTACAACATTATCATCTGTGTAACTTGACCTGGCAAAGGCATTTAACACAACTCAACAGTCAAGTATTATAGAGAAACGTTCACAAGTGGTCATAAACACCTATGTCACCAAGTGGGTAGACAACTGGAACATGTATGTGATGGAAAAATACATTGCAGTATGTGAGGTAACCTGTATCTAGAGTCCACTGACCAGATCCATACCTCAGGGCTCTGTGGTAGGCCCTTTCCAGTTCATTATTTAAGTGTCAGACATCAAAACTGACTTGCACTTCCTTTCTCCAACCAGATTTGTGGAGGACTGCAAATTGTGGAAAATCATTGAATCCAAGTGTGGTATTGGTATAATACATACAGTATCAACACATACAATGGATTGATGCCACAGCCATGGGGACATGGTAGGTGAAGGAAACTCATCGGGGGGGTTAGTTCCATTATGAACGCAAATACACAAGATAATGATAATATGGACAATACATCCCTATGAGTAGACCAGGGGTTATGCACACCTGTCAAGTAGCTAGGATTGCCTGTTATGTCTCTGAACACCTCAAACAGATGATACACTTTGAGGGAGGTGTACTTGATTCCACTCAAACATTGCTGACAACTCATAATAGTTACATAATTGTGTTCTTGCAGAACCATCTAGGATCACTCACAATCACATATGTTATGTGGAAGACATGGAATTACTGGTGGTATTATTCTGATATTGTCCCCAATTGTGTGTGTGCTTCTGTCTACTGTTGCCCATGGGCCTGTTACTATGTATCCCACTTGGTTGAGACCTGTGCTGGCAATACATTCATATTCAGGCAACTCATTTTCCACAGCTTCATAATATGCACAAAGTCACTATTGTATATGCCATCCCTGATATATGTCCTGTCCATTGTTCTTGTCAGGATGCATATATCACAAAGTATCCGCTCCACTGATATGTCACAGCATGTGACAGTTACATAATATACAATAACTATGGAGTCCATATTGCATCATGTCAGTGTGTGACTACTGTTCATGCTACAGCTGTCTTCATCGACATGCTCTCATCTGCTGTACATTACCATGTTTCATCTGTCCTCTTCCCTTGTGTTCATTCCTACAATTCATCTGTGTGCTGTGTGTCCCTTTTCAATATACACATGCCCTCTTACTATTTATTTATAATGCAGTCCATGTACCCTTACTGATCATTTACACAACTTGCATTCAATATGCCTGACACAGGTTTCCACAATACTCTGCACTGTATACACTTTCATGTAATGTGTTGGAACTATATACATTGCTTTTTTAAAAACCCCTGGTAATCATTGTGGCTTCCCGTAGACCTAGTTTGCGCGTAAAAACACAAAACAAAAAATAAACTTGTAACCAAAAACAAAAATAGGCAGCAAGCTGTAGAATTCCAACCAGTTTATTGTTAGCGCTTTTGTTCAGAAAATACATGAACTTCTTCAAAGAAACCCCAAGAGTCCTCATTTAAAATAAAACTATCAGTTAAGATGAGATAATTAATTATAAAACCAATTAACATAACTTAAGAAATTTAAAGAGCCAGTGTTATACAAGGTAAAATGTATATGTGAATAAATATAAATGCTTTTTTTAAAAATCAGCAACAATTTTAAAACCACAACACATCAGTCTTATTACTTAATTTTCTTATGTGTATAAGTTAATCTAAATACTGTTAAATGCTAGATCACAACTTAAACAGCTGAAACAAGTGGAAATATAAAATTCGTATGAATGTATAAAGATAAATATGTATAAATAAATATTTATAAATTCATTCAACTAATAGAAAATTTGTTATGCAACCAAATTTCATCTTTGAAGAGCTTTCAATTTCAAAATACATTTTATCAAGCAGTATTCATTAAGCCCTGGTGGAACATGTGCATATGTTTTAATTTGTCAAACAAGTTCCTGTTCTTCAAGTTTTAATTCCCAGAGCCCACCTCTAATGTTCCTAGCTATTTGTTGTAATATTGTAAACTGGAATTTATGTGTGGGGTGTTCTAAAGTGTGTCTAGCCAAAGTGCTAACAATAAACTGGTTAGAATTCTACAGCTTGCTGCCTATTTTAGTTTGCCCGTAAGTGAACAGGTATGCATGTCTGCAGGTGTTCATGCTGCTTTACACGGTTTCCTGGCCAGTAACACTGTTGCTGGTCCTGTTGCTGGCCATAAAGCCACACTTGTTTATGTGTAAACACAATGTGCAGTATACATATGTAATTAGCACTGCTGCTCACCGCTTAAACATATAAACTTCATGTAGGCTTCGCAATAAGCCTACATGGAGTTTACTGAATTCCCAGGGATGCCTTTTTTGAATCACATTAGGGAAGATCAGATCTAATTTATTAGCCAGTATATGTGTAAGAATTGTAATGTCTGTATGTAATAATTAAGTAACAATCCACAACTGCATGGGGGTATATCAGGATTTACTGGCGGTTGCCTTTGTTTAATTACAAGGGTGCCTTTGAGATTAAACAAGAGACACCATGGGTAAATCCTGATATACCCACAAACAGGAGTGGATCATTGCTGTTATACCATTATATTATTTAAAAAATAAATTGCTTACCATTCTTAAATAATGTATTTGTATAAGGAAACTTCAGTCTTCTTCTGAGGTGTCTTCATTATACTGACATACTGCACATGCGAACAGTGCAGTGCAGGAAAAGCAATGGAGAAAACAGAATCTGCATTGCTTTTTTTAACTGTTAAAAATTAGTTATTATGACAGGTACTGCAAAAATATAAAGGAAATTATATAAGTTTCTGTTTGTTTAGTTTTGCAGAATGTACCTCAGGTTTCTTATATTTTCCTCTGTCCCTCAGCATATGCCAAGAGAATGTCTGACTCAATGGCTCTTCAGGGGACGGAATCTTTTCTATTGATACATGCTCAAATTACAGCAGGCATGCTGATTTGGGCTGTCCAATCAGTGTGCTCATTTTTTTAAATTATAAATTGAAATCAATGTGTTGTTTGCTGGATATTTGATGATTTTTTTTGAAGAAGAAGAATTATTCAAGCCACTGTCTTTCACTTTGCAACTGACTTTTTGTATTTATTCATTTAAACAGTTTACTCATTAGTCATATAGTTGTTGGTGTATCCATTTATAGAATTTGCTAGGACCCCACATTTTATCAATTTTTAACTGACAGTATTACTTCTGTTAAGTTACGCTAGATTCTAACCATCTAATATCTTCCTGACATATCTAAACAATTCTAACACCATTTTGAACATTTCAAAGTTCTAAACTACTATAAAGCTTGTCAAAAATGTCTGAATTCTTCTCTTTCTTTTTCTTGAGAATAGACTTTTAGCTCCTCAAGGATTGTTTAAGTCTTTTTAACTTATCTTGCCATTCTATGTCACTCTTTGCCCCTGTTGTCTACAATAATCTCCTTTAGCTAAAGCAATCATTTCTGTTTCTGTCAGTGTCAGATTATTCATATGAGATGTCATTATTTGTTTATTTTCTATTACACTGTAAGTTAAGTGTATAGCATCATCTAGCTTTGCTTATGTACTTGTAAGTGCAAGTTGTAGTTCTTTCATTTTATTTTATCATGATTTCAGGTTTGCCTTAACTTAACATCCAGTGATCAGACAGTACCTCATTCTACCTAATACAGGGAGAACATTTGAGAAGGCCAATCCACTTATTTTCTTAACCTTGAATTATCTTCTGCTCCTCCTTTCTCCCTTTCCACTTTACAAAAAAAAAATTCTAAGCTTGTGTCCTTCCTTTCCTGTAAGTAGTCTAGTCCAGATACAGATATGCTGTATCCATGACTGTTTGTAAATCTAGCTTATCAGTGGGAGTGGTAAGCACTAGGTAGCTTATCTAAAAAAAAAAAAAACACTTTATGCATCGCCGCTTAGCTAGGGTTAAACTATTCCCGGCACCATAAAGTCTGCTTTTTAAATTTTCCCTTAGAACTAGCCTGTTTTTTTTAGTTTTAGCAATCAAATCTATTTCTTTGAGCTCAGCACTTGTTCAGAACTCGTTCTAAGCACTAAATAAGCTACAAATTACTACAGCACTCAACTTTCCTCACTTGTCGAGAGGAAAACAGTTTTTAGTACTTAATAAATAAGCACCAATCCAGGCATGTCTAAGGGTCAGCTCCCTGTCTACCTGATGAATCTGGGCATCTTGGGGCAATGCAGCAATTGCCTCATGTACACAGACAACCCTCTCCTCATACCACCCAACACTACAACCTGTGAGAGATGCACTTGTATAGCCAAACTGGAAGCAAAGCTCCCTCAAAACCTACACCACCAAAACACACACATAGAAACACAAAACACACACCTACATTTGTGGAGGCTCTCAATAAAAATCTGCCCAAGCAACAGGGACCTCCAAAGCAGAAATGCAAGCCACCTTCAATGCACAACACAACCCAAATGACACATAGCCCACAAACTCAGTGTGCCACTCAACCACAGCCCATAAGGCATAACAATGTACCCACACTCTAGTCATAGGTGACTCTATAGTCAGGCACACTGATGTTCCAATCACCAGGCTAAACAAGGAGAAAGTTACTGTCAGCTGCCTGTTGGGCGCCAGGATCCACCACATAACCCACGCACTCAGGTCACTCCACAACAAGTACAAGTATGACTCTGTCATTGTCCATGTTGGTGTGAATGACCTGAGATGTACCTCCCTGGACTACATGAAAAGAGACATGGAGGAGCTGTCCGATCTTGTAGCCCAGGCAGGTATGACCCTAGCCCTAAGTAGCATCCTGCCATCACCCAGAATGATACCACAGTACAAGGACAAAATGACTGACTTCAACAATTTGTCTAAGCTTCTGGTGTCATTCTAAGGGGATCCAGTATCTGTCTGCCTGGGATGACATGATCAACAGACCAAGATGTTTTGCCAGAGATGGCCTGCACCTGTCGCCCTTGGGATTCTGGATACTGGCTAAGGTTCTTGCCACCCCTATAGTGTCTTTTTTAGGCAAGGTTCAAATGACAAATTCACCACCGTAAAAGGTACAAGCAAGTAAAATCTGAGAATAATGCTACTCAATGCTAGAAGTCTAAACCTCAAAATGCACTCACTTGTGGCACTCATTAAAATGGAGAACATCGACATCTGTGCAGTGACAGAGACCTGGTTCAAGGCTCCAGAGAGCACCCCTGCATTACCAGGCTATAATTCATACCACACCTGTCGGCCATCTAACTTGGACCGAAACACTAAGGGTGGAGGGGTGTCCATATTCATTAAGGATATCCACATCTCCAGGCTACTTGCTCAGCATAATGCATCTGAGATTATCCAAGCGCAACTAACTCTAGGCAAGACCACAATCCAAATTGTAGCTTGCTACAGATCCCCACCATGCCCCAGGATTCCCAGTTCTCATTTCTTGATACACTGGAAAATATTAGGGCAAAACCTAACACCCTAATAATGGGCAATGTCAACTATCCACCATTAACTGGGAAAATTACTCATGTACCAACTCTTTTGCTCAACGTTTTCTGGAATTCATAAATTCCAACACTTTGGATCAACTTATCCACACCCCCACCAGGGGCAGCAATATCCTAGACCTGATCATTACCAACATGGGCAACCAGTGTTCCACACCAGAGGTCAATTCCTTGTTGGCCAGATCCAACCACAAGCTAATCACCCTAGACATCCACATCCCACCCTCCATTAGGGAAACCACCATAAAAATTTTCTCCAAAGCAAACGTCACGCTTCTTAAGACAGAAGTAGCAAACCTCATGACACCCATGCTGAATCCTACACAAATCCACATTATAAGCACTTACACAAGTGCATGGATCATGCAATCCCTAACAAAACCAAGATGCTACCCTCCAAAAAAAGGAAGCCAATCTGGTGGTCCCCTGCCACAAACAAACTCTACAACAGAAGAAAGAAACTATTGCAAAAAAGAGTAAAATCCCATGATTGAAGGAACTCCCTGGTCAGCCTCAGTAAGAAGCTGAGATCCCTCATAAAATCCTCCAAAGCTAGTTATGAAAACAAAATTGCCACTGATTCTAAAGACAACCACAAAGCATTTTATACCTTTGTCAAGAATTTCATTGGCAACACTCAGATCTGCTCTGAGTTACAGCACGATGGCACTAAATATACAGAACCAGCTGATATTGCCAACATCCTGGCAGATAGGTTCAGTGCTAACTTTACCCCCTTCTCACCTCCTAAAGGGCCCATCTCTATACCTGAAGAATTCAAAGTTCCTGTAATCATGGTTGCACAGGTAAAAACCATACTCTCCAAAGCCAAGAATACAGCATCTATGGGACCTGACAACATCCTAGGCTGTGTTCTACATGAACTACAGAACGAACTGGCACCCCACCTATGTTCAATCATAGCCTTACCTCAGGGTTTGTGCCCACTAAATACTGAATAGCACACAGTGACGGTTATCCCACTCCATGAAGGGTAGAGCCATCATGGACCCCAGGAACTACCACCTCATTAGCCTGATGAGCTTGGTCTGCAAGGCTATGGAATGTATCATCATGGCACTTATAAACCATGACATTCGTAATCTCCAAACTCTGGACCCCACCCAGTTTGGGTTTGTAAAAGATAGATCATGTCTCCTAAACCTGATAGACTTCTTTGAAGTGCTGACCAAAGCCGTAGATGAGGGTAAAGTGGTTCACACAGCCTATCTAAATCTCACCAAGGCTTTCAACACCATCCCCCACTCTGGAATTATAGATAAACTCACTAAACTAGGTATAAATCCCTATGTCACAAGATGGGTTGCCAACTGGCTCACTGACAGTACCCACACTGTGAAAGTAGCAGACTCCAAATCTGACTTCAGACCAGTGACAAGTGGAGTACCACAGGGTTCAGTCATGGGTCCTCTCCTGTTTGGTATCTACTTCTCTGAAGTACAGGCTAACACAGAAGGTCTTTGGATAATGAAGTTCGCAGATGACTGCAAACTAGGAGCCATAATTGAAACTCCTAATGATACGGACATCCTAAAAAAGGGCCTCACTGAGACAGATGCCTGGTGTCAAAGTCATGGCCTCAAGCTCAATGCCAAATAGTGCATTGTCATCCCTTTTGGTAAAAACTCTGTACCCATGAACTACCACATAGGCGGTAGTCTACTTAACACCAAAAGTGTGATAAGAGACCTTGGGACACAGGTAGACAGTAGTCTCTCCTTTGATAATCACATCACCACAGTAGTCAGGAAATCCTTCTACGTGGCACACCTCATCACAAAAGGTTTCTCATCCAGGAAAAAAGAGGTCATTGTTCCCCTCTACTCATCACTCATTAGACCCATTATAGAATACAGCACCCCTTTTGGTATGTGCCTCACAAGACATCTACAACAACTGGAAAGGCCACAGAAATACCTCACAAAGAGGATTATCAGCCTCAAACAGATGCCCTATGCAGACCGTCTCAAAAAACACCAGCTTTACTCCGTCGCATATCGCCTACTCAGAGGCCATCTCTGCCTAACATACAAAGCTATGTCAAACCCAGAGCTGTTGGACATGCTCCACTTAAAGAAATCCCAATCCCTCAGAGCTACATGCTCTTGGGACCTAAACCTTGACACCACAATAAACAGAACAAGCTGGAGTGATAGATTCCTGGCCCAGAGACTTCCCATACTCTTGAACAAACTACCTATCTATATAAAACAAAGCTCCTCATTAGCACTCTTCAGGAAAAATCTTGATGATTGGATGGGAGATAGGAAATTCATCCCGGAGATCACTTCTGTGGCCTGCTCAACAGGGGCACAGGAAAATAATTTTCTTGGGTGACAAAAGCCAGGGTACCTTTTTGGCTAGGCTTATATAGGCACTAGGGCCAATAGCCTAGTACCTACCTATGAACCTATGAACCTATGATTTACTAAAAGGATATGAAATAATAGAAGTAAAATAATTGTAGAGTAAGCACCTATTAGAATATTCAACACTTGACACGCAATTATTTTCTCAAAATTACTTCTGAATAGTTTCTGACACATCAGTCACAGCCATATCTAGTGTGGGGTGAAGGGGGTGGCTTCTCTTAGCACAAACTGTCAGGGGTGCAATTGGTAGGTGTCAATACTGTGGGAATATAGTGCTGTTACTTTTTTATGAAGTTAAAAGGGTATCTCATCATCATAAATGAATTCTGATACTCCATTTGCTGTCCCATTTAAACCACTGAGCACTCAGTGTGTGGTGATTATCTTTAGCAAGATGCTTGATGTATGTGTAGCAATAAGCTTGCTACAATTTCAGAGTACATGAGTGCATTTTTCAACTTTGAAAACATCAGATGTCCTAGATAAGGTTCTAGCATTAGTTAGCTATTCATTAGGTTAAATTCTGCTAAATTTCAAGCAAAACATATTCAGTAACATTTTTTCTGATTTATCTACCATAATGCTTAATAAGCATTAATATTACAAACTACAACAACAGTACTTTAGCCAACGAACGTATACATCCCATTTCCATTCCTGCAGCCTTCTAGCCCAGCTAATCAGAGTTTCATGGAACTTTTAACTGAATGTTATATAACGCAAACAGTATTACCTGTCTCTAAACAAAAATCTAAAAAGTCCTATAATGGCAGAAATGCTTCAATCACACACTTCTGTAACAGAAACAGATTACACTGAACAGCCAAAATAGCTTTAAAATGGCTCCCTTTTGAAATGTCAGCACTTGAAAGGCCAAGTGCTAACAAGTCAAAAAAAAAAAAGATATAAGACAAAGAAGAAAGCAAATCTCGATAATCACTTATGGGGGTCAAATCCCCCACACACACTGAACTTATATATATAACAGCTCTGAGACTTCAATACCTCTGAGAAAAGGGGATATTCCAAAAAGTGGCATCTTGGGCAAAGTGTATGTAAGTCCATTCTTTCAGCCATTCAGTCTCAGTATTTCGAGACTCTGTAGAGGGTACCAACATTTCAAATGGCTATCTTTTAGAAGTTTAAATAACCTTACCTCTCCCTACATTTTGTTATAAATTTTATAGCAGACGTACGTACACTAAACTGAAACACTGTTTACATTTCATTAAAGTAATCTTAAAAGTCAAAGCACAATTACTTTCCAGTTTGAAAAAAAACCTGATAAGGGAGCTAGTATACTTTGGGTTCATTTGTGATACTGAGAAATCTTAAAGCTAATGGAGTGGTGCAACTTTTGTGCACTATGGCGGATCAAGCTGATTCTAAATGGATTTGTTGTAATCACTCCTTTTCTTCTTTACAGGTTAAGATCACCTTACGGTATTCAGATTACTGACTGACAAGCCTTGGGTAAAACTGGGTAGGCTTGTATGGCTTCTTCATGGAATGGTGCTCTGTTTGTCTGTTGTTCCATAAAATGTAGTTATTGATTATTATATGCTGATCATCCATTGCAAGGAAAGTCCATGTGCAGCCACTATGAGGTACCGCATCAAAAATTAAATATATTGTAAAAATTCAAGTGATCATGACACTGTTCTAGATCACTACAATATCCTCTGAAAGAGGCAGTACTGTAATGAGTTTGATTTTTTTCAACCCAATCACTTAAAAGGCATTTGGAAACCAGTGGTACCATTGACTGCAGATTACTAAGAGATTGCTATATATATATATATATATATATATATATATATATATATATATATATATATATATATATATATATATATATATATATATATATATATATATATATATATATATATCCTTACTTGGGAAAAATTATGCAAGCTAAAACAAGAACTTCTTTTATCAGAGAGAAATGTTGGCAGATGTAACTCATTTTTCAACTTCTTATTAGAGGCGGCCTTCAAAAATCGGGAATTATTTATGAATTACTCTATCAGCATAAAGACCTGGAATTCTTTAACACATTTATGAACCTGTTGAAGGAACGGACAGCACACGATAAGAGGGCTGGAAACACAAATTTAATATTCCACAAGTAGTAAAACCAAGTGATAGGTTCAAATAACCCGCCTTCTTCAGACAACCACAAGTTTACAAGAAAATTAACTTATACTACAGTGTTAAAAACATTCAACCTATCAGATTAAAGTGCATTATTGCATTAAAGAAAAGCCCTGACAACCTTAAAACGGCAACTCTACAGGTTAACAACTGTTAAACCTTGTAGGTATATATACATAGATAGATAAATAAGAAACAATGTGATTAAAAAATTACTTAATCCAATAGTTAAAGACATGAATATGTCTTATATAAATTCAATTTAGTGTTTATCAAAAAATTGTTGAGGACAATGTTATGATATACATATTGAACCATGTGACCTAAACAAAGGTTCAATCGTATAACTGCAGAATTTATTAAATGTTAGCAACTAAAAACTAAAATTTAAAGTTGTAAATGCCAGTATATGTCACTTGTAAATCAAGGAAAGTTTTTCACCAAAGTGTACTGTTACTGATCACAAAGACAGACAAACTAGAATGCTAGATGCGATACACTGCTAAAATTAAAAACAATGGAAGTACATAATAAAACTTATCCTTGAGAACCACAAGGTCAATGACTTATCGATAGACAAAAACATTTTGCAATAGACCATTTTAAACTGTTATGTAATTAATGCATATTGTGTATAGGTCCAGATTATATCATAGTGGCTTGATAATAAAATGTATGTAAATGTACATCATGATATCTACCTATTAAGGGATAACCATTTTAATACACATTTGATGGATAAGCTTTCATTAATACCAGGAAAAATATGGGCCCTGGTCCTGATCTGCCATAACAGTTCGTCGATTTCTAACAGAATCTGCCATGGTCCACCTCTCGGATCTATCTCTCTCTGTTGTAATACAAAAAAATGGAAAGCATGGCCTGGAAACTCAAGGCAATGAACCTGGAAAGTGAACTTGCCTATCATGACTTTTTTCAGGCATGACCCGGGGCATAATGGCTAACATACCTACAACATACATGTACAGACGTAGCCACATTGACAAGCATACAGACCAATAGCCATACTCTCTCCACTTGCAAAGATTATGGAAAAATGTATTCACAGACAACTCATGCACCACCTAATCCAGAATCACCTCATGGCAGATACCCAACATGGCTTCCAGCCACACTACAGCATTACTTCAGCCCTACTAGCTTTCACCAACACCATAAACCATAATCTCAATAACAATTAGATATCCTCCACCCTCTTCTTGGATCTTTCCATTGCATTCAACATGGTTGACCACCAACTTCTAATACACACCCTGCAAACATTCTGTCTAGATACTAAGGCCCTTCAATGGTTTACATCCTACCTGAATGGGAGACAGCAGGCTGTTCTTTGGCAGAACAAACTCTCTAACCTACTACCCAACACCCTTGGAGTATCACAAGGCTCTATACTAGGGCCCCTGCTGTTTTCCATCTTCATTAACAACCTGTATACTGTCATCCCAAAAGTCAGCTGTATCCAATACCCTGATGATTCCACCCTGATCTGCTCCGTCACATCTCCAAAAGACTTATGGTCTGCTACCCAGTCCCCCTTTAACACTGTAGAAAAATGGCTTTCTGAATGTCGTTTGATACTAAATCCCAAAAAAACTAAAATGCTGTTATTCTCACCAACACAAAGGTCTCCTGTTTTTACCTTTACCATAAATGCAAATGATGGCGCATTACTCTCCCCTGACCCCTCTACAAAACTACTAGGTGTCATTACAGATAACAATCTAAAATTCGACCTACATGTAAACCAATCAATCAAAACCATCAATAAAAAAACTAAGGTCACTTTACAGAATAAAAGCCTTCCTAACCCCTCCAGCTAAAATTGCCATAGTTCGCTCTCACCTTCTCTCAACACTTCTATACACATCCCCTATGCTCTCTAATATAAACAAGACTGTACTTAACAAACTCTCAACCTGCTATAACGACATTGCCAAGTTTGCCAATGGGCTACCTTTTAGGACACATCATTGCATCAGTCTTAACCAGCTTGGTTGGCTTGAACTACTCAGTCTAATCCAGTATAACCAACTGATCATGGCTTATAAAATCCTTTATAATCCAGATAATACTCATGCACTTAAAAATCTTATCACCCCCTATCACAGTCCGCGACTGCTTAGATTCTCTAACAGACTACTAATTTAGACAAGCAAAATTAACAACGCAGCTGGTGACTCTCTCTTTGCAAACTCTATAGGCAGATTCTGGAACTCACTTACAGCTGACATTACTTTACTCTCCTTCCTAGGTCAGTTTAAAACTAGACTCAAACATCTGGCACTAAACTGGTTATGTCATTGTATCAAGCCTGGCTAACTCTCTTCTAGACTGTGTGTAAAATCTATTAATCAGCTACTGTTTAATTTACCCCTGGTTTTCACCAGGGTTTAACTCTAACCTGTGGAACATGTTTATTATTGTTTGCTTATGTACTCTTTGTCAAAATTATAATCATAACATGTTTTTAATGTTTCTGTTTACCTTGGAGCTGTTCTCCCTGGGCATCCGCTGAAAATGGGCATGCATCCAGTCAGACTATCCCGATCAACAAATGTAAAATAAATAAATAAATACATACATTTTTTGGAGAGATGAGAGAGAGAAGAAAAACAGAGAACCTGGAAAAAGCACACAGAGCTGGGGGGGGGGGGACTACGATCTTAAACAATGAGCCTTTGAACTTTTCAGAGCTAGCATTTTGAATACAGAAATGTCACAGCAAGTACATGTCTTTATCTTATTACTACATCTGGTAATACTGCTAGTCATGACACAGGTTACCTTAGTAATACATGTAGGGTACTACTAGTCATGACACAGGTTACCTTAGTAATACATCTAGTAATGCTGTTAATCATGACACAGGTTACCTTAGTAATACATCTAGTAATACTATACTAGTCATGACACAGGTTACCTTAGTAATACATGTAATGGTACTACTAGTCATGACACAGGTTACCTCAGTAATACATGTAGTGGTATTACTAGTCATGACACAGGTTACCTTAGTAATAAATCTAGTAATACTACTAGTCATGGCATAGGTTACCTTAGTAATACATCTGGTATTACTACTAGTCATGACACAGGTTACCTTAGTAATACAGCTGGTAATTCTATTAGTCATGACACAGGTTAACTTAGTAATACATCTGTTAATACTACTAGTCATGACACAGGTTACCTTAGTAATACTGCTAGTCATGGCACAGGTTACCTTAGTAATACATGTAGTGGCACTACTAGTCATGATACAGGTTACCTTAGTAATACATCTGGTAACAGTACTAGTCCTAACAGAGATTACGTTAGTAATACATGTAGTAATACTACTAGTCATGACACAGGTTACCTTAGTAATACATCTAGCAATAGCACTAGTCATGACACAGGTTACTTTAGTAAAACACCTAGCAATACTACTAGTCATGACACAGGTTACCTTAATAATACATCTAGTAATACTGCTAGTTATGACACAGGTTACCTTAGTAATACATGTAGTGGTACTACTAGTCATGACACAGGTTACCTTAATAATATATCTGGTAATACCACTAGTCATGACACAGGTTACTTTAGTAATACATCTAGTAATACTGCTAGTCATGACACAGGTTACCTCGGTAATACATCTAGTAATACTACTAGTCATGACACAGGTGATGTTTTATAGATCAGCAGAGTCTAGCTCTTCAATCTGCTTTACCTTGTTGACTTCAGCAAATCAAAAAGATGGTAATCATGCTTGTACTCAACACTAACAGAGATACATTAAAATCAGCATTTCTTTTCCTGATGCCTGTCAATGAGTCAGATGGAAAAATCAGTAATGATTCCATTATTCACCTTAGAAATGACAGCTTACTTCAGCTTAACTCACTACTAAGGCTTAACTAAATAAGAATTCTTTAGTTTACTAATTGGATGGGGGATGGAGTCTATTTAATTGATTGTGTGTATAAAAGGGAATGTTGTTTTACTATTATTCTTGTACTCATTGAAGGCTGTGGTGGCTGAGGCGTTAAGACAGTTTGAATTTTTCATTAAATTTTTCAGCGTGGAATCCGTGCTGTTTTGGTGACTTTTTAGTCTTTTTAAGACTATTTTGCTGTTTTTGTTGTTGCTAAGAATTCTTTACCCTTCAGATATACTGTCAAAACCAATTAGTACTGCTTTGTTGAAAGAACAGTATTTTCTGCACATATGCATGAAAGGGTGCATGTGAGCATGCTTATATATGTGTGTGTGTGTGTGTGTGTGTGTGTGTGTGTGTGTGTGTGTGTGTGTGTGTGTGTGTGTGTGTGTGTGTTTATGTGTTATAATGTAATGCTCATATGCATTGCATAATAATGTTTTGGTGACATACATTTCTACATGCAAAAGTGAGTTAACTCACTTGTGTTGTGCAGAGCCAGGAAATGAGGCCTGCCATTTTCCCCCCTGAAGACAGCATTAGTTAACATGCTAAATATATTTCTTTTTCTGCACTAGTATGTCAGTAACCTCCAAGGTCACTTATGTAAAGCCTTATCTAAACAAGAATGTTGTGCTGTGTCACAGAACCTATACATTTGCCACCAACCTGGCTCTTCTACGTAACACTGAATGTTGATGATATGCAAACCATGAATGCATATAAAAACAGGAAGTCTTAGAAACTTACAGAAAAAAAAAGCTTGCAAGACATATAATGCTCTGTTAAACCCATGATATTTGTAGCATTACTAATCACATGTAGTTACTTCTGAATTAAGGAAGTTACTCCAGTAGTACATAGGAAGAGAGCAACAAGCTAAAATATGTATCATTCAGGGAATGCATTACAGACAGTATTTAAAACTATCGTCATTTCAAAATCGCCTTAAGTTTTCAGATTAATCGAAATTAACTATTTGAGAAACAGTGAGCTGCCAGCAATGAATATTTCATAACATCTTTCTTTGAAGGCTATTGTGTACTGTTCAAATAATAAAACATTTGCAGAAATAATTTTCCATTGTATAAAAAATATAGGGTATTATGATTAGATCTCTGACAATAACCAACTTGCCATGCACATGAAAAGTGGATGTCAAGAAATCACCAGGAGAGATGCATAAAGTGTAGCTTGAGAAGTGGCTCTTGATGTCCCTTTGGCACAGTCAATGGCCAGAAGTGAAATGTACCTTTGATTAACCAACAGTTTTAAAAGTTTCTTTTTGGTTGGAAATACAAAATGTACTACAGTTTTCAAGGCTGCCAATGATTTCTGATCCTGTTCTGTGGTGTCGACATTTGTGATAAGTAAACTCTCAGTTAACCTGCCATGGGGATTGGTAGATGCCAGAGGACTGCAGCTTCTGGTTGGTTAAGAGTTACTATTAAAAATAGGCATGACTAATACTGTACCCTATACAATTTTGTTTGGATTGACTTCTTCTCAGGGTGGGAAGAGAAGGAACTTATTCCTATTTTCCATTTTAAAACTCTAAAACTCTAAAAATGTAAGGTATGTTTCTGGGGGGGGGGGGGGGGGCTCAGAAAGTGCAACACATGAAAACTGTAATGTATTTCATCCATTTTTTTTTTTGCTCGTTGCTTGAGAGTGCTGGTTGCTTGAGTTCCAGTTAACTGAGAGTTTACTGTACATTATGCAACTGGAGCATAACAAAAGTTACAATGGAGTTCTCTGATGTCAAAAAAGTGGACAACAAGTTTTTTTTTGTTTGTCTTTTTGCCAGTTTTGGACCAAAATCATAATGCTTCATGTGCACCTCTCAACTATCCCTGATTTTGCCTCATATTTTTGTTGGTTCCATACAAAATTTGTAATTTTATGGCAAATCCTTGAGGACCACTGTCACTAAATAATCACAGACCTTTAAGTTAAAGTTTTTGTATTCTTCAGAAAATGCATGCTTATTCAAAACCTGTTATTCTAGCAACTTTATAAGTATGTAAGGGCACTGTTTAAAATATGTTCCTGACTGTGGGTATTTGTCCCTTTTTATTTTTTTTTATCTTTCTCCTTAATTCTTCAGGTAAGAGACTGACAGCTATGATTTCCTGTACTAGAGTTAAGATATGATGCAACAACAACCAATATATGTATAGATGTTGAAGTCAGCCATCCTGGGCACAAGGTGTAAGGGGTACATTCAAAGGATTCTGATCTGGAGGTAGTGTACTCCCAGCGGTCAGAAATTAATGACAATAATGCATTAGCGGTCAGGGCTAAAGCATTTCAGTTCTCTGTGTGTTGTATTTACACTGTAGCAAAGCACTTGTTACATCTGTAGCAAGTAACCTTTCACAGTTTAAAGTAAGGAACTCTTTTTTTTCCCCATTGGACATGATTGACAAATTTATATTTTTCCTGATTTCAGAGAGTAATCACGGTATTCTATGCACTACAAGAATGTCATAGGCAGATTCTTACACATGAACCTGGTTACAACAAAATTACTTTTGCCTTGTTTTCCAAAGCATAATCAGGGAGCTGCATGCAATACAGAGAGATAACATGCTGTAAAATGTAACTGTTGATTGCTGTAGAGCTAATAGGCTTGGACTGGCCAATTGATATATACAGCTGTATATACAAGTGCATTTAGAGTTTAGCACTGCAATAAACATCTGGTCTTGCTTTATGCAGAAGTTAAGTCTTTATCTATACTGTGGTTGTTAAGATCACATGGTATTCTCCCATGAAAGAAAATAATCTAAATTCACCATTGCTTCTCTCAAAGCCTTGTAACATTAGAATAATCCCTCCTTACTTATTGGCACAGTTTGGAATAATGTTTTTACATGACTTACTGACAAGTCTTGGTACAGTCTAATAGCAAAATAATATGACTACTTCAGTCATTTGTGCTCTGTTTTCCACTGTTAAACCTTGTTTCTTTAAATGTCTTCACTAAGTAGTATGTGCCAAGATTTGTATTATTAGTTTTTATGCTGCATGTTTATTTCAATGTTGTTGTATCCAGGAATTTCTTAGACCTAATTTGTGAAAGTGTAGTTTTGTCTGGGTAAAAGTAAATAAAAGTAATTTAGAATCTTAACAACATTATTGCTACTGTTAACTTGGCTGTAACCATTGCTGTGATTTATTTTTCTGCAATACATTAAAAAACATGCATTCTTTGAGTGATGATTCCCTTCTGAAATATCACCTGAAGTAAGATGCCTCGCTAGCATGGACGTCATTGTACTGGAAGAATTCCCAGAGCAGCAGCTGGCAGAATATTACACTCCAAGAAATAGCAGTGATTCCTCAGAGTTTGCACGTAACAGAAGCAGGTGACAGCTATTTGGAAGTGTGGTAGTCATTCTGTAACACTTGAAAACCATGCGTAGGATAATTACTGAGACATTTCCTGTGTGTTGTACACTGGTACATGTTAATTTCATCAGTGAATTTTATAGGCTATGACACATAAACTGATATTATAAGTAGAACAAGAAATCAAATTCCCTAGAAGTGATGCTATTGAATGTAGGAAACATGATTGGTTACTGGCAGTACATTAAAGCAAACCCAGCTGCAGTACATTATAGACATCAGATATTCTTTACAATGGCTGAAAATTTCCTTTAGTATTTTGTATACTTTGACATGCTACTTACTTTATAGTAACATTCGCTCACTTAGGATATTTAGGCTGGTTGGCCCATTACTATAATTAATACATAATAAAAATAATAATGCCCATTAGTTAACCAGGTAGGCCCACTGGACACAGAGTCTGCTTTCAGGGGTGACCTAGGAGCATTGTCAGATTAAGCAACTGCTCAATGTCACATAGCAGGCAAACAAGGGCAGTGGGAATCAAACCCTACACCACAGGAACTACAGCTTACATCCTTAATCTTATACATCAGCTGCCCTAAAGAGCATTAGATAAAGCATTACTTCACAAAAATACATCTGAAAATGAAAGGATGTATGTAAAATGTATATCCTTTTGGAATCCTGCTAACAAGTTACATATGTCTTCTGCTTTGACAAAATGAAATACAGATGCACATATGTAAGATTTGAGGACTGTCTCCATTTTTTTTTTCCTCATAAAGTTTTTTCACTGACCTCAGATACTAGGAGTCTGACTATTCCCCATAAGGCCAGTTAATTCCCTCTATGGCTGAAAGCAGGACTGAGAACATCACATTATAGAATTTCAGTCTCTTACTCCTCCACGTGCATTGCATACAGTATTCTGAAGTAGCTGCTACTCACATTCTATACATTTTTGAGGTAGCTGCTGCACACATTGCATACAGTGCTCTGAGGCCACTGAACACACTGTATACAGTGCTCTGGATTACATACAATACTGTTCTGTGGTAGCTGCTGCACACATTACATACTGTGCCTTGTGATAGTTGCACCATACCTCTCAACTGTCCAGACTTTTCCAGAATGTCCAGATTTCTCCCATATATTTTTGGTCTGTTTCTCATAAAATCTGTGGTGGTCTGGCAAATCATTGAGGATTGAATCACTGAACAATGACATATATTTGAGTTTCAGACTTAATATCCTTAAGAAAAATGCAAGCTGGCACAACCTCCCATTATAATGACTTTGTAAGTTTATAAGAACACAATATAAAATCTGCCCCTATTTTGGGGGGGGGGGGTTGTTTACCCATTATTTTTGGATTTGTTCAGATTTGTGTGTTAAAGAGGTTGAGAGGTATGTGCTGCACACACAGTACACAGTGCTCTGTGGCAGTTGTTGCACACATTGCATACAGTGCTCTGAGTAGCTGGTGCATATGCTGCATACAGTGATCTCTGGTAGCTGCTGCACATATTGCGTACAGTGCTCTCTGGTAGCTGCTACACATATTGCATACAGTGCTCTGAGGTAGCGGCTGCACACATTGTATATAATGCTCTGAGGTGACTGTTGCACACATTGCATACAGTGCTCTGAGCATCTGGTGCATATGCTGCCTACAGTGCTCTATGGTAGCTAATGCATGCATTGTATATAGCGTCCTGACATGGCTGCTGCATACATTGCAAACATTGCCCTGACATGGCTACTGCATATGTAAGCTTATGCATGAATGCTTACCACCAAAGTGCCAGGGGTTATACTGAGGAGTCTGCCACTCAGCTCTTTTGTAAATTAAAAAGATCTTAATTACAAACTTTTATTAAAGTTAGTTAATTGCATTTTTTTGAATTTAACGTTTTGGTATACACTGTAAAAAGTAGCCATGTAGTAGCAAGTGTTTTTTCTGTAAACTAGTTCTATACCCTTCTCCCAGATAGTAAATGCAGGACAAAGACCACTCCCTGCTGCCACTACTGTTAGGTGTCCTGGCTCCCAGATTGTCAACTGTTTGCAGATTACTGGTGTTATGCAGTTATCTAGGTTCCACTTTGGTGATCTGGCTCCAGAACATCTAAAGGTTTCCATAATACCAGTAGTACAGAGAGGTGACTTGACTCTGCAATGCTACTCTGGTTCAAGTGCTACCAAATGACTCAGCCTGCTAGTAGTAAAGACTGGCTCCAGGACACATACATGATTAAAGATTACCAGGAGTGCAGACAGGTGCCCTGGCTTTACATCAGTTGTCTGGCTCCAGGAATGCTAATTTGACTGCAGAGTACCAGTTGTGTGGACAGGTGTTTTGACTGTACAGTAATATTCTGATGCAGATGTGAGAATTAGACCCCTGTGCTAGATCTGCCAACTTATAAGGGATGTTACAGGTCTCTATCATAATTTCAGGAACTGAAATAGAGAGTCCTGAAACTGAAAAAGGAGTGTGGGACTTTTGCCTTCTCAGAGATAGCTCCAATTCAAAGGTAGTAGAGTTAGAGGTTGAGATTGCAGAGGTGATGTACCCACAAGGAAGTTGTAAAGGGCAAAGTCCACTAACAGCAGCAAGTTTTAAAAATAACTCTGCTATAGTTTTGTGACTTGTAGTTGTCATTAAAATGATGACATGAAGCCAATATTCTTATAATAAATATTTAGTAAGGTGTCTGTCATTCCAGCTAGTTACATGGCTTGTAGAAATTCAATTTCAACTTCAATTTTAGTTGTGTTTAAGCAAACACACATTAAAATCAAAACAAACTTGTCAATAATACTAAGAACAAAAAACAATAACAAGTTATGTTTAACAATAATAGCAATACTGCAACTTGATTAGCAATAATAAATGTTAAATAGCTAAAAATCATTTTCATTCCACCTCACCATAAGCCAACCCAAAAAAAAGTTTAAGGTCCCAATGGAAAACTGCCAATGACAAGAACTCCCAAAGCCACCAGAGTAGCATATTCCACAGGTGAGGAGCGTGATAAGAGAAAAAAACAAAATCTTGATGTTTCCAGATACCACTATGGTTCTGCCCGCAGCCCATTGGAGGACAAAAGCAAGACCTAAGAAGGGTAGTACAGTACTACTGCTGCCTTCAGGCATGAGGGACCCATTGAATGAACACACAAATACACTAACTGTAAGAGCTTGTAGATGATTCCATACTGGACAGGTAAACAGTATATGTTGCACAGAACAGGAGTAATGTGTTATTAATGAGATGAACCGGTTGGTAACTTTGCAAAAGAGTTCTGTAGCATCTGTAAATGGTCAAAACTCAGTGTTAGGAAGCCCAAGGAGAGGGCACTGCAGTATCCAAATCACTATGAGCACATAAACACACTGGTGTTAAAAATGTATGACTCGGTACTTACCTCACCTGTGAAAAACACTTTCCCTGCAAGTTAAACAAAGTGACACCCCAGCATCCTCCACATTAATCCTGGATGATTGGGTAGGTACTCGTAAAGGTATTCAAGAAGTGACTTGCTTTGCTTTTCTTGGCAATGAGGTGTAGCATGACAGTGGGCAGTGGCAAAGTAGAAAAGGTCTTGTGACTCAAATGCATTGCATTTTCTAACAATTCTATTGTACTATGAGTCTATGATTGTGGGGACTACCATGTCTTCTTCTGTGCAAGAATATGCTTCCATGCCCTGCCATCATGGCTACAACCAAAGCATCTCAATGGTGAAATGCCCACCCCCATGCCAACTGTTATATTGCTGCATTTCCAATGAGGCATTGTGGTGTTGAACAAACTCTACCTGGATTTCTTCCCTCTGGTATGGGTGCACCCATCCTCCCACAACAGCCCCTGCAGATGCCAGAGCTACTAGTGAAATCCCAGTCACCTGGCCATTGTCACGGATTTAGCCCTTTATAGCTACCAAGCTGTTTTTTGGGGTAGGAGTATCAACAGTTTGAGAAGACCAACAGTTAATGACATGCAGAAAAATATGGTGAAGCTACCCTGTATTTCAGCTGAAAAGTGAAAAAAAAAAAAGAATTTAATGAAACCTTATATTTTACTCACATGGCTCCTGATCTTCAAATTGACATTCATTACTTCCATTTGTGGAAAGGGACTTAATAATATAAAAAGAGGATTCAGTGCTTGTAAGCATGGCATGAAATGTGTAACCAGCCTGTCAGCTTAGTAGTGGCTAGTTTGCATCTGTCACTACAATAATTACATATACTAAGTAAGATGTTTTCTGCCTCCATTGTGCATTTTTATACCTATGAAAATTATACACCCAAAATGTGATAACAATCTGGCAGGGACTGAAGTGAAAGTACCCTTGCTAAATGCAAGAAGTTGAAATAAGAAATTTGGATAGCCTCACATGACACTGAGAATACAGGTATCTCTACCATAAATAAAGCATGGTCTAAAGACATTCACTTTATACTATTTGTATCAGGGGTGGCCTTGTTTTATTGCTGAAGACCAAGTGGAAAGGGGGTGATGTCTCAGAATTTACATGAGACTCCTCAGAAGCAAGGCAAATTCAGCATTCAGTGACACTGGCCTTTATATAACTTTTCCTTCCTTCCTCCAAGTTTCAAATAGCTTTTTATTCAACTGACTGAAAAAAAATCAGACTTTCAGTTCATGCCCCAGGGAATAGTGGAATGGAAACTTAATCATGACCCAGATGACTTGAGTTCAAGAAGCAGTTTTGGTACTAGTGGACCCAGACGAGGTGGGGAGGGGGATGGGGGGCAAGACTGAGTGACTTATATTAGTACTCATCTGGGAGAGGGAAAGGTTTGTCCTCCTGTAATGGTACAGGTGTCAGATGAACGCAGAACAAAATGCAGCATACAGACCACAGATGCAGATTTGGCCAAGAAAAGTAGTAAACATTGATGGTGACATTGCTTCTTGTGGAAGGTGTGTAAAATGTGGAAACATGCATTTCTGCCCTTAGATGGGGACATTGCAGGATTCCCATGCAAGCAAATGTACAAATAAGCCACCAAGTGGCAGAGAGTGTGACCACGTCATTAAATCTTTTTTGCAAGGGAGAGGAAATGAACAGGCCTAAATGTCTAGAAAGAGTGGCAGGCAGTGGGGGATAAAAAGTCAGTTCATGAAAGCATTTTTTTCCTAGGAGTAAGACCCCTGTACCCTCCTTTCAGGGCTTCACTCTCACATTCACTGAACATGGCTGTCAGGAAAACAGAAACCACAACATTATACCTTTCAACTATCCAGATTTTCACAGAATGTCCATATTTTTTGGTTTCTTCCTCATAAAATCTGTGGTTTTTCTGGCAAATGATTGAGGACTGATGTCACTAAATAATAACAATCATTTGAGTTTCAGACTTCATAACCTTCAGAAAATAGATGGCAACACAGAACCTTTTATTCTAGTAAGTGTCTAAGTTGACAAGAGCATGTTTTTAAATTTGTCGCTATTTTTGTTTTTCTCCAGATTTTTGTACTAAGACTTGAGAGGTATGCACGTGCATGGACTTATTATCTGAACACAAAGAGTAACTACCATGGCACTGATTTTCAATGTGAAACCTGAAAAGTTCAACACTGACAAATTTAAATCAATAAATTAAAACTACATACAGTTAGCACTTGATAGAATGGAAAGGAACATATGGTACTCTTTTATGACTAACTTCATCATCATCAGATGCTATGTAACCCTTTACATGAATAGCACAAAACATATTTTACTAGTTTACAATAACATAAATATATAAAGAAATTGCATTCTAATGGAAAGGGGCTCCAATCAGCTAACTACAGACTGTTAAAATTACCATAGTTATAATAAACATTCAAAAAATTATAGGATTTCATTATTCTAAAAGAAAAAAAACGCAACTGATAGTATAACAACAAATGCTGCCTCTAGTTTTTCTCTTTGCATAGTGTTCCTTTCATTTCTAAACACTAACCATAATGCCCTCATATTTAACAAACATTTAGTATTAAAAAAATGAAAAATAACTCCTCCTTTCTTGACTCATTCTAAAACTTACTACACAGAGCTAAACTTGCCCATCCCCACATATGCTAACTCTAGATTGCTGAACACTGGAGGAAGAACAAAACTTCAAAACTCACACTGTTATGCGATCATTACTAACAGCTCTACAGATTATTGATGTACTAGTTTCTTGATCAACTGTCTTTGGCAAAGTACTTTTTGAAAGACAAATACATTGACCAAAGGTAAAGAATCCATAGATACATAGACAGATATGTGTAAGGTAAACTCCGCAGAGACATTGCAGCTTACACTGCACACAAAGCTTACTTGGTAAAATCGATGCACCAGAAGTTTCAGCAGGACATTAATTCCTCTAGTCATGGTCAATTAATTAATGAGGCCTCTAATAATTCAGTTGGGAACAACAATAATACTAACACCATCAATCAGAATGGTGTCATTCAAGGACAAAACAGGACAAGTAATAACAACAACAATAACTTAGAATCACCTAATACAGTTACTTCAGTTGTGGCAGTTGTGGACTCTAATACTAAGGGTCCTTTTTTGACGGACAGTTCTGGAGTCAAGAAAACTCCCAAATGGTCCAACAAAGTTCAGACAAGGAACAAGGGCAAGACCAGAGGAAGAAAGAAGTTTTAGAGTATTGTATGAACGTTTTAAATCTTACTGACACTGTTCTTTCTCAAGACATGATTTCAGTTCTAGAGAAAGGATTTTCTTTTATTCCCAACAACAGAGTTGATTTAGCACAACTGATAGCTGATTTTAAGTTGTATTGTAGGAAGTTAAATTTGAAGTACATTTTTGACAATACTAAGTTGGTTGACACCACACACAAACATTTTAAAACAAAAAGTACACATAACCCTTTATTAAATTCCACATTGTCAGTATTCAACAAGCAGTGTGAACAAGATTTTAGACAGATCAATAGTTATTCACACTACACGTCCAACCTTTCTGAGGGAGAGATTGAGGCTCTACAAGTTATGGCCAAGAACAAAGATTGGCGCATTATGAAGGCCGATAAAGGCGGGACTATAGTAGTAATGAATTCCACTGAATACATTAAAATCATTAAGACACTTTTGGCTGACAATTCAAGTTACAAAAAAGTTAATATTGAATTTGTTTCAAAAAGTTTTGCTAAATTAGACGCTTGTCTTTTTGATTTATTCAGTGAAGGTTGTTTTGATTTTGCTGTTTACACTTTCTTGTATACAGAATATCCTAAGATTGCTTCCCTGTTTGGAATTCCAAAAGTGCACAAAATGGGTGAATATTTGCCGTTTAGGCCTATAGTTTCAGCTAGTGGTTCCAAAACAGAGACTATTTCTGTTTGGTTGGACAACTTGTTAAATCCTATTGTGCAAAAGTCTAGATTTTACCTTCGGGACTCCTGGCACTTATTAGAGCTTTTAAAGGACATCAGTTTTAATGATGACAACGTTCATTTTGCATCTCTAGATGTTGTTTCTTTGTACACCAGCATAGATCAACAAATGGGCATTGAGTTTATGAGAGAACTTTTTACCAAACAAGCTAATTTTGACAACACTTTAGTTCATACTTGTTGTACCTTGATGGAGCTGGTGTTAGATAATAACTTTTTCAATTTTGAAGGAGATTTGTATAAACAAACATCTGGTGTTGCTATGGGGTCTCGGGTTGCACCGAGTTTTGCTAACTTAGTCATGTCATCTTGGGAAAATAATGTTTTGGTCACACACCCTATGGTTAACAATATTTTATTTTATAGAAGATACATAGATGATTTGATTTTTTTGTGGAAAGGTGACATCAGTTCTTTCACTAGTTTTTTTGAAGATTTAAACAACACTACTAGTTTTTTAAAATTTACATTGGGAGATTTTGGCAGTAGCATAGATTTTATGGATTTGCACTTAACTATTAACTATGGAGATCATAATTTTCAAAGTTGCATTTTTAGGAAATCTACGTTTTTAAATCAGTATTTACATTATGACAGTTTACACCCTACGCATATGAAACGGGGTGTGGTTAAAGGTCAGTTTATACGACTAAGTCATTTAACTAGTGAAGAGGACATTTTTTTTACAGGAGAGTATCAAGTTGAAACATTTCTTCCTTGATAGATGATATACAGTTAGTTGGTTGGACCAAATTTTAAGTGAGGTGTCAGACTTGAGAAAGAACAAAGCCAGTCCAATTTTGAAAATCTTTGACTACAATAATACAAACATCACACAGATAGATTTCAAAATGGAGAACAAGTATAATTTGTCTTTTCCTTTACCTATCACTAATGAAATGACTATCATTAAAGGTATAGTTCTCAACAACTGGAAAATAGTGTTGGGAAATCATGAATTGGCTAACATCATAGGAGATCGTCCCATTTTTACTTACAAAAAAGTGAGTAACATCAAGATGATTTTGAAGAAAGGTGCAAGAAGCTCTAACAGAGCTTGTGATTCAGTTTTAGGCACATTTCCATGCACATCATGTAAACAGTGCAGATTTGTTAGTGGAACATCTAGTATTCATTTGAAGCATCACAATAAGGTCATCACAGCCAATGCGTATTATACTTGTAAAACAACTAATATAGTTTATTTGGCACAGTGTGTTTCATGTGAACATTTCTACATTGGGAAGACTACACGTGCCTTAAACAAACGGATTTATGAACATAATTTGGCTATAAAGAAAAAAGACGTGTCAAATGCACTGGCTAAGCATTCATTACACTGTTCTTTGTTCAAAAAGTTCACCTTTTCAGTTTTAGAAAGGGTTAATGACACTTTGTTTAGTGGTGATTTCAAGACATACTTAGAATGTAGAGAAGCCATTTGGCAAATTAGGTTAAAAGCAGATCAATCACCAGGCTTGAATGATATGATCAATATTAAATGTTTTTTAACAGCACAAAGACTTTAAACATTATTTCATAATACAATATTTTATAAGTACATTTAGTTATATGACAGTATTAATTTATTATGGATTTATTCATTGTAGTATTGTTTTTGTATTATTTATTAGATAACAAGGAGAATATCATTTCATTGGTCGTTTATCACACGTGACCTTTTTGAATTTGTATTTAAGTCATGAATCAGTTTTGGGTGCATTTCTGAAGAAGTTCATTTGCATTAAAAAGAACGAAAATGTTAAAAACACAGATTGGGCTGTCCGTCTTTTGGTTTCACTAGTGGTATTTGGTTTTGTTACTTAGTTTGGTTCATTTTCGTTGAAGATATGCGTATATGTATTTGTGTGTATAGGTGAAAAATAAAGCAGGATTCAGAGAAAATATTGTCATGACCTTGCTGCGGAGCTCTAATAGCATTAATGACCTAAAATATGATTCAAAGATGTGAAACAGACACAGTGAACATAAGATAATTAGTGACACATTACCATGTCTCTGAACTGAACACTGCACAGTTAAAAGTAACTGCATTAATGTTCCTCCTGTTACTCATGCCCTGCTATTGCAGAGGCACCTACATGTACACATGCATGGACAGAGAGACACACGGACACACATATATACACACACACACACACACACACACACACACACACACACACACACACACACACACACACACACACACACACACACACACACACACACACACACACACACACACACACACACACACACGAACCCACACATATATACACACAATAAACATGGCTTTGCAGCACCTACCTGCCTACTGCAGTGCTAACAGCTCTGCTCCTTCCATAGACATCAGTGGGTGTATATAATTATCTCTTCAGTCCACTAATAACTTGGTGGAGCTTTTCTTTGAATCCAATAAAGTCTCTTAGAAACAGCACATGGTTAATATGCACTAGCCGCACCCCAAACTGTCACATTTGCATGTGAGTTTCTTTAGCATAATCCCTGTTGTGCTGCAAGCCAGAACCTTCTCACCACTGTTGCTCTACAGATGCCTTTGAATCACTATCGCATAACTCACTCAACAGTCCTGCTAGAATCAGGATTGTGCAATCCATTATGTACTTGAATATCAGGAGCAAATTGTCTTTCAATCTGAACAAAAAACATTACAGTATAAATACAAAAACAGTTTGCTAAACAGTAGAGAAAAAGTATTATACCGCTCTAAAAAAACAGTCGCAATTCAGTAAATAAACTGCACTTCAAATATTAAAAGCTTTTAATAAGCTGATCAGACTGGCAAGGTCAGACCATGAAACTAGATTACCATCTAAAACAGAGGGCAACAACAAGGTGTTCTTCAAAAATGTCAGACAGATAAATGGGAAAATAATGAATGCATCTAATTTAAAATAAATATGGTAGTAATACATGATTTTTCATTAGCAGCAGATTGTCTGGTAGAGAAATTCTGCACCAATGTTGAGAAAAAAAATCTAAGGTTACTGGTATTGTACCCTTGTCTAGTAAGGATGATATACCAACAGAGTTGATAACAGCTATATTAAAAAAACTGAGGAACACCAGCTCCATGAGACATGACACTATACTCAGCTGTTTCCTTCACAATATAAGGAATAACCTACTAAAACCCACATGTATTCATTCTAATAAATAAATTACAAGTGAATATGTTCTTTAAGTCTGAAATCATTCTATAGAGGTTTCTATATACAAAAGAGGTACCACATCAAACCTAAACAGTTACAGGATGAGCTGCCTCCATGCCTGTATTATATTCAGATTTGCAACATGAGAGATAACTGAGTTTATCATAAAAGAAACAAGTGAACTTGCATTAATGAGCGCAGAATAATATTCTTAGGAAAGATTCTCTCCATCTCTACTTAGCCTGGTACCCTTGTTTTGAGTAAATAGGAGAAACTGTCTGCTAATACTCCATACTTAGATTTTTTTTTCAAAACCATCTGGCAACATCTCCTATACAGACCTAAGAAATAAACATACTCAACATCAACAGTTACGCAAGGATGAGAACTTAAAAAAAAGAACAGAATGTCAGGGATCTAGTACATACCTCTCAATTTCTTTGCTTAAGAATTCTGGACAAATCCAGTAATGATGGACAGCAAAGGATAAGAATCAGCAGTAGTTTTGAAATATTGCTCTAATTTACTTATCAAGTTAATAGAACAGCAGATTTTGCATTAGTTTGCATTTTCTGAACAATAAGAATTATTAACTGACTGTAAACCTCCATGATTTACCAGAAAATCAATAATTTTTACAAGCAATAGAGGGAAATATGAAAGAAAATCAGGTATACTCTGCGAAATCAGGGACAGTTGAGGTGTATGGTCCAGGAAGTCCGTTAGGACTTTACTTCTGGGACAATGCCTATATGATCTATTTTTCTCATGCATAACTACAAAATGTCATTTGTGGTTAGCAAAATTCATTTATAACTACAAACTGAGCAGTATAATTACCTATACTACGGATGCAAAATGCTTCAAGACGATTTAAATAAAAATCCAAACTTATTGCCAAAACCGGGTCTCACTCTTAAAACTAGTAAATATAGTCTTCTACTGTATACTAGTAGAACATCTCTACTCTATACTACTAAAAATTCTGTATCCAAATTGTTAAAATTTGTTGCAAATCCCAATAAAATTTATTCACATTTTTTCATTGTGCAAGCAAGAGTTACTAACTCCACTAATGTTGATAGAGTTCCTGAAGAGATGGATATCCTAAGAATTCTCTTTTTTTTCTTTCAAGAATCATACTATACAGCAGAAAATATTTATGAGAACATATTTATATTCTGCTGGATTGGGGTGGCAAGTTTAGGGAAAACTTATTGGCATTGGTGCTTTCTTTGGGGTACATTGACCATACCTGGTGGTCTTGCCCAGAATTAATACTTGTTGGGAAAAATCTTGTGAATTATTAAAAGCAATAACTGGAAAGTATAGCTTGTAATTTTTCATTATGCATTTTACATATTATTAAAGATTCTTATCCTGATATTCATAAGTTGGTATTACCAGCGAGTTTAGTAACCAAAGGATAAATACTGAAAATGTGTAATCAAATGTTAAAAACATTTATGAATTTCAAATAGGAAAATTGTGTTTTTTTAAACAATGAAACAACTACAGAAAAGATGTTTTGCAAAATAGAATACTGATTCAGGGAGGCAGGATGGGGTAAAATATCAATTATGTTGTTTTTTAATTTTATTGGCAGTCCTGTATCTGTTTATATTTCTTGTTAAAAATAGAAAATATAAAAAATACCAAATATAATGATAAATTCAGGGGGAAAAAGAAGCACACACGACTTACAAAGTGTATACAATAGCACTAAAAGTAGAACCAAAACACAAAAATGTCAGCACCACAGTCCCTTTTTTATTCTATTCAAATTTCTTACAGTTTTCCAAAAATGTCAGTTTATATAGTGATCCTTTTCACCAATAATACAAATGTATTCCAAAGAAAAGAAAAAAGGCTAAAAGATGAGTTTCATGACTAAAGGTACCTGCATCAGAATTGAATCAGTATGGTAGAAGAGAGTAATTTGAATATGGCCAGGATGGGGTCACATGACTAACCTAATTCAAATTCTCTTTTTTTATAAAAACAGTCAAATAATGAAAAAGTAAATTAAAAAAGAAATCAAAGGATGTTTATAGTTAAATATTCACTGAGTAATGATATCCTAAAATTTAATGCAAATGTTATCAAAAATGTGCATATAAAACTCTATGGTTAAATAAGACAAAGACAAATATCTAGCAGCTAAAAGCTGAAATAGGAACTGTAAAAAAACACATCATTTTATTAAGAAAACATGTATTGATAGTGAATTTTATCATCCATCTCTACATAGCCATTATTTGCTGGAATTCTTCTTAAAATTCAAAGAGTGCCATCTCATTGACTCTCTTCAAGAGGAATCTTGATGAGTGGATGGGAGATCGTAGGTTTACCCCGGGTATCACTTCTGTGTCACTGTTAGATAGAGGCATAGTATACTAACCTCGAAAAAGGGCATAGCAAAATAAATTTAAAATGGGTGGCGAAAGCCAAACACATTCTGGCTAGGCTTATAAATGCCCTAGGGCAGATAGCCTAGTATGAACCTATGAACCTATGAACCTATGAACCTATGACACCTAGTGACAATGAACAGTAATGACAAACAATAGATGATTAAATATTAATCTCAATAGTTTAAAAAATAACATTGTATGAGCATTCAAAGACTATCATATGGTGTTATCATATGCTGCTCAAGTAACCTTTCTGATTATATACAAAGGAAAACAATGAAAAAACAGAATACTTAAAAAGCTGTCAACAAATATTCATGTTGTTAATTTATATAGTATAGTAAAACAAGATAACCACACAATATCTAGCAGCTAAAAGCTGAAATAGGAACTGTAAAAATAACACATCATTTTATTAAGAAAACATGTATTGATAGTGAATTTTATCATCCATCTCTACATAGCCATTATTTTCTGGAATTCTTCTTAAAATTCAAAGAGTGCCATCTCATCAATGATGCATATAATCATAAACACTCATTTATTCTTGGTGTAAACAGTGCCCCTAAAGAAATAATCAATTTCTCTTCCTTTCTGACAAATATTTGTTGTCATGCCAATAAATAAATAAATCATTATGTCTATGTCCGTGACTAGAAAGTAGGCATCTATATGTTGTAAAGTACACTTATATGTGACATTAGTACTCATCTAATATATTGTGTCACTCATTATTTTCAGCGTCCTGAACATTATCCCAGTGTGAAATGCATGGCAGGTACACATTACCAGTACACCACCCATTCGCCATAACAAGTAACAAGACGTCAAATATCAAATCTTTGTGAAATGCCAATAGATGAGAAACATTAATTCTTTAAAATTTATTTACAGAAGGAACAACTATTGCAAATTGTGCATGCAACTGGAGATGTACATAGCATGCCAAAGCATGCCAAGTACCGTCTTTTTGTACATTGTTTTAGTGCTATGTCACTTAAATGAGGTAAATGTAGGCTAAAATACTTGTCTTTTCTAAAAAAAAATGAATTTACTTACTTCAGGTAAAACATTCAAATTCTAGTCAGCCTTTAGTATGTGGCAATATGTACCCATTAAATGTTGTGTAAGCAAGTCAGTATCGTGTAAAATAGGTTTTATGTTCTTTGTAAATTAATATATCATTTTGATTGCTTTGATCTATAAATATTTTAGCTTTGTGTATTACCTCCTGTGGATAACCCGTATGACTGAACTTATGTTCTAGTTCCACAGAAGACCTACCATAATCACCCTACCTGCAGGAGATTGCATGTAATCCGTCAAGTTTGGATTTCAGAATGCTCTTTGACATTTGATGAGAGTGACAACTGGTAACCTGAAGAAGTGAACCTTTATTGAATGCTTTGGAATACAATATAGCAGCAAGTATCTCAGCAAATACTTTGGTAATAGTCATATCTAAAAATTCAATAAAGATATATGGACGTTAAGTGGAATTTCTATGCCCCATTTGTTTTCATTCAAATATTACTCATAGTCATTTAATCAATCAAATCTCATTTCCTTACCATACAATGGTCATCTAGGTAAGAATGTCACATCATTGCATACAGAAGAATGCTGTACAAGTGGTCAGAACTCTCAATTTCCTCCTAACAGTCAATAACTATGTCTCTATCAATGGGTACAAGGGATGCTCCCATTGCAGTGCCCCTTAATTGCAAGCAATATTCTCTGATAAAGTAAAAAAAGTGAGTGCCTGGTATGTTAAACAAATTATTAAACGATTGGAATGATAATGATATATAGCAACCCTTTTTACCAATGACTGAAAGTTTACGTGCTTGCATAATTAGTTATGCTACTGTACATGTCCTAGACATCTAGAGTATGCAAATACTATCCAGATTCAGTTTATACATCTAATAGTTTGAAAAATATTGTGAATATTTGAGCCTAGCCCATAATAACTTCAGTACATGAGAAAGACATGACCCTAAAAAATCTGACAGTCATTCTGTTAACAACCCTCTCCCCAAAACTATCAGCCTAGTATCAGATAGTTTCTCGGGCTGCTTGTGAAACTTTGTTAGAATATAAAAGCATTCTGGAGGTGAATCCACAAGCTGCAGTTCTTTAAACTGTCTTTGGTCAGTTATGCCTTCCTTACAAAACAACTGTGAAATTTATCAGTCTCTGACATAGGGTCTAAGGTCAATCTACAGTAGTGCCTAATATTATCTAATTCTGCTAATGCATTTGTTACATATTCTGTCATATTCCATACAACAATGCTGCCCCATTTAATTTTCCCCTGCAAGGTTATGTTTTGCTGATTTAAATAAATAATAATTTCATCAGTATTTAATTCCTTCAAAACTGACTTTTAAAAGCCAACGCACAAAGATTGCTGCTTGGCCAGAAAGTTGATTATTTAAATCTAAAATTATTGGGGTTAGTGTTGGTGCAACAGCATTTCATGGTATTGAATGTATAATATTAGATTTAATTTATGGCAGAATGCCTTAATGTCAAGCAAAAACTGTTGATCTTTTACAAAAGAGGGAGTGGACTTATGAGTTCAACAAGCAAAGGCATTTTCTTTTTCATCTTCTCCCTTAGAAACCTTAGTTTACCTCCCACCCAGTTAAAGGTGTATAATCACTGAGCTAATCAGCGGTACGTCTAACCTCCCACCCAGTTAAAGGTGTATAATCACGGAGCTAATAAGCAGTACGTCGAACCTCCCTCCCAGTTAAGGGTGTATAATCACTGAGCTAATCAGCGGCACGTCTAACCTCCCTCCCAGTTAAAGGTGTATAATCACTGAGCTAATCAGCAGCACGTCTAACCTCCCTCCCAGTTAAAGGTGAATAATCACTGAGCTAATCAGCGGTACGTCTAACCTCCCACCCAGTTAAAGGTGTATAATCACTGAGCTAATCAGCGGCACGTCTAACCTCCCTCCCAGTTAAAGGTGTATAATCACTGAGCTAATCAGCGGTACGTCTAACCTCCCTATCAGTTAAAGGTGTATAAGCACAGAGTTAATCAGTGTGGTATGTCTAACCTCCCTCTCAGTTAAAGATGTATAATCACAGAGTTAGTCAGTGGTACGTCTAACCTCCCTCCCAGTTAAAGGTGTATAATCACAGAGTTAGTCAGTGGTACGTCAAACCTCCCTCCCAGTTAAAGGTGTATAATTACAGAGTTAATGAGCGGTACTTCATTGCATTACTAAAGCCAATCTCATAGCCATTCTAAACCACATAAATTACCATCTACCTGGTTTGGGGGTTTGAACCAAATTTTTCTATTTGTTGATTTACATTTATTTTTTACCCCAAATCAATATTATAACTATGAGCCAAAATGCTATTATCTTCTTTTGTTCACCCATCAAAATAACCTTATAGCTAAACTAGACTAGAATATAGACTTCATATTGTTAACTTAGAGCTCAAAACATTAATTTACTGTATATCTACTATTTTTTGAGCAAATATTTTAATCCAGAAACAAAACATTATTATATTCTCTTATTCTTTCTGGACATACCTCACACTACTGTTCAAAATCGAAGGTCATAATTCTAGTCCCCTCTGTTGCCAGCCTCATAGTGCTTGGTAAACTCGGGCAGAATAAGAATTGCCTGACATTCACAGATAATGATCTTTTACTTAACTGATCATTACCTACTTGTGACAGATGCAAGTACAAGCCAAATTCAAGGCCACACTCTTGCAATCAAACACATCTAGTGAGCATCGCTCACCTACACCCCAAGCCACACATGCACACTAAATTATCATACACTGAGGACTAAAAAATCCTTGCTGAAGCTGCAACAGACTAGTAGGTGCAAGGCCCAGCATGAACTAAGCATATAACCACAGATTACTGAACATAGCCGAGAGTCACCAGGGAACTGCTCATCTAAGACCAATTATAACTAAGCAATCCTCAAACACAAATAAGAATATACTAGAGATTTGTGACTCCATAATTAGTCACACATATTACACACTCATGAGGCTGGAAAAAACAGAGCGACTGTGAGCCGAGATAAATTTGAGTACAGCATGGTGGTGGTACATGTTGGTACATGTTGGGATAAATGACCTAGCACAAAGAACACTGAAGGACATGGAGACGCATGACACAGATGCTTGATAGCCATTCTTGCTTTGCCAAGGACAGTTTGCACCTTTCATACCAAGGTTTCTTCATACTTGTAAAAGCTTGTGCATCCCCCAGTGTGTCTTTTTAGGCAAGGTCCAGCAAACAAACCTCCAAACATAACTTCTAAAATAAATCAACCATTACACCATATCAAGGTGACCCTACTTAATGCTAGAAGCCTAAACAACACACTGCTGGACCTTGATGCTCTCCTGCAACTGGAGCACACTGATGTACATGCTGATAGGAGAGCTGTATATCAGCTACTGCATCCTTTTCTCTCCCAGACACTTTATCGTACTCATCCTTATACCAGCCAGACCATTCAGTGGTCAGACTCCATTCCTTAAGCAGGTCAGAAGCAGCACAAACAGCTGCCCCACTCTGTGGCACAGAGACACCTGCACTTCTCTGTTTTTGTAATAAGCCCCATCGGATATAAAGATTCCACCAAACCTGAAGTCAGAACTTGCACACATACTATCAAACTTTTGTTTGTATTTATTTTTGTTTCTTATATTAGTCACAATTTCTTCTTTTTTTTGGATTATCACATATTTTTCTGTATATGTTTGTGTTTATTATTATTTTACTTTCCTTTATCATGCTTATTACATTTTTTTTTATTTTTATGTATATGTTCATTTATTTTTCTTATATTATTATTTTAGGTTTCTTCACCATGCATTCTTGCAAAACTGATTTTGTATTTCTGGATATATTTCTGGATTGTCAAAAGTTGACAGTAGGATAGGGCTGCAATTAAACAAAATCCTTAATTATTTTGTAAACCTTGAGGTAGACAAATATAAAAAAATGAAAAAGTGTACAAAATAAAAAAATTACATTTTCATAATTAGACATTAGTACAGTCTTTCAAACATAACATCAGTTTAAGTAGGTGACTCCTAAGAAACAATATTTATCTAACTCCAAATCCTCCACTATGTCTAACTCTAACCTTATATCTCAAATTAGAGACATGAATTTAGGCTGATGATTACATCTATGCCTGAAATAAGCCTGCATCTTTACTTACCTTATCTTTTCTGTAATCTCTGCCTCTCACCCTAACCACAGCAATGGCTGACAGAAGTAGGATTCTGATTGTATGACACATCTGGAATGTGTCTTCATCTTCTCTCATACTACTTTTCTAAGGCAAGTCCTACCTTTAGAGTCTATGATTACCCTAACTTCATTCCTGATTTTTAAACTAGCTCTGTGACTTTGGGGAGATATGAGTAGACAGGCAGTTATATGTACACCTGAACTAAACTTGCACAATAACTGCATCCCTAAATCTAAATTAGTCTGTAAACTTTAACACTGGCCCCACCCATAAGCATAAGCATATTCCTAGTCCCAACCACTAAATTTACAGCTGTTTGTATGACTATATTTTGGGTTAAGGTTATGTTTAGATCTGTTTGACACCAATCATGTTACAAACAAGGACAAGATCACTGCATGGCAAAGGTAGCTCAAAGATGCTGACAGGAAATTATTACAATTATACACAACATCCAAGAGTCATACAGAGAAGTGTACTCCTGTGGGGTGCATTTCATTGTTTTATTTCATGGTTTGGAGTTTAAGGTTTAAGGTTTAGAAAATTAAATTCTGTAAAGTCTCTTCCATTCAAAACAGTGAGTTCATCTTATGTAAAGCTTACTTTGTTGAAATGGGAAAACTTAGAAGCTCCCCAAATTGTTTAAAATTTTCACCCAGATGAATATCTAGAGTCATGCAGCTCCCTATATATATATATATATATATATATATATATATATATATATATATATATATATGTTTCCCCTTCATATGATCGAATTTCTCTAAACACGAAAGTCATAAACTCAAAACCAGAATCTCGAATTTAGAGAAACTCGAACATATGAAAGGGACAAAAAAAAAATGAACACCTTTGAAATGTTTTTGCAGGGGGGCTTTGCCCCCCTGCACCCCCCACACAACCCCTACTTAAATATACCTAGTCCGAGATTGCACTACAGTGAAGGAAAGGGAAATCTCCCATTCCACGCTATACGCGCAAGCGCAAAACAGAAGATTTTCCATTCCTCCGCTATAGTGCGGTCACAGAACATTCACATTTAAACTGCTAGGGTACAGGGGACCTGGTCCCCTGCAATAAGGTAAGTTAACTTTATTTTTTTAAACCTAAGGCTCCCATTCACAATTTCGAGTGAGCTTCCATCCATTCGATCTTGTGAAGAGGAACTATATATATATATATATATATATATATATATATATATATATGTGTGTGTGTGTGTGTGTGTGTGTGTGTGTGTGTGTATATGTATATATATATATATATATATATATGTGTGTGTGTGTGTGTGTGTGTGTGTGTGTGTGTGTGTATACATATATATATATATATATATATATATATATATATATATATATATATATATATATATATATATATATATCTGGGTTCACTTTGGAATCTCGAAATACTGAAATGTCGAATTTCAGTATATCGAGATCCAATTGTCGAATCTGCAGTTGTGCGAAACTGCAGAATATCGAACCCGGAAATGTTGAACCCGCGATACTGATGGCTCGTTAGGTAAGTGTTATGTTTTTTAAGGGTTTTGGGGAGGGTTTGTGTGTTTGCAAGTGTGTTGGGAAGTTTTAGGTGTGGGTTCGGGTAGGTAGGTAAGAGTGTGTCAGTGTTGAGAGTGGTGGTGTTTGCATGCATGTGATGTGTGTTTGTGCAAGGGGGGTGTAGAATGTGCAGTGGTGGGTTTTCTGTCTTTCGGTGTTTATGCGACCTCAGAGTTAGTATATATAATTAGCGGGGGTGTGGGGGGGTGCAGCCCCCCCCACATGGGGAGTGCAGGGGCACTTACCCCCCTGCTTATAGGAAGGGGTGGTGCATGTGTTTGTTTTGTTGTGTTCGTGTGTGTGGTTTTGCTTTGCTGTAGTGTCAGGAGGTAGGTGCATTTGTGTTTGTATGTGTGGTGAAGTGGTTTGTTGACATTCACAGTTTTGAATTTCGTAGTTTTGTTTTTCGGGTTTGTGAGTTTTTGGCTTTATAGTCTTGTGAGGATGAGATTCGATATATATATATATATATATATATATATATATATATATATATATATATATATATATATATAGGGTCTATATTAGAACATCGAAGTTTCAAAACTTTGAATGTTCTAATATCAACCCCTATTCAGTGAAAGCTGAAAACATCGAACATACAAAACAGCAAATTTTTTCCTAGGGAAAAAATTTGCTGTTCCAAAACACATACACACAACAAATGTACACCAAACAAACAGCAATCCACACACGTATACCTAACATCTTACACCTAACCCTACACTAAACTATACATACACTGCTAACTATCCACTTACCTTAACCCAAACCCTAACCCTAAGGTCCGTCACTATCGCACACTCACCTCACCCACGCCCTAACCCTAACTCACCTACTCCACCCTAACCCTCACGTCCACACAATCGCACACTTACCTGACCCGCGCCCTAGCCCTAACTCACCTAACCCATCCAAAACCTCATGTCCACACAATCGGACACATACCTAACCCGCACCCTAACCCTAACTCACCTAACTCGCCCTAACCCTCACGTCCACACAATCGCACACATACCTAACCTGCACCCTAACCCTTACTAACCTAACCCTCACTCAATCACTCACTTACCTGAACCCGACCCGTAACTTTCCACCACAGTGCTGAAAATACCGAAGCAACAGAAACGGACAACCAAATTCTTTCCCTAGAAAAAAAATTTGGTTTTCTGTTGCTTCAATATTTTCAGCTTTCGCTGAATAGGGGTCGATATTAGAACATTTGAAGTTTTGAAACTTCGATGTTCTAATATAGACCCTATATATATATATATATATATATATAGATAGATAGATAAATATAGATATAGATATATATATATATATATATATATATATATATATATATATATATAGATAGATAGAGAAATATAGATATAGATATATGGGAATACTACCCTAGATCAAACAAGCACAATGTAATCTGTGTGGCCAAAAGAAACAGATAATCAACATGTGCAAGAGATCAAGTCCCAGGTAAGGGGTTATTCCCTTTCCCTGTGGATTGTGCAATCTTACAGTTAGAAAAATTATTGCAGAGTGAGAGGGGAGCAAACTCACTTGCTGTTCATTAAGCCCACTCCTTGGTAATCCTCAAAGTATGCATACTACGTGTATCGACATTCTGTGTTTCGACATTTGTATGCCAACGTTGTGGTCATTTGATCTACAATGATAGACTCATATACATACACACATTTTATATACATATATATATGTATGTATATATATATATATATATATATATATATATATAGATATATATATATATATATATATATATAGATATATATATATATATATATATATATATATATATATATATATATATATATATATATATATATATATATATACATATATATATATATAAATATATAAATATATATATACTGTATATGTATATACACACACACTTACACACACTACATACAGATATAACACACACACAGACATATATAGAAATTGAAGAAATTGATAGCTAGATGCACAGACATACAGGTAAATAGATAGATAGATAGATAGATAGATAGATAGATAGATAGATAGATAGATAGATAGATAGATAGATACATAGATAGAAAGATAGATGGATGGATGGATGGATGGATGGATGGATAGATAGATAGATAGATAGATAGATAGATAGATAGATAGATAGATAGATAGATAGATAGATAGATAGATAGATAGATATGGTAAGAGTGGCACTTTTCTTTACATGTTTTATTTTCCTGTTAAGTGCTACCTGACAACCAACAGTCAAATAAAATGGTACCTTTAATATACTGTTCACTCTGGAGGCTGTGGGGTAGGAGCACATTTTATTAAAAAAAAAGTAGGTGGTGCATTTCATATGCATTCATAAATTCAGTGAAATTATTTTTTTAGACCAAATGTTCTTCTCATGATTACATTTCAAGGACCTTTTTCTACCTTTTGCTGAACTGGTTATTTTGTGTCAGGACAGATTTCAAGTTAATATAGCAGACATTCTTCCTTGATTAAGGGCTCCAGTCATGTGCATGCTATATTTTCAGAGGCATTTTTGTTAGCTAGTGTGACTCACATAATACATGTATGATAATTTTAACTTTTTTTTTTTTTAAAGATAACTGTTACATTTTACAGAAAGAACATATTGCTATGCAAGAAACAATCCACAGTCCTGAAACAATCGGCCAGATTCAGAAAGTTTACCACAAGGTTTACCTAAGGTGTGTACCTCATAGTAACCATGTCTGATTTAGAGAGCTCTGCCACAGTCCTGCAACATAAAGTTGTGCAGCACCCTGCACTAATGAACCCAGTCAAAAGGCCATGTTCACCTGTCCTGGTAGAGGTAAGTGCTGGGTAGTCTAGTGGTCAGGTAGTGTTAGAGGGATTAGTGTGTGTGTGTCTATGTGTGAGTGTGTGTCTACCTGGGTGGTAGAAATGGGGGGGGGGGATTAGTAAGGAGTTTGTTTAGGCATGTATATGGGTAAGGGTATGGGTGAATGCCACTGGGTGGGGAGGGGACTTTGTCTTTGTATATGGGATGAAAGTGTGTGGGAAGGTGGGCTAGAGTGGTTGTCATACTTCCACACACACCTAGACTAATGAGAAAAGCCTGCCACATTGAGTCGAAGAGGGCACTAGCCACCAAAGATAACCCTATAGATGTAGGTCAGGGGGAACACTAGATACTAGGAATAAACCTACAGACATGGGTCAGGGGAATACTAGATTCCAGAGATAACGCTTTGTGCCATAATGGCACTAACACATAATTGGAATGGGAAGACACTAGACATCAGGCACTTAATGAAAAATACATAAGAAAAACGGTGCAGAAAACCAGTATTCACTAGGGATAGTATAAGTGGCATGCCTTAAATGCACTAAAATGGATTTGAACCCTACACCTACCCACTTCCCACAAAAGATGTTAGCCCTCTGTGCCACCACTTGACACCATGGATACAATGTAAAAATAATAATATTTAAAAAAAAAGGCAACTACAGTGGGGTGGGGGGAATAAAAGGAATGAACCCTTCACCCTTGTCTCTGTATACCACAGCATTAATCATTGCACTAACTGATACATTAGTACATCAAGGTTTTTTTAGCATATATTGATGACTTTGGGCATTATTTAATGCTTGCAACAGTTCATGACATAAAAGACAGAAGGACAGAGAATGTTAGGCATACGTCTAAACTTCACGGTACAAAGCAAAAAGTAATGGTGCAACGCAATCAGGGACAGATTTTAATTATTTCTCCTACAAACTTAGAAAATTAGTAGCATAACAGCTTTTGCACTACCATGGATTTACTTGCAGATATAAAGTATAAAACTTTAATGTCTGGCATTAATGCCTGACTGTAAATGTCCATGATTTTCAAGGGCAGGAAAAAGGAGGCACTGGGGATGTTCACTCAACACAGGAGCAGGTATGAAGTATGTGTTGTATGTATGTGTTTGAATGCATGTACTGTGTGTGACAGAGTGAATGGTGGAATACCTATGTCAATACTATGTGGTTGCCGCCACTGTTAATTACCAAAAGAAGTGCTGATCTGTACCCATGGTGGTTAACAGTGATTCAGAGACATGCATATTAGCCAATAATGTTGCTAATTTGTCTCTGAACTGCAAAATACCACATCATGGAAACAGGGCCTTTTTACCATAGTCCTTAATTCAAGCAGTGGGGTTTCCTTTGGAATCCCCAAGACTGTGTCAGTAATTTATCCATCTTTTATATTCTGAAATTAAGTTTAACCTCACTTGTGAAGAAATTTAATATGTACTACTTGGTTTTCAGAATCATATTTTTTATTTTAATATTTCATAACACTTACAGTGCTTGTAGTTGTACAAAAACTTTACAAGTTTTTATCAGATTTCATTTCCAAAAACGTGACATTACTTTTGCTCAGCATGGTAAATCATAATCACAAATATCTGAATTAGCAACAGAATTTTCTTATGAAACAAAAGACAACCATGCATTGTAACAAAAAAAGTCAATATACATCTGTTCTGTTTCTTATCCAACCAGAACATGTCAAGATCAACTTCAAGTACAACTTGGATCTAGGGATAGGAAACAGAAAATTTACCTGAACTGCCCCTGTACTACTAATGGACAGAGGCAACTCCTAAATGCTTCATCCCATGCATGGGTCCCCTCATATTAGCTATGGTATGATCCCAGTTATTCTCATTAGGGGTAATATAAAATTATTGTCCATGGGATGGGTAAGACCAAATGGATAGGTTAATTTGAGTACTAAAATGGAAATTGTCTAGGCTTAAAATGATCGATGAATATTTGTAAAAGATTATCAAAATTTGTTGTCAAAAGGATTCTAGTGTACATTATCAATAAGTTTCAGGGATATAGACCTGTACTGATACAGATGAAAAAAAATGATGAAAGAAAAAAATTGAAATCCTGTTTAGACTCTGACAAAATGTAAACTCACACTTTATTTCAAGTACATACTACCAAAATCCTGAGTTGATTTATCATGAAAATAACCCATTTAAGGGCTACTTAAGTTTGGGGAGATGTTTTTCAGATGATTGCTAGGGTGTATGGGATTGTCCTAAAGAAATGTGGAATGATTTGGGGAGCTATTTGCATCTGAATTATTTTGGTATTAAAATTATTGCTAAATTAGATTTATTTACCATAGATTTTCTTGATGTGAATGTCACCAAGTCAATTGAAGGTAGTATTGTAACAACATTGTATAGATAACCGTTTACTAAAAATTCTTTGTTGAGAGCTAATAGTCGTCACCCTAAACATATCATCGCTAACATACATTACCTAAGGGACAGTTCCTGTGGCATAGATGAATTTGTAGTTTTACTGAGACTTTTGCTGAAGAAGCCAAAAAAAGAAACATAGTTTTTTGGCTAGGGGTTATGAATCTAATACCATTAAACATGCTTACCAGAGTGTAATACTAATGCCTAAGGAGGAATTACTTGAATATAGTCCAACACAGGACAAAGGGTTGAATTTTCAGGATTTTCAAGATTGATTACGGGTCTATATCAGAATTGCGAAAGCTGTCTTTCGCGAATACATGTTCATCGACACATATACACCAAAGAACGAGAACAGCGAAGTACCAAAAGAGCGAAATGGAGAATGATGAACGGATTTTCTTGGCCAGCAGGGTGATCGTGGGGATGAGGAAATGAATCCTTTTCCCCACTGTAGTGCAGTCTCGGAGTTGGTATATATAAGTAGGAGGGTGTGGGGGGTGCAGGGGGGCTTGCCCCCTGCAAAAACATTTGAAAAACTGTTTTAGGTAAGGTTTGTACAGTTAGGTTTACCTTACCTGTATGGAGCTGTTACTTCTGGGAATGCGTTCAGCGTCCCCCATTTTGCTTTTTTGGTACTTCGCTGTTCTCATTCTTCGACGTTTAATGTGTTGATGAACATGTATTCGCAAAAGACAGCTTTTGCAATTATAATATAGACATATTAATTACTACATATGGGACAAATACTTTTAGGATATGCCAAGTTATTAATGAACATTGGCATTTTCTTAAAAATGATCCAGTTTTTGGTTCTGTGGTGGATGATTATTGTCATTTTGGCTATAGAAGAGGTACAAGTATTGGTGGGCACCTTTCAGTCTTTAAAAAGGGCAGACAATGTCAGGAACAAAATGGGTATTAGGAAATTATGTGGTTTCACGTTCTGTGGTAAGTGTGTTTATTGTAAACTAAATCATTTAATTCTGTCAACACTTCTAAGGTATATGACATTAGACATCTTATTATATGCAATACTGATTGGATTGTTTATATGGCAGTTTGCCAGTGTGGTGCTTTTTATGTGGGGCAAACATATCATACCTTTAAGCGAAGTATAGCTATACATCTTAGCAATATTAACTGTAAACAAAATAGGAGTGCATTATATAAACATATTACTGAACATGCAGCTGCCCACTTTATTTTTGTTGGTTTGGATGATGTGACAGGGAATAATTTATCCAAACTGACTAAACATAAATTATTGTATTACAAAGAAAGGCTTTGGCTAATAAATTTGGGGGCTATTTATTAACCAGGCCTTAATGAATATTGGTAGAATACGATGATTCTTGAAAATTTATGGCAGATATATGCATGTTTATGTGTATATTCATTTACACATGCACTTATTTTCATGTGCATATGCATGTATTATATTTGTCTACATGTAGCTATTGACTGATGGCCATATATTTATTATGATTTATTTTGTTGTTGTTGTTGTACTGGCTTTTTTACATATTGTTAATGTTTACTTTATATGTTATGCATTGATGTATATGTAGTGTGGTGTGGTTACTGTCACTTAAGTCCTTTCAGAAAATAAGATGCAATACTGCACTGATGATGCCAGAGGGCAAAATTAATTTGCTGCTATAGCCTTGAGCTGTTAGCTGTGAGATGTTAGCTGTTGTGTGCTGCTTACTTTATTGCACTGAACTGAAACAAAGAACTTGGGTAAAGAAACATTTTCTGCATTTTTCATGATGGATTTATCTTTTACAGTATCTACTTAGCCATTCTGGTTCCACAGATGGTTGCTTGGAGTGCCATTCTGGACTTTGTGGTTCGATATGTATATATGACTCCTGTCAGAAATAGATAAACACAACACATTCAGGCCTAAAAGGACTTATTAATCACTTACCTTTTTATAGGCTCATAGGTAAGTAGTAGGCCAGCTACCCTTGCAGGCCATTTTAAAGCTAGCCATTTTCCTTTTTTGTGCTTGAATAATCCTATCTTGTTTGGTTAGAGATTGGCCTTACCCATCCCATTGTCGATAATTAATGAGAATAACTGGGATCATACCATAGGCAATCTGAAGAGATCCAAGCATGGGATAGAGCATTTAGGAGCTGTCTCTGTCCATTAGTAGTAGTACAGGGGGCAGTCCTGCGGTAAACTTTCTATTGCCCATCCATAGATCCAGGTTATGTTTCAATACAGACAGGGATCAACTTTGTTTTATGTGGACTGAGAATCTGTCCCATAGCAAGGGTATCCTCTGCGAGATATATCTATCCCTTTAAAACCATTCTGTTGAGGTTTAGATCCCCAGTCAGAGTATTTATGATGCCATTCGACTTGCTGATGTGCAGTAAATCCATCGTTATTAGATTGGAAGATGCCTTGTATGCCAGACACAGGTCCCCTCTTAGCAGTCTGTAGGATACCCAATACAGTGACAGGACTTTGAGTTGATCCATGTAGGGCATGTTGTTTAGGGTATCTCTGTGGATGTGCCATTTGTTGCATGTGTCTGAGCTGGAGGGTGCACCATATTAAATGACTGGCCTAATGAGCCTGAGTAAAGGGGGACAATGACATCCCTAGATCTAGGCACAGTCCATTTGTTTATAAGCTGTGCAATATAGAAGGGCACATGTTGGTCAAAAGTTAGGTCACTATCTACATAAGTTCTCAAATCCTGAACAAATGGGTCAACTCCTACTGGCGTATTGTTAATGTGGTAGTTTCCTGGAGAAGATGACTTCCCAAAGGATACAATAATGCTTTTCTTTTGGCATTTAGTTTAAGTCCATGATTTTGGCACCAGTTATTTATTTGGGATAAATCTTTCTGCAGGATGGCTAAGTCATCTAAGGATTCTGTGACTGGTCCTAGCTTGCAGACATCTGCAAACTTAGTCAGCCAGAGCCCCCTTTGGTATTGCTTTTGACTTCAGAAAAGCAGATGCCAAACAGGAGAGGTCTGAACATAGAACCCTTGGGGACTCCATTGGTGATTGGTCTCTTTGTGGTCATACTGTGCCCACTGAGTCACAAGAACACAATGGATGCCCATGTGCATCCAATGAGGTGGATATACTTTTGCTGACTTTTATACTTATATGCTATGAATATGCAACAACCACCTGCTATATAATTCCCTGACATCTTCAGTGTGACCGCTTCTATAGCTTATCTAGTAAATACAGTGATTTGTAGAGTACAATAAAGAGGGTTGATGATTCGGTGTGTTTACTAACTTTTATGCTTCCATTCTGTGAATATGTAGCAGTCATCTGCTGTGTGCTTCACTGACATCACTTCAGTGTGCCTGCTTCAATAGCTATCCTTATAAATGCAGTGCATGAGAGACTGTATTTGAAAAGACATGTGAGTTTAAATCCTCTCAGAGTTGTACAGCTGTTTTTTTTCATGTTACTTGTATTACTTACAGGCACAATGATCTGTAATGCTGATGTCAGGACTGGTTTAGATCAATACATTGTGTAACTTTTCTGTACCTGTCTGTGTTTCATTTCATAATATGAAGTACATAGGACTGACTTGTTTGTGTAAATGTCCTGTCCCCTTCTTCATTGTTTTCTGCATCCCTGATTTGGTTAACTGCCCTTGCAATCTTGTGTCTATTGATGTTTGTTTCTATGGACCTACAACCGCCTCTACCTTCCCAGCTTAGGCATACTTCCATTACTTCCTCCTACAAGACATTTCTCTGTGTATATGTATCCTTCAGTTACAACAATAGATCAGCATACAGGCATCAAAATTTGTGCATGCAATTTTGTGCCGACTACCCTAGAGACTCATGCTCATTCAGTGTTCACTCTAGCTACTCATACTTTAGCATCACCATAGGGTGGTCTGACATGAACTTAATGCATGTGCCTAATGCAGCCATGATGAACAGCTGTTCATCATGTGCTATGGTCTGACCCTATACACTGTTAATGCGGCTCACAGCTCTTTGCATACACATAGAAAACAGTGTTGACTTCTGAATCCTTGGGTAAATATCCACCTTTCGTAGTTATTACAACAGCCTATAATAACCTAAAACTTAAAATGTGTTGTTCACTACAGTAAATCATGTCTGGTAGAGCACTGTCCTTATTAAATTTCTTTATAACACAGATATGCTCACCAGTTCTCTCTTTAAACATTCTATTGCTTTTACCTATGTAGAAACCATTACATTGATTACAAGTGGCTAAATAAACAATGCTTTTAGTAGCACAATCAGCATAAGTGGCTAAATAGTAATCTTTCTTTGTTATGGGATGTGTAAAGAATGTATTAAATTATATCTACAAGAACTACATTTACTAAATGGGTGACTGCCTTTTATATGAAACATTTTTTTTATTTCCTGTTCTGCAATAACTGTCTTTTTAAGTTCTTACTCTTTCTAAATAAAAAACGGTATGTCACTTACAGAATTTATATGTCTTGATTAATAGCAAGAATATTCCAGTATTTCTTGATAATATCGCAAACAGCACTAACTTTACTTGAAAATGTCAATGGTCCTCTCAGTTTCTCTTTAATTACATTCTTATTAACCAAAACATGATGTCCAAAGTAAAGAGCTGCTTGGGTACATTTATATGATTCGGTGATATTCCTGGTGGAACTTAACTGATGTGGGTTATATCCCCAGCTGTAAAATCACTGATCACATTAGTTCATTAGCTAAAACATGATCTTCAGTGGTCAGACTAGTACTATCATCATCTGACCTTTCATAATCTTTCTATAAATGCATCTGGAGTGCATGCAATTCCTCTGCAAATATGTATTTTGTTTACACGACTTCTTGAAAAGAAACATATGTTTTTTTTACCATGTACATCTCTAGTAATACTGAAATCTAGAAACTGAATCATAGTATCAGAATAATTTACCTCAAAAATAGAAATTCTGTTGTATTATTCAACACTGCAACAAATATATACTCCCCCTGAAAAATAGGAAATATATCATCAACAAATCTAGTGTCATAAAGTAAATAATGTCTAAACTCATGATGCTCTAGTACAAATTCTTGATCTAAAACAATATTGAAATAAGTATTGGCACACAGAGTGCCCACTGCAGCAGTTCTCTGAAAGTATATTGCACCACCAAAAACAAATGCATTGTTTTCTAAAATTATATCCATTAAAATGCAAAACAGATTAATCCTGGAGTTAGACAAGCTAGTGGACTGTGTAAGAAATATTCATGTTCTTTCAACACCATCATTGTTAGTAATCACTGTGATTTAATGTCTAATGTGACAAGAAAAAACTCAACCATTGTATTAGTCGTAGACCATTCATGTAATTGTGGCAAATTATTAATGCCCTAAAGAGAGTGATTATTTATTTATTGACATTTAATTACTGGGAAAGTCTGACTGGGTAAGAGCCCAATTTCAGTGGAGGCCCAGGAAGAAAAGCTTCAAAGTATTACATAACCTTTTAGGAACAATAATTTTACAATATTTAAAAATAATACAAAACAACGACAGTATAATTAATTATACCAGATTAGACATAATATGAAAACATTGGTTATGAATAGTTACAAGTTATATGATGATGATTTAATAGAGAAATTGTGGCCAGTTTATGGGCAAATTAAAGATAAGTTAGTATAATACAAACAAGACATGTAATACACTATGACAAAAAAGCAGGCTTAAGGTATATTTAAGGAGAAAACTGGGGAGACAGAAATTGTTAAAAGTAAGGAAGTGAGTGGGGAAAGGAGAGTAAGGAAATGTGAGGTAGGAATAGGTACTTGTTCACATTTAGGGATATAGTTTATCCTGGTGTTGAGCAAGAACAGAGACAGCTTCTGGCTAGGAAGTCTTTCAGAATGATTTTGAAGGCTGGGATGGAGCCTAATGACCTGATGGAAAGAGATAAGGAGTTCCAGGCCTTAGCAACATGGTATGAGTACAGACAATGCCCAGCAGATTTGATTGGTTTGTGGACAGACAGCAGTTTTTGGTCACTGAATCATAATGACCGACTACTAATTCTGGATAATTTTATATGTGGTAAGAAGTTGTGTATATGTTAGTTGATGGGGTAGTTCTAACTGATTTAGGCTTTTTAGTGCTACACAGTGGTGTGTTCTGAAAGGGGTATTTTTTTGCAAATTTAGCAACTTTGTTATAGCATTGTTCAAGTTTTGATTTTTGTGATGCCTGAAGGTTAATAAGAAAGGGAGCACCATAAAGAAGTGTGGGGAGGTGATAAGTAGCGGCAAGTGTAGCTTTAGTTGTGTCTGTCAGAAAGTTTTTGGCTCTGTAAAGTATCCTTAGTTTTTGATAAGTTTTTCTTATGCTATTTTGTACATGAAGGTCAAATTTAAAATTATCCACTATCATCCCTAATACTTAGGGTGGACTGAGTGAGACCTAATGAAGACATTTGAAGTAGAAATTTGCTGTGATAAACTGTGTCAAAGGCTTTAGAAAAGTCTCGAAATAAGGAAGAGACTACTTTGCCACTATATCTACTTTACTTTCATGGATATTATACCCGAGACATAAACCTTCCATGTCTCTTGGTAAATAATGAAATTGTAGTGATATTAGCTTTCTTATTTGCAATGGTGACTGACAGGTTGACACACGAGATCAGACAGGAGTCCCCGTGGTCTATGATGTTTGCAGATGACATTGTGATCTGTAGTGAGAGTAGGGAAAAGGTGGAGGAGGCCCTGGAGAGATTGAGATATGCTCTAGAGAGAAGAGGAATGAAGGTCAGCAGGACTAAGACAGAATATATGTGTGTGAATGAGAGGGAGGATAGAGGAATGGTGAGGATGCAAGGAGTAGAGGTGGCAAAGGTGGATGAGTTTAAATACTTGGCATCAATAGTTCAGAGTAATGGTAAGTGTGGAAGAGAGGTGAAGAAGACAGTACAGGCAGGATGGAGTAGGTGGAGAAGAGTGTTAGGAGTGATTTGTGCAGACGAGTACCAGTAAGAGTGAAAGGGAAGGTCCACAAGAGGGTAGTGAGACCAGCTATGTTATATGGGTTGGAGACAGTGGCACTGACAAAAAGGCAGGGGTTAGAGCTGGATATGGCAGAGTTAAAGATGTTAAGATTTGCACTGGGTGTGACGAGGATGGACAGGATTAGGAATAAGTATATTAGAGGGCCAGCCCGGGTTGGAAGGTTTGTAGACAAAGCCAGAGAGGCAAGATTACGTTGGTTTGGACATGTGCTGAGGAGGGATACTGAGTATATTGAGAAAAATATGCTAAGGATGAAGCTACCGGGTAACAGGAAAAGAGGAAGGCCTAAGATAAGGTTTATGGATGTGGTGAGAGAGGACATGCAGGTGGTTGGTGTGACAGAGTAAGATGCAGAGGACAGGAATAAATGGAGCAGATGATCCACTGTGGTGACCCCTAACAGGAACAGCTGACAGAAGATGAGTGGTATTAGCACGTTTCTCATAAAAGAGGGATAGCAGATTGAAAATGGTTGGACAACCATAACAGGACCACTAGTAAACATACCCTGAGAGTCAAGCTCAGAGTAGATGGAAGACAAAGGATTCAGAAATAGGATCATCAGTTTCAGAGCCTCTCAGTAGAATCTTTTATAGTAAGGATGAAGTCAGTCCAAGGTGAAAGGTGACAGAAATACAGAGGAACATAGACTCACACTGGACTGTGATACAATGTCTGATGGGCTCATCTTCTTACTGCAAACTCTGATTTAGACATGATCTTGGTGTTCAAATTGATAGCACTGTTTTTACAAGTCTGTTTTATGCAACCACTACTCATTTTATAAAGAAATGTTCCATGGGCATCTACTTAACCTGTCCCCTTCATACCTTACAGCACTGAATGAGTGAAAAAAATAAGATAAAAATAAAATTACAGAAGATAAATAGTGCTTCTTCAGAAATAAAAATGTTAAAATTTATGTTAACCATATCACTTTGCAGAAGAAGTGTCTTATAAACAGATAACTAGATTTTTCAACAGTGATTGTTTCTTTGGGAAAATATGTAAATAAAATATTTCCACTATGTACAAGCTGAAGTACTTAAAACATTCTGTTTTACTGAGAGTATACATTTTAATGTGAATGAATGACTGATCTTCTACTGTCTGTATAAATGTATGGAGTGATTTTTAATATATGCTACAAGTTGTAGGAAGCAGAAGAGACTAGTTATCTTAACGAACTGAAGCTTTTTACTGTGATGTGTTTCATAAGCTGGTAAGCCTTACCAGCAAATAAAATACATCACATGCTGGCTTGGGAATATAGAAATGCACCCATTCATCTCTTACTATATACTTTACCTGAAGTTGTGATTATGATACTTTTGGTCTTATACCATACTGTGCCCTAGCAATGCTTCTAGAGGGTTTATTTGTAACTTTTCCAATAGATTTCCCAGCCTGCACCATAATAATAAAAGCTGTCATGTTGCAGTTTACATTTACTGCCAGGTATTCAGAGCATCATATGAAAAATGCAAACAGTTCTGCAATAGAAAAGGCAATGATTCAATAAAGCTGTCTCCTAAGTAATCTGACCTGAATGACCTCATTGTAATAAAAGAAAATATCCTGGTGGCTATGCCTTTTTATACTGGGAAAGTTTATACACTGGGTCAGTAAAGGAAAAAATAAAACCTTTTAAAGTGGCCATACAGGGGAAAGGTCATCTGGCTCACTTCGCATCAGATGTGAAAAACATCTGTTCATACATCTGTAATAGCAGCACATTGTGCAAGCAGGACAACATGAAGACAAAGTTACGGATGTTTTAAGTCCTAGAACATCTGTCACATTACAACTGCATTTTATTTTACTAAATTTAATTTTTCAAACTATTCACACACTGGAAACAGATATCTTATGAAATGTGTTGCTTTCTCACATAAATGCTACACCTCAGCTGACAACTGGTAAGTAAGTAACATAGCTTTGAATTTCCTGTATTCCCACCTTTTACGTTTTAAACAGTACAATGTCATTTCCATGGCAAAAGGTAAGTAATAGAGTTGAAGTATAGCACTATGCCACAAAAGTGTACCATGTATACTAATATACAGATGCATTATATAACATGGTGAAACTGAAGGCCAAGACAGACACAGATCACATTGCATATACTAACCACAGAACGACTCAGTAAGGCAGGGGAAGCAGGATACATTACCCTTTAACGGACTGTGTGTCAGGGTGTGATAAGGCATAGAATATCGTACTTCAACATGATAGTCAAGGAAAAGTAAAATGGTGGTAAAGGGGACAGCTGAAGGAAGACCTTAAGACATTTTAGCGTATATCATGCTGCATAATGTAACTTCTAAATGCATTTACAGACTATGAGCAATCACTATTATCATACATTTGTAAATGTATATCCAAACTTCAAAGAACATAATTCTGTACAGATACAATGATAGACATCCAAAGTGCCGAAACCAAAACAAAGACCAGTGTATTAAACAAAATAGTTGAATAGTGCATACACAGAAAGAGGCAAGAAGCATAATAAACTGCAGATATAGCAACAGTCTAGGAAACAGCATATAAACCAGATTAAGAAAATCAGAATGCAAGCTGCTTTGACTAAACCAGTGTCACTGCAGGACTGCACTAACGTTGGTGACTGCATAACACACACTCAGAGTCAAACTAAGTATAACATTGGCCCTGGCCTGCTTTCAGCCCTCACCCCTCCCCAATATCCTGCCCCCTATTTGCTGATTCATGACACTGCACACACACACACACACACACACACACACACACACACACACACACACACACACACACACACACACACACACACACACACGTCTGTAATTACTTAGTGACTATAATCCACAATGGTTTGCCATAATCCACAAATTTTAACATTCTATGAGAAACAAACCAAAATATGAAGCAAAATGTGGGACATTCAGCAAAATCAGAGACAGAAGAGAGATATGGTCATGCCACAGAGGAATAAAGGTATGAGCTAATACAAAATCTACTTCCCTGTCTTCATGTACTCCAGGCTTTGATTCCCTAAGCCTTCACTTGCCTACTGTATGGCTGAGTAGTACATACACACACACACACACACACACACACACACACACACACACACACACACACACACACACACACACACACACACATGCACATGCACACAAAACTAATTTTCAGAATACTTTTACAGTTAATCATAATACGTCTGCTGCTGCCTAGGCTGCTAACTGCACCATATTGTACTACTATACATATCTTTTAACTGCCCAGAATTTTGCAGAATGACTAGATTTTTGTCTTACATTTTTGGTATCTTTATTATAAAAGGTGTAGTTTTCTGGCAAATCAGATAACAGCTATTTCAGTTTTAGATTTCATCATTCAGAAAATCCACACTAATGCAAAACTTTACTTTAGCAACTCTCTTAAGTTTATAGGCACAATACTTAAAGTCTGTTCTTAAGTTTGAGACTTTGGGCAGGATTCACGAAGCCTCCGTGTAAGAGTTATAACTCATACACGGAGGCTGCAGTTAAACGGAGTGATGTCAGCATGCTTTGCATATTCATGAGAGCATGCTGAATCACACCTAAGGCTAACACGGTCCATGTAAGACAGTAGGGGGCGTGTCCGTAGGCCGAGCCCTGTAAGCGGACACGCCCCCAGAAGAGTAAAAGTGCCCAAAGTAAACACCCACGACAGAGTCCACGGAAATGTGAATAAACACAACACAACACATGCCCCCACAGACTATGAACAGAAAACATATAAATAAACATGTTATATAATTTTTTTAAATTGTAAAAAAGTTTAACCGTGAGTGCACTCGTTTGCGCGGGCGTGCCCGTAGCGCAGCTACAGTTAGCAGTCAGTGGGAAAGCATATAAGAACTAAATATACAAAGTAAACCAAGAAGCAATAGCATAGCGGTAGAGATGTTGGCTAAAGAGCAGGCATTCATGGTTTGAGCCCCCACAACACTAATTTTTATTTTTAGCAAAATAAGCACGAAACAAGTCCCTGACAAATATGTACACATAAAACCACATTTTATGTAAAATGTAATGAAATAGCCCATTTATATTGAAGAAATGTGAGGTAACAAAAGAATAAAAAATGCCAGATGTGCCCATAGCTGAGCTACAGTTTAACAGGGTGAGTGCATCTGCCCGTACGTGAGCAGTGGTTTAACTGGTGCAAAATGAGTGCCTGTAGCTGAGCAGTGGTTTAACACGCTGAATTTAAGTGCCCCTAGCTCAGCTGAGTGTAATATGCATGCCAATAGCCAAAGGAGGCTTAAACCAGCGTACCCCGTTTGCGCTGAGCTGCGCACCGAGCAAACAAGCTAACCGACGGGCAACGTTGAGCAAGCCGTATCAAAACTGCCTTTACACAGACACACCCCTCAGCATGTCTAGACAGTCATGAAAAATAAAAAGCAGTGGCCAGGTTCGAACCGAGGATACTATACACCATAGTCAAGGTACAGAACCACTAAGCCATGACAGCAGTACCTAGAAATGCAATAATAGCTAATATGTAGGAATGAATACAAACTGGAGCATGACAATGCAGGTTTACTGAAGTTGATACAATTCCAAAATGGCCAATCACAGATATGTGCGGGAAAAACGGACTATATAAGCCCCATAGGCGGGAATACACAGCATAAATGATTGTAGAACTGAACTGCAGGCAGAATGACAGGAGTAGGAGAGGGTAGTTGCTTTCGAGCACAGAGGTGGGGAGTTGAGGAGTCCAGGTACATGGTCTGGCTCCTAGTCCACAATCATGAGGCCCAACTCATGCAGGGCCAGGTCCTCTGGGGAGCATACAGAGCTGAGGCGTGGGACCGGTTGGCTCATGATCTCACCAGTGCCACAGGGATTCCAAGGACTGGTGAGCAGGTCCGTCACCACCATGCGGACCTGAAGAGATGCAAGCAGGACCAACTGAACCTTTGGATCCAGGAGGCCCGGCAAATGCCCAACGCCACACTACTGAGTAAGTTACATTTAATTATGTATGTAAGAAATTAAACTAGCTGATATTATGGAGATGTGTATTCCAATATTACTTCATTTATATTACAGCTGCAGGTGTCTGTTCTGCGAACCGCAGAGCCTATGGCGATAGGCTGGTGCGGTTGCGTCACCAGGCAGGTCAGTAATCCACTACCAGTAACTGTAAAGAAATATAAAAGTATGACAGTCAGCAAAATAGTGCAGTGTAGTCACTAAGGAATAAAATGTGCAAGTAACAGTGTGAAAGTGTCTGCAAGTATTGCTTGATTACAAAAGTGTGTTTCAGCCTGTAAGTTAAACTGAAAAATGAAAATGTCTGACATAAATTCTGAAATAAAAATGCCCCACCTGTAAGAAAATAGTACACAACCTGCAGCAGGCTGAAAAGTATAGCTGCAGAAGATGATGAAATCACATGTGTGAAATATATCCCTGTTGAAATACTGAAACATGACAGAAGTGAGACTGCTGGAAAGGATTGTAATAACTACAGGTAAAACATGTCAATAAAGCCTAGAAGTAAGTACCATCCTGAATAGTAAAATGAAAGCAAGTGAGAGAGTGTGAGAAAGTGTCATGAATCCAGCAATACAGTAGTAATAACCCTGAATAAAGTATACTGCAGTCAAGACAGAATGAAATGCATGTGAGAATCAAAACCAAACAGCAAAATCTGTTCAAAGTGTTGCTGCATCTGGAATGTGTATCCCAAAATCTGGATATGTTGCTCTCAGTCTGCAATATGCAGATAGGATGATTGTCTGATATACCAAACATCCACACTTGTCTACATCTATATAAAGCAAATGTAGCAGGATGATGTAGCTGAACAAAGCTAGATATGAATGTGTATGAAGAACAATAAAATGTATATTGATGTTGCAGTAACAGTCCTATCACCAAGTTGAAATAGTTATCATATAGGAAACTGTAGTTAGAACAGTAGTGTGTATATATCTGTAGCTATTAGAAATGTACAGCATATGTATTGTTATTTGAAGGTGTTAATATTATTTTCTTCACCCCACCCTATAACCACATATAACCTATTCCACGTGAAAATGGTATGTGCAATCACAATTAACACCCCTGGACGTTTGTCCTGTTGGGTCATATATATTTGCATGTCTGTTGATGCATCTGCCCTGTTCATACATCCAAACCTGATGGCCTGTTGCCATCAATTAACCCTGCATGTTGTTGGACTGTGTATTGCTGTTCAAATTATGCATGTGTTATGCACACTGTTCAATAGTGTGAATATCTGGGTGTTTGGTTAATGGGAATACTAATGCATGCTGTTACAATTAATTGTGAATGGTATTATATGTCACTAATACAAGCTGTCATGACATAATGCAAAACATAGGACGACAGGGAAGGCGGGTTCCAGCGGACCCACCTCTCCCACCTCAGCTGGCGAGTGCACCTGGCACTAGTGCCGAGTCTGGACCCTCCTCTGGTGGCCCTGTGCCACCTGTGGGTGGAAGCGCTGCAGGGGATGGGGCTCACCCCCCCTCTGCAAGTGTGGCTGGAGGAGAACCACCACTCACCCTCCGTAGCGTCCGGACTGTGGTGCGCAGGGAGATTCGGGACTCTGTTCTCGAGCCCCTACGCCAGCTTGAGGCACAGGTGGCACAACTAACGGGCATGCCTGTTGCCCGGCCTACACAGCCCCCAGCACAGCCCCGTCCTGGGAAGTGAAGGAACAGTGGCAACTGCCTATGGGTGGGGATATCAGTTCCACTGTTGCCATCTGTGGGCTCATGGGCTCTGGATATCCAAACCTCCGTCCCCGTCAATTGTGTAACCCCCCCACATGTGTCATACACCGCCCCTGTATGCGTCTTGTTTGTCTTGTATGTTTACCTACCCAACCTACCTCCCCAGCTGTACCGACTTCCTTCACCTGACATACCACTCTTACCTGAAAAAAAAAAAAAAAAAGGGCACTCTGTACCCACAAAAAATTACGCCCCATACATAGCTGCCCATTCCGCACACATGTCTGCTGGACATGGAATCTATCAATTACAATTGGCTGTACAACAAGTATTATTGTTGTCCTGACACCTCTCTCAGGGGTGGAAGGTTTCAAATGTCACACCAAATTACATACATATGCACAGCTGTTGCTGATGAAGAAATGGGCAGCTATGGGCCTTACCTACATCCCTCCTGCAAATCCCAAGCTTGTTTCCCTACTGTCTTACCCTCTTTGTGACCCCTTTTTCACCACTTTCCTGTCTCCCCATTTTCATTTCTTTCAAAGAAAATAGCGGGTGTCGCCAGAATAAGCACTGTTAAGCGGTTGTAAGCGTGTGTGCATGTGCGCTGGAGCTAACGCCAGTGCACATGCGTGAGCTCAGCCAAACCAGCTAACCCGGTTACCACTGCTTAAAAGTGCCTTAGTCACTTTGATTGACAGGTCCTGTACTCAGTTTAAAAGCAAAATAAAATCCCACTGTCAGTCCCGAACCCAGGACCTTGAAAACACTAGTCTGTATGACCTATCACTAAGTCATGACTCTTATACAAGAACGTTGTGCTAAAATAAATATAACATGTAATAGTAGGGATGAATGTAAAGGGAATATAGGATGTGTAGTACCCAAAGCATGTCATGTAGAATTACAGTCAAAACTACAGGATTCCCATAATAGTAGTGTGTGAACACAAACAGCCATGCTAGTTGGTAGCTTGTAGGTAATAATGTCAGTTAAAGTACATATATAAATGTATGTATATGTACATATATATATATATATATATATATAAATATATATCTATATATAGTTGTAGGAGTCATTGTGCATACACACTTACTACAGGGAACATGAGAGAGGAATGGAGAAATGTGAATCTACAACACAGCCTGAATCATGAGAGAGATACTAACCTTTACACTCACAGAACACTGTCCACAGCATACCAGCATGGTCCCCGCCCTTACAATCTGAAAGGGCAGCGCCTATACCACATACCCTTTTATAACACTGACCTGAAATCACAGTGAGAACTGCAATCAGTGCACAACTGGCTGTATGCAATTAGCAAATGCTGGCTTACAATTGGTGCAGAGGCCATCACATGGACCTATGCAGATACCTACAAAAGCATCCAGTACTAACACTCCACACATGCAATACATTCATTGCACTGTCTGGAAGCAGACAGAGGGAGAGAGAAAAGTGAGAGAGAGAGAGAGAGAACAAAAAAAAACAAATTATACACTGTCTCTGTGACTCTAAGCTGTCAGCAGTGACAGTAGCAGCAGCAAGCAGAAGCAGTGGTAACGCAACCAGCTGCGACAAACACAGGTAATGCAAAGTAGCAGGTTAATAGTGTGCATACTGTGAACCCTCCAAATGTGTCATAGGTCTGTATCTATAGGTATGTCCATGTGATATGTTGTGTGTACGTAGTTCCACCAAAAGGGGATGACCATACATTACATGTCAATCAGTCTTAGGCCATGATCCTGGCAGCAGTTGTCTGTGCGTTGCCCCAGCAATGGCTGTAGTGACTGCTTTGAAAGGTCAGCCAGGTTCAAAAGGCAGGATCAGCCCATCACAAAGGCACACTGGCTGGGAACAAGTGTCTGCAGGTACCCGATATCACTGCATATGCATCCCATACTGCATAATTCCATAGCTTAGCAGACCAGGCCGGTTATGCATATGATGTGGTATTTCCCAGGGTCAGTTGAGGTGCCTTCTTAGTGGTGTGGGACCACTGTCACTATATGCCACTGTCCAGGTACATATCCTGCAGTACGGCCAAGATAAATCATCAGTGTTATATGTGGTTGTATGTCCTCTTGGAGTGCAGGTAGCACACATCCAGGGATACCATGAGGTCACAGTGATGCTGTGTGTTCTGCTCTGCTGAGGGCGGCCCTCACCTGGACATGTGAGATGATAGGGAGGTTACATACAGCTGTGATAAATATTTCAACTGGTGGGGGAGAAGGAGGGGGGATACGTGCACCGAACCTGTCTGCAAGACTGTTGCCAATATCCGTGTGTTTGGTGAATGTTAAGTAGGTGTGTATTAACACAGAGCATATCTGAGGCATGTGGTCCATATGTGTAACATAACTGAAGAAGGCCTTGTGGTCATGCATAGTGTTTGTGGCCATTTCCCTCCCAGAGTATGCCGTGGCCGTTGTTATGACGGACCGTAGCGTAGTACCAGTGCTGACCACAGATGCCTTCCCTTAATGTGAATGTGCTCTGTCCTGCAGTAGCATCCTGCTATTGTTATACAATCTGCCTCTGTCTGGGGTCCACCGGACAGGATGCCTAACCTTTGTGCATAGGGTCTGGGTTAGAAATGTGTGTGCAAGTTCCATGCAATCTGTGGCATGTCCATGGTAAGCATTTGCAAAGGGGTCAGCAGTGTGGGTTGTGGCTTCCACTGGCCCAGTGTGCTGCATGGATACCATCTCAGTCCCAGCAAGTGAATAACTGTCTAATCACATACATATCAAAGTAGTCTACTGTGCTGGTGGTGGTGGTGGGATATGTATATCCAGGCCGAGTAACTTCTGTCCACATCACAGTAGTGGATGGCGTCCCACATACAGTACCTTGGGATGAACTCCCAGAGTGAGGTTGTGCATTGGACCTGTCAGTGTGTGCTGACTGATGGGGCATGCTACTATGTTGTGTGGAATGTGGCAGGTATTGTTGCACAGGTGTTGGCTGAGCACTGATATCTGGCCATGTACCTGTGTATCCACCACGACACACACACATGCAACATATGGGAGTAGTAGTATATCACTACACATGAGTATCATGTATAGTATGTGTGCCATATATTGCTGACATAGTCTGCTGATATCCTGTTTGTGTTCTCTTCCAGGGAGATGGCACGTCAACGTAATCCCACCTACTCTGTAGCGGAAGACGAGGAGATCCACCAGAGCCTGGTGCGGGAGTATGACATCCTGTTTTCCCGCACCAGTCAGAATCAGCAGGAGAGGGCTGCACTGTGGCAAGACCTTGTCCATAGGGTAAATGATATTGGCACGCATAACAGGACATATGAGCAGGTACGACATCACTGCAGTGATTTAATCCGAAGTGTCCGTCAGCATGCATCAGATATCCACAGGCAACAGGTTGCCACAGGAGGTGGGGTGGCCACACATCCCCCCCTCACCAGACTGGAGGGGCTACTCCTAAGTGTTGTGGCTCCAGCCCCGGAACAGCAACAGCAGTACACCTGTATTATGATGGAGGCTGGTTCCACACAGCAACACGACATGGAGCGTGCAGGTAATATGCCATATGTACACTTGACTGTTCTGTAGACTGTATCATATGCAATATCAATGGCACAGTTGTGCCCACTGACATTAATCTCATCATTTCTGCAGGTCCCTCCAGGGTTATAGCAAGGCAGGCCATCCATGCTGGTGAGTGTGTTTAACATAACCTATAATAGTCCTGATAATGCTAGTAACAGTAGTGTAACTCAGTAGTGCTCTGTGTGTATACTGCGGGGTGTGTATGTGTGCATGTGTGCAGGTGTGCCTGTGCCCATGTGTGCATGTGTGCATGTGTGCAGGTGTGCCTGTGTCCACGTGTGCATGTGTGCATGTGTGCCTGTGTCCACGTGTGCATGTGTGCATGTGTGCATGTGTGCATGTGCCTGTGTCCACGTGTGCATGTGTGCATGTGTGCATGTGTACATGTGACCACGTGTGCATGTGTGCATGTGTCCATGTGTGCATGTGACCACGTGTGCATGTGTGCATGTGTCCACGTGTGCATGTGTGCATGTGTCCATGTGTCGACATGTGCATGTGTCCATGTGTGCATGTCTGCATGTGTGCATGTGTGCATGTGTGCCTGTGTGCATGTGTGCCTGTGTGCATGTGTCCACGTGTGCATGTGTGCCTGTGTCCATGTGTGCATGTGTGCATGTGTCCATGTGTGCATGTGTGCATGTGTGCATGTGTGCAGAAGTGCATCACTGGTAACAATGTCTGGAGACTGTAAACTGTGTTTCCTGTCTTCCTCCCACAGGTTCTGGTGCTGCACTGGTGACCTGCAGCAGGGAACCTGAATCTTGTGCCACGGGTACTGGTAATGATGATATTTGTGTAATGGTACAGGAAGGTGTGTCAGGGTCCACCATTGGTCAGCCAATTGACAGTACACAGCTGTCAACCCCATCATTGCGCACAGTCATCCTGCCAGTACATCCTTTGTCACCATTGTCCCTAGGTGATGGACAGGATACAGTGGGCATAGACCAGGGTAATGTGGTACCTGTGGCACATGCATCCCCACACAACAGCCATGGGCAGGGCCCTCTGATGGTACCACACAAACAGTTGCCCATGGGTTCCCGTGGGAGCATCTGTGGGCGTACTGCCTCTGGCCGACGTGCCCAAAGAGGTCTGTCAACCTCAGCTATGTTTCGGACTGTCATGCAGGCACAGTCGCATATGGAAAGGTACACCAGACAGGGTCTGAGGGAGCTGAGAGCATGTCGCACAGTCATGACAGACAGTATGCGTGACATTGCGGATGCTATCCGTAATTTCACCGATGTCATAGACAGACGTTGTGGGGACATATTACAGCAGTTCCACAACCAAATGTCCATGAGCCAGGGCAATGGTGGGCATTTGCGGCATCGACATGGCCGTATGCCGGCAACAGCAGCAGCTGGCAGTTGGCGTGGATGACAACAGGCTAACGCATGCCCCCATAGTGCCAGCAGCAGCCCCAGCAATGCTGGGTCTGTGCTGTCATCAGAACGCCCCAGGAGACTACGTGCATGTGGCTCTGGACAGTCCCAACAGGGACCTGTGGCCAGTCAACACACTCCCGCTTCTGATGACAGTACCCAGTCTGGCTTAGTACTGGATATGGTCCATAGCACCACTGCCAGGCACAGGTACCGTGTCCGTGCCCACAGACACTGATCTGTATGACCTGCCAGGTGCAGTCTGTGGCTGTCCACAAACCCCTGTATATGGCAGCCATAAGGTGGAACTGTGTGCATGCATACACACATGCGAAATGTTAACACCTAGGGTGACCACATACATGCACACACTGCACCAACACTGCCCCACCCTGTACTGCTGCCCCTCACCAACACACATACACACACATGTCAATTGGTGGTATCAGTGGTTGACTCAGGCATACCTAATCCACACCCTGTGCATATGATGACACTGTGCCACCTCCTGCAATCTCCAACATCATTGCGGGAACAGGTAAACACATTGCTGATGCACAGGGTGACTACATAGAAGTGTATTAGTAGTATCATGTTGGTAACAGTACAGTGTGCTGCTATGACTTTGTATATATCCCAGCATGCCTGCTGCAGTAACTGTATGAATGTCCTGAATTGTTATCTGCACCCATAGTACATACCAAAGTGTAACAGCTGCACATAATTGCATGCCGGTGGTAAGGTTGTCAACAGATAGCCGCATACATGGGTAGCACAGGGGGAAAGCTAACGCAAGTAGTGATATGCAATGGTGGACATGTACAGTAATGGTGTCAAGTTGCCCACAACGACTATGCAATGTGAATGCTCGCGCATGTAGATATGTGTGCAGTACCAATGTAATCCAAATCACAAATAACTATGACATAATATCAGTTCTACCATGGGCATCTGTGCTGTGTATTCCTGGGTACATGTTGATAGTGCCTACATATTTGCATTGTTACTTACTGTTATTGTTACCCCTTCTTTGTTGTTTTGTTGTACAATGCACTACTTCCAGCCCTGTTTACTGTAGCTTTGTTTGCATGCATGTTCGCTTGGGGTTCCCTGGAACACTGCTTACACCTGCAATGCAGAGTTACAGTGCTTCTATAGACTCCTAGTGACATCTGCATAGCGTACAATACTTTACACATGACAGGACATCACTGTCTGTCCTGTACGCATGTACGTTGCCTGTGACACATTGCACATGTCTTACCTGGCATTTACCCATGTGTGCAGTCATATATGCCAGTGCTATGAAACAGTAGTGGTACACCCACACATACACACCTTCAGTATGTTGTTCCCCATTGGCCCTATGTGTTGGTACTCACCATGGCAATCACACTACTAGGGTAGCATGTGCAAAGGTAACCTGTGAATCACCTCTATGGTCCAGTTGTGGTTTATGTGAGTCATGTGGCAATGTCACAGCTGCCACATGTATGCAGTCAGCCATCACCCTTGGCCAAGAATGTACAACACATGTGTGGGATGCCACCACACAGCCAATCTGGGGACTGGGCTCTCTGAACCCAGTAATGCCATACCCTGTCAGGTGGCATGTCATATATACTACATCCTGGACAAACTTCAACCCCAATCCCTGCTGCTACTATTGATAAAACCCCTGAAGATGTTTCTGATAGTTTTGACCAATTCTTTACTGAGACATTTCAAGCCCTAGCTAGCCATCTACCTCCTAGCTCCCCTGGTCCTGAAAGTAGCACCCCTAGAAACCTACTTGCGTTCAGCTGCCAACCAGTTACCACTTCACTTCTCCGTACCTTGATTGAAACAGTGAAACCCACTACACTTTCTGCTGATCAACTCCCTGCCGAGTACCTATCAAAATCAGATGATGCTATTGCTTACCCCGTCTCAAAACTAATCAAACGAACTGTGGTAGAATCTAAATTTCCCACCATCTGGAAAATATCCTATGTAATTCCACTTCACAAAGGAGGCAGCTCTACTGAATTCCCCAATTATAGGCCAATAGCTATAATCTCTCCACTTGCAAAGATTATGGAAACTTTATTCATAGACAATTCATGCACCACCTAATCCAAAATCGCCTTATGGCAGACACTCAGCATGGCTTCCGTCCTCATCACAGCACTACTTCAGGCCTCCTAGCCTTTACTAACACCATAAACCATACTTGCAATACTAATTATATATCCTCAGCCCTCTTTTTGGATCTTTCCAAGGCATACGATATGGTTGATCACCAACTTGTAATCCACACCCTGCAAACATTCTGTCTAGATACTGGAGCCTTCCAATGGTTTCAATCCTACCTGCATGATCGACAGCAGGCTGGCCTCTGGCAGAACAAACTCTCTAACCTTCTACCTAACACCCTCAGAGTACCACAAGGCTCTATACTAGGGCCCTTGCTGTTCTCCATCTTCATTAACGACCTTTATACTGTCATCCCAAAAGTCAGCTGTATCCAATATGCTGAAGACTCTACTCTGATCTGCTCAGCCACATCTCCAGTAGAGTTATGGTCAGCTACCCAGACCACCTTTAATACAATAGAAAACTGGCTTTCTGAACATCATCTGATCCTAAATCCCAAATAAACTAAACTGCTGTTATTTCACCAACACGTAGGTCTACCGCTTTCACCTTTACCATAACATCAACTGATGGCACAATAATCTCCCCTGACCCATCTACCAAACTATTAGATGTCATCATAGACAATAATCTCAAATGTGACCTACATGTTAACCAAATTATCAAAGCCATCAATAAAAAACTAGGGTCACTTTACAGAATAAAAGCCTTCCTAACCCCTCCAGCTAAAGGTGCCATAGCTCGCTCACACCTTCTTTCAACCCTTCTGTATGCATCCCCTCTACTCTCGAATATGAACAAGACTGTCCTTAACAAACACTCAATTTGCTACAATCACATTGCCAGGTTTGCCACTGGGCTGCCTTTTAGGACACATCATTGCATCAATCTAAATCAGCTTGGTTGGCTTGCAATACCCAGCCTAATACAGTATAACCAATTGATTATGGCCTATAAAATCCTCTATAATCCGGACAATACTCCTGCACTTCAAATATTATCACTCCCTATAACAATCCTAGACCGCTTCGATCCTCTAACAAACTACTAATTCAGACTAGCAAATTTAATAACACAGCCGGTGATTCTCTCTTTGCAAACTCTGTAAGTAGATCCTGGAACTCACTTCCAGCTGATATTACCTTACTTTCCACCTTAGGTCAATTTAACACTAGACTCAAACAACATTTGTCACTTAACTGGCTATGTCAATGTATCAAGCCTGGCTAACTCGAATGTGTAAAATCTGTTAACCAGTTTACTGTGTAATTTAATTTAATCCTGACTTGTGCTCAGGACTAACATTAACCTGTGGAACATGTTTAACTTGCTTACTTATGTAATCTCTGTAAATAATCTGTTTGTAACATGTAATGCTGGTATTATGTAATGCTGTATCTGCTTACCCTTGTAGCTTTTCTCCCTGGGCTTCTCCTGGAAATGTACATGCATCCAGTCGGACTATCCCGGTCAACAAATGTAGGATAAATAAATAAATAAATAAAATATATTACAGTGACTACAATACAAGTCAGACATTGACACGCACTGACAGCATGCTGAACACACTGGGGCATACGTGGGGACTCAGAATAGCATCCTGCCTGAGCATCACACACCTCCGCAGCTGGCACACAGGCATATGTTCCATTGGAACAGAGCACATGCCACACATGGCACACACATCCCCTGTGCCACACACTCACAGCCTGTAGGGCTACACAACACACCTGCTACAGACATGTCAGGTACCTGTCTTGGGTGCTGCACTGGGGTCCCGCTCAACAGGCTGTATCTGGTGAAGGTCACAGTGATATGCCTCAGGGGCACTATGGTCCACCACAGAACACATGCATACAGGTCAGTCAGAGGCATGGACACATATGACTCACTCATTGACCATGCCAGTATGGCTGACCTGAGACATACCTCCCTGGACTACATGATAGGGAACATAGAATGGATCTCTCAGCATGTGGCACAGGCCAGTATGAGCCTGATCTTGGTTGCCAACATACCCTCACCAGGTATGCTACCACTATATGTGGGAAGGGTGTTGTATGTCTACATTATGCTCAGTCTCCACTGTCATTCATAGGGTATCCGCTGGCTGTCAATGTGCTTACATGCTAGGAAGCCACAATGATGTGCAAGGGTCATCTTGCACGTGACACCCATGGCCCGATGTATAATGGCAAAGCTCCTTGGTACACACATACTGCCTTATGCTGCAGGACATGGTTTACATAGCCACCTCCGTGGGTATCACACAGGTTAGGACACTAACAGTGCTGCTACACAACAACAGCAGTGTACACCGGAAGATGCATGCACCAGACACTGCCCTCAGCACGGTGAACTGCAATGTCTGTGCAGTACCAGATTCCTGATTCATGGCTCACAGGTGTTACCCATCACTGACAGGTTATGCCCCATACCATGCCTGTCGTCCCCTACACATGTAACACACATGGACAGAGGGGTGGTATCCCAAGGTACCACAGATACACACACCTCCAGGTTGTTGGCACAGCACAAAGCATCAGGGCCTAATCATGTGCAGCTGACAGTGTGTCGGACTGCCATCTGGTTCATAGCCTGGCACACATAACCCTCCCATACACAGGAAGACCACCTATCCTCCATAACAACACTGGCAATATGACAGTCTCAAGAACTGTGTTTATATGGCTGGACTGCATCCAGCCAAACATTGTGCGTGAGCATTACTGTAGCTACAACACACTAGTTGAAGGGTTCACAGCATGTGGTCACTGAATTGCAGTGGAATGACATGTTACCACTACCACAACAGGTGGGAACATGCAGCACCTGTACATCGACTACATGTACACTATATGGCCCAGACCAGATGTGTATCCCCTGCTGTAGGTATTTTACCATATACACCCACACTGTATAGACACATACCACGTGCGGACCCTGCACAGTAAGACACAGTCATATTGGTATACATTGCAAATACCATTTATCCACTCGAGGCATGTGTCAGACATGGTAACTACTGCAGGTCACAGGTATTTATGTGTATGTGTCACACACATACATCATGTGTGCAATGTCATTGCTGGTTTAGGCAATGGCATGCATTGTTATTTACAAAGACCCACACAAGGTCATACTGTGTGACACAACCACACGTGGCAGTTGTGGGTTACCAAAACATACCTATCTGTACTCTGACAATGGTAATAGACACAGTAGCAGAGCACACTATTGGCATTACTAGCCAACTAGCCCTGTTTGGCTGTGCTGATAGTGTGGTGACATCCCCTGTGTTTACTGGGGGATATGCAGCATCTGGTGTATTGTAGTATTTGCCAAAAGGATCTGTTCTCTTACACTTGCATTTACACACACCCTACTAACCCCACACACACACACACACTTGCCATTTGCAGGATTCATTCCCCTACCTAACTAAGTCACGACACGTGAGAGAGACGCATTAGCAAAGCTCACTATTCGGATCACTAGATAGTTCCTCTTCTCTGGCCGTACTTATAGGGTGCTGACAACATCAGTATTTTGAAAGGGTAATGTGCATCAGGTAGTGTGATCTCCTGATTGCCAAAACTAACATGTTTTTCATACGGAAATGCACACACACAAACTCCCCACATCCAAACACACACACATGCCATTTACAGGTTTTAAACTCCTATCTAACTACATTACAACACTCGGGAGAGACGCATTAGCAGAGTGCGCTATTCGCATTTCTGGGAGGCTTCCCTTCTCCTGCTGTACTTATAGGGTGCTGACATCATCTGTGTTTAGAAAGGGGAATGTGCATCCTGTAGTGTGTTCTCCCAGTTGCCAAAAGGGACATTTCCCTCACACAAAATTGCACACACATTAACCCCATTCATCCAAACACACACACTTGCAGGATTCAAACCACTACTTAACTATGTTATGATACTCGAGACGGACACATTAGCAGAGCGCGCTATTCGCATTACTTTGAGGCTTTCCTTCTCCTGCTGTACTTATAGGGTGCTGACATCATCTGTGTTTAGAAAGGGGAATGTGCATCCTGTAGTGTGTTCTCCCAGTTGCCAAAAGGGACATTTCCCTCACACACACACTAATCCCCCTCATCCAAACACACACACTTGCAGGATTCAAACCACTACCTAACTATGTTATGACACTCGAGATGGATGCATTAGCAGAGTGTGCTACTCGCATTACTGAGAAGCTTCCCTTCTGCTGCTTTACTTATAGGGTGCTGACTTCATTTGTGTTTAGAAAGGGGAATGTGCATCCTGTAGTGTGTTCTCCCAGTTGCCAAAAGGGACATTTCCCTCGCACACACACTAACCCCCCTCATCCAAACACACACACTTGCCATTTACAGGATTCAAACCACTACCTAACTATATTATGACACTCAAGACAGATGCATTAGCGGAGCGCGCTATTTGCATTACTAGAAGGTTTCCCTTCTCCTGCTGTACTTATAGGGTGCTGACATCATCAGTGTTTAGAAAGGGGAATGTGCATCCTGTAGTGTATTCTCCTAGTTGGCAAAAGGGATACTTTTTTCAAACAGTCTTGAACACACACTAACCCCCTCCACACACACTGAGCATGTACAAGATTCAAACCCCTACCTAACTATGTTATGACACTCGAGATGGACACATTAGCGGAGCATGCTATTCGCATTACTAGGAGGTTTCCCTTCTCCTGCTGTACTTATAGGGTGCTGACATCATCAGTGTTTAGAAAGGGGAATGTGCATCCTGTAGTGTGTTTTCCCAGTTGCCAAAAGGGACATTTCCCTCTCACAGCCTTTCATACACACAAACCCCACTCACCCACCCACACACACACTCTGAGCATTTGCAGGATTCGAACCCCTACCTAACTATATTATGACACTTAAGGGAGACGCATTAGCAGAGCGCACTATCCGAATAAGTGGGCATCTGTTCTGCACCTGTAGTATTTATAGGGTGCTGACATCTTTATTTCTACAGAGGTATGTAGATGTAGTACTACCTGTCAGGTGGGGGATAGCATATATATGCATTTGCAGCCACCTACGTCAGGGTCAGATATGCACATCGCACTGGCAGGTTATGTTCTATAACATGCTTTGGGACCACAGGACCTGTAACACACAACACAACCAGTCCAGAACACCACACCCACATCCAGGACACACACTTAGCTTCCCTGGGAACAGTGCCAGGATATGCAGGTGTTCACATACACCATTCCAGTTGTTAACATCAGGTACAGGCATATTGTGTGTGAGAACTACTCAGGCCTCTACCACTTTACCCTACAGCCACTACAATTTGTGGGTCCATGTGCTATGGCAGAACCACACACCACAGCCACATGGGGAATACATATTGCACCTGTCCATCTGCAACGTGGGTACTCACTGTTCCACACCAGAGGTAGACCACCATTGTTGATATCTGACCATACCCACCTTTCCCTGGACATCCATATCCCATCTCCACCCCAGGCAAGGTTGTCACTGCACACAAACTGTATTTAGCACAAGCAGACTCTACACTTGTGTAGACTGGGGTGGACGACTTCAGAGGACCCATGCTGGAGGACTATACTGGCCACTCAGCATAATCCTTGACAGTTGCATTCTATGAGCATGTGTATGGTTTGCATTGGTCATGCTATCCCACATATACCCATGACTGCTCCACAACAAGACACCTGTCAGCTGTGCACCAGCCATATATGCACCGTACAACATACAGAGTGACCTAACACATTCCAGAGCTGTAGCCCACAGAGGGAGGACATCTGTGAACAGTTCCAGCATGGCACTTCATTCACACATACTCATTACAACACAGTGTTGACAGTGGAATCGTCCAGAGAATGCAGATAGGGCTCCCCTCAGTCTGTTATTGACAGACACCTACTGTCAGAGATCCTCAGCAACCCTCTCACAGCACACACCGACAACATGGCTGTGGCTTAGCACATTCAATCCCTGGGACCTCCACAGTGACCCTGCTTGACAGAGGCACAGCTCACTAGCCTCACATGTTGCCTTCTGTGACCTACTTTACAGTGGCACAGTAGCCTACTGTCCTGGGGATGCAGATGCCAAGCACACTCTGGCTGAGCTGTCATTCCCTAGGGCAACAAGCCTAGTATTGACCTCTACACCCATATGTTCAATTGTCAGATGCACAATATTTGTTGTGCTGTTCTACTGTTTGCAGGTCTTTATTGCCATAGCATTCCCTGTTCCTATGACCAACTTGTGTATCTGTGGAAGATGTTTGCATATGACGGCGATCCACTATATCACTTATGTCTCTGTAGTCATTAACTGTGTGCACTGGGCTGATTGCTGTGTTGTGGTTGGTGCCTAGACTGACACATACAAATACCAGATATGTGTGGCCAACTGCTAAATGGAGATATGGCCTAAGTGTGTGAGCATGCCCAGTTCAGCCTTTCCATGGCATGTTGTCTGACATATGCCTCATTTATCAAAGTGTGCGAGCATGCCCAGTGTGAGCTTTCCATATGTTGCACTCTGAAGTCCACCACATATTTGGGTGTGTGTGAACTTCAACAATATCTCACGTTTATGGTTGTGTGTTGGGTGTCATGTTGTGTACTAACTGGCCAATTGCTTCGTGTCTGCCACAACAGGGATTATACTGTGCCTGCAGGGATTGCATGGGATACTTTGCAGACAGTTCTCAACATACTTTCATAATGACCTAACACTGTAGTACCGTATAGTGTACTGGTTCAGTACTTTCACTGTGGTGGACAGTATCCTGGGCTTTAGTCCTATGACTGCTTGACATCTTCATAGTGAGCACAACAGACTGTGTAGGGGCCAGTTGTGCACATATCACCATGTTGCAATATGTTCAGATATGGACTACCTACACCAGGCTCATCCAACATTGCTAGTGTATTCCACAACATGGGTGGACATTGGCAAACACTAGCGATGTTCCCTAGGCCATTTCTGATGCTAGTCACAGGGTGTGTTTGTCCTTCGACACACATTGTAACTGGAGTTTGCCATGACATATGTCATGGTTAGTATACTGTGCCTCCGTCTACCTCTGACATAACAGTGATACCCAGGGTTAGCCTACCATCTCCCATACACACATTAGGATTCCTCTTGAGGGGTGTCGATATGTGACTCTCTGGCTGACCTGTACCAGGAGTTTACTGAAGAGTGGGGGTGCCTTCTGTGTTATGGATCATTCTGTACAGCTTGTCCTATGTATGTCAGTGCTGGGGTTCAGGTCTCTCATGTGCATAGCTCACTGCCATTCAGATTGTACAAGGTGCAACATGTTCATTCATTCCAGGTTGGACATGGCTTCATACATCAGGCACATCTTTCCTGTAGCTGGGAAGTATGGTGGTGTGTGGGGCTGCAGTTTGTTTACTCAGGCAACACATGGCATCTGTTCATGCTCTTTGCTACCCCTGGTGGGGTACTGTTGTGGACTTTACAGTTGATGGAGGTGTCTGCTGTGGTATATCCCACAGGGGCTATTGTAGTCAGTTGTGACGCTGATGGAGGATGACTGCAGAGCCACAGTGAGTTCCCCTTATCTACATCTGCCAACCTTCATGTTTGGGTGGGTATATGGTACATGTTTCTGCGAACACTACAGCCACATGTTTGTCCAGTGCAGGATATCTATCACCTTTTGTACCCAGGTCTCACATTACATGTTAGGTACCTCATGGGTTAACACCTGTGTGGTAATTTGTGGGCACTTACTGCATATCCATGGTGGTTGTCTATACACAGTTCTGCAATTAGCTTGCTGACATGGCTATGGCTACAGTTGTCTGTTTGTAGGTGGCCCTTTTGTGGGTTGCTTGTGTCAGCTGGGGGTCGGATATGGTGGGCTGTTTGTACTCCTCTGCATACATGTTCAGTCACAGTCCTTCCATGTTGGCCTATACCTATGGGACATATATACAGAACGGGGGCCAAGACCAGGCCTTGTGGGATGCCACTCATATCCGCTTTGTAGTCTGACATGGATGCGGCATGTCTGACCATGTCAGTTCTGTCCTTGGTCTGGTTTGCAACCCCTCTACTAACATAGGGGTATATATTTAAGCTGCTGAACATATCCATACTGAACTCGTACGGTATTGTCTAGAAGCATGTGCATGGTCCAGCTACGCTGTGTGGACCACATTGCCCTCATCAATGACCTTAATGACTGCTTCAAATGGGTCAGACATGTTTAGGGGCAGGTTCTGCAGTCACAACAGCCACACTGTGTAGGGTCCAGTATCAGTAGGTCCACAATAGCCTTCTGTCTGCGGTACATACTGATCCTTTCCGTAGCTGTGCAGAACAAGCTTGTCAGGATCCTGGGGTGGTAGTTTGGAGTATCCATTCAGGCAACACCTTTGTTGTGATGGACCACTGTTGTTGTACACTGCTCTTTGGGTACATATCCTGTGGTAAGGCTGACATTGGGCAGTAGTGTGATTTGGCATTCCATTATTCTTGGAGTCCATGTTGGCCTCAGCACAGAACACCATCACATACCTTTGCTGCTGTGTGTTCTGCTTTGCAGATGATGGCTGTTACCTCAGCATCTGCAATGTCAGGGGACCATCAGTCTGCTGGGATAGGTATTCTGCACTCGGGGGGGGGGTGTTTGCACTGCACCTGGCAGGTTGTATGTTAGCAATATGTGTGTGTGTTTGGTATGTTGTTTGTAATATCTGTGTGATTCGGGGCATATCTGTGGATGCCCAACATGGTTCCTACCATCAGGTGGGTAACCCTTGTGATTATCCTTAGTGTCATGTATGTTTTGTATCTTCATAGGTTCATGGGTTCATACTAGGCTATACACCCTAGGCCATTAGTAAGCCTAGCCAGAGTGTGTGTGTCTTTCGCCACCCCTTGCTATGTTCAATTATGGCCATTTATGAAGTTCTTCACTGTGCCTCTGTCTGGTCATGACACAGTGAGGACCCCCAGTATACATGTACGGTCATCCATCCACTTGGCAATATTCCTGTTGAGGGGTGTCAGTGAGGGGCTCTGCCTACCATGGATTGGGATCCTGTTTCTGGGTGTGGGGAGCCTCTGGGTTATGTATCTGTCCCTCCAGCACATCTTATTTCATTATGTGTTGAGGCTGACATCTGTGACTCTCACAGCTCCAATGGCTTTGATTTCCTGTGGTGGAGCATGTCCATTACTCCTGTGTTGGACATGGCCTTGTACAACAGACATACAATGCCTCTGTGTAGGCAGTGTGTGACTGCGGTCAGCTGGGGTGTCTACAGCCAGGCAGCATATGACATATATTTCACACCCTTTATCCTGTTGGTGGGGTAACTATGAGGTCTTCCGAACTGCTGCAGGTGTCACGTATGGTACATCCCATATGAGTCATTGTACTAGATTATGGGTCTGATAAGGGAACAGTACAGTGGCACAGTGACCTCTGTTGATGTTGATGTGAATCCTTTCATGATACGGTGTCCAATATCGACAATCTTCATAGCCACATTGGCATTGTGTGTGTCACATGACAGATTAATGTCGACCTGTGTCCCTAGGTCCCTGATTACTCCTTGCATACATAATGGTTTGACACCTATGTGGTAATTTGTGTGTACCTTGTCTGGTATTTGGTGGGACATTCATACTGTCCAGTGTCTTCGGATGTCTGGGTGGAGTTCTTGTGTGTGAGAGTGTGGTCTGTACAGCTGTTTTGACTACAGTTATGTGCACATGGGTGGTCTCTGCTGCTTTGTGCATTGTCAGTTACCTGGCAATATGGGTGTCTGTGCTGCATATGGATACTCCCCCTCCTTTGCTGTTTTGGTGCAGGTGTTGGGGCCATAACACATGATATGTGGTATAACCTAGTAGTGCTGGTGTGCTATCACTAGGCTTGCAGCAGGCTTCTGTCACTGCACAGACATCGATGTTCTCCATAATGGGAAGTGCCTCAGGGGCATGCATATTGCAGTTTACACATCTGGCATTGGTCAGCATTACCCTTATGTTTCCTACCACTTATGTTTTCTAGGGTGGTGGGTAGTCTTTTTGGCCTTGCCTTCATACGGCTCTATGGAGGCGGCAAAGGCCTTATCCAGTATCCAGATGCACACGGGTAACAGCTGCAAGCCATCCCTGGAACAGCAGCATGGCTTGTCATGCTTGACATCTCAAGCAGACAGACATTAGACCCTCTTGGACTGACAGCTGTAACTGTGCCAGCTGTTAAACATGAGCATTCTGTGTTTGTACTGTGGCATCATTCTTGGTGAGGGTTGGATGCTGCACACAGCCAGTGTCATACCGCCCTGGGGTACATACTCAGAGGGACCATCCATGTCTCTTTTCATGTTGACCAGGGAGGTACATCTCAGGTAATTCACACCAGCATGGACATTGAGTGCATCATATTTCTGCTTGCTTTGGGGTGACCTGCGTACTTGTGTTATGTGGAATTTTGTGGCAGCCTACAGGCAGCTTACTCTACCCTTTCCCTTGTTCAGTCTGGTGAGTGGGACAACAGTGTGTCTGCCTATACACCTATTACGACTGTATCAGGCATGTTGTTTATCCTTCTGGCCTGTGACTGTTTGGCACACCAGCTTTGCGTACTATTCGTTGCATGTGCTATGTTTGAAGGTTGTGATTGCTTGTGATCTGCCTTGGAGGCTTCTGTTGGTGTGGTGTGTTTGTAATTAAGGCCTCCGGGAATATTTGTCTGTGTTTATGTGTTTGATTTACAGTTGTGATAGGTCTATGTGGGACTGGGTTTGGGTGTATGTGGTTACCTTCTCCTCCTGACTAGTTTTGACAGTACTGAGTTGGTGGAGCTCAACCTCTGGTTTGGATACATGGATGCATCTATCACATATATTTGTATTTATTGGAGGGAGTTGTGGTTGTCTGTGTACTTGGGACTGGTGTCACATTGCCTCTGGATTCACAGATTCTACTTGTTGTGGCTGGACTTAGTGGATTGTATGTGTGGACATATGTTATTGCCATACTACTGGTCAGTGATTACTTCCCTTTTATGTTTGCTCTATCATGTGGTAGCTTCCTCATTCTCTTGCATGGTTTGGTAATGGCTGGAGTCCAGCATGCCAGATGCCTGCGTGTATGGCATTGTGTGTTGTTGTTATTTGTGATTGCATACTCCAAGCATTCCTGGCTGTGTTCATGGAATGCCTGTATAACATGTTCTGTGGTGTGTCCCATATTCTGCACTTGCACAGGGCCTTTTGTGGATTCAACATCGGTTTTGAGGGCTGCAACCTATGCTTTACACATGTTTTTCACTGTGGTATTCTGGCCAGGGACTGTGGTCAGGATGTGTATATCCAGTGTGATTACTCTATGGTCTGGTCTTACCAGTGAGGGATACACTTCTCATCTTGCCATCCAGTACACATGTTGCTGATTATCACATCCAGTATGCTTACCCCTCTTGTGGGAGTGGTACATTGTTCCTGGGCATTTTGGTTTATGGAATCTGGGTAATTTTCTCCTACTGTGTTGGTGCTAGTATAATGCTCCTGTATGTCTGGGTATTTTCAGTCAAGCAATATAATGTGGTTTGGGGGCTTGATATATTCATGTATTCCGACATAGGCCAGGTGCAGTTCCTGGTATTAGGACAGTAGTCTGCAGCAGGCTATATACTGGGAGGCGGTTTTAGCCATTGGTATTTGACCATGGCTAATCCATGCTGCTTCTTGTTGTGGTACCAACATGGGGGTGTGGTTATCCTTGCCATTTCTTGCTAGTCACCCTCCTGTTGTAGCTTGTTCCATGTTTTGCGGCTGTACAGCACAGTATGAGGTGTGACCTTGTAGTGTTAGGGTGCTGATGTGAGCCTTGACCCAGTTCTCTATTACAGGACTGGTATCTACATTCTCCATACTGTGTGCGTTTACACTGCACACATCTTGCTGTTTATACATCTGTCATTGGTTAGCATTACATCTAGGTTCCTATCCCTTGTAGAACCTATGAAGGTGGGTTTGTGTTTTGAGACTTACCTATTCAGGGCATGCTGTGGGTACTGACAGCCTTTGCCAGTATCCATGGGGCATGGCATGATAGGTGCATGCCACCCTAGCAGGTGGTGCATCATGTCATGCTCCGCATGTCTTCCCAGCCTGAAACACATTGGCTCCCCTTTGACTAACTGCATTACTTCAGCCAGTTATTGCACTTGATCATCCCATCGTCATTTTGTGGCTTCATGCTTGGTGAGGGTGGATGTTAGTCAGGGTGCTCATGTGTGCATATAGTACATGGTGTTACATTACTTAACACATGGCATTCATGCCTCAGGTGGTGCTGCAGGGCTGCCTCTGTTGGATGCACATATTACACTTCCCTGTACATGTTTGTGAGCAGGTCATGTCATTTTAGGCATCCATGTTATTATTTGAGTGAGTCAGAGGGGTATCATTCCCAGGGTTCCTACTGAGCCAGTGTATGTGCTATGCATTGCCTCTTTGCCAAGGCCAGGGCATACTGGGCACGCCTCCTTCTGCCTACTGGGGCAGGCTCAGGTTGTTCCTCCTCCGAGTCACGCTCTGCCTGTGATGGCCTTGGCAATGGTGGGGGGCTGTTTGGCCCGGCCCTATGCTGGTCCTGCTGCAGCTGTTTTCACAAGATCATATTATGTAGCATAGCACATACCATGACAATTTGGGTACATGTAGTTGGTGTGTACTGCAAGGCTCCACCAGATGTGTCCAGACACTGGAACCATGACTTGAGCAGCCCAAACACACGCTCTATTACATTACGTGTTTGTGCGTGTGCCTCATTATGGCGTTCCTGTTCAGGTGTGTGTGCGTTTCTCATGGGTGTCATCAGCCACGGCTCCAGTGCATAACCTGCATCCCCCACTAGGTGTCCGTGTGGGATGTCCCCATTGGCAAATGTCTGGTACAGCTGCGTCAAATGCCAGATGTGGGAATCGTGATAACTCCCAGGGCAGCCAGCACACACATTCATTATTATGCCCTGGGCATCACACACGACCTGGCAGTTGATGGAGGGGAAGCCCTTGTGGTTAATGTAGGCCCTACCCCGCTCACCGGCTGGTGCTTTGATGCGTATGTGCGTGCAGTCTATTGCAGCCAGTACCTCAGGGTATTCCGCTATTTGCTGGAAGAGACGATATTGCTGGACAATACCTCACGGGCATTGGGGAAATATACATGATCACCGACATGTGCTGACATGGCATCCAGGAACTGGTGTAGTACCCTGGAGGCTGATGCCTGTGATATCCCCATCATATCGCCAGTTGGTCTCTGGAAGGTACCTGTTGCTAGTATTCTTAGGCCAACACATACCTTGGTTTCCACTGGGATGGGTTCCCCTCTGTTGGTTCTGTGTGTGAGGCGTGGCCTGCACAGCTCAACAATTTGCTGCAGGAGCTCTCTGTCCACTCTATAGCGCTCTACTATCTCCAGCTCATGTAACCCGTGGTAGGTGACCCTGGGCCTGTACACTCTTCTCCGTCTCCTCACTGTGGGTTGTCTGGCACCATCTGCATTGTCACCACCCTCAGCAAGTCGCCTATGTCTCATTATGACAGCTATGGCAGCCCCTAACATTTCTGCTCTGAGTTCAGCTTTTTCAGTTTTCACTTCTATTAGCTTACTCCTGTCTTGCAGTGTCTCTTAAGGGAAACATCCTGCACTACTGTTTGCAGAGTTTTAAATGCTGGGCTGGGCTACTATTCTGCCTGTGTAATTGCCTGCTTCTAATTGTTTTCACCTGCTAGCTTCAGCAGTTATCCCTGCTAGCTTCCTATTAATTCTGTTGCTTCCTTTTTCCTCTCTGTTTCCTCAGGGGGGAGCAACGTGCATACTATCAGAAACACGCTCACAGTGGCTTACACATGCGCACACGTGCTTACACGGTTTAGAATCTACTTATTCGGGTTAAAATGCATGTACACCCGCGCAAAGACTGTTACACGTCTGCCAACAGCCTCCAACATACTCAGCCTGCCCTACACGCGTGCACACCAGCGCAAACAGTGTTAAACATCTCCCAACACGCTCCCACATGCTGAGTCTGCCTTACACGCGCACACACTGCCCTACTCACGCTTCATGGTGCACACACGTGTGCATGCACACCCAGCAAGAAACTTTGGTGTAAGTAACAGTGTACACCTTCCATTTCTTGACTTTCCATGACTTATCTAGTGGCACACCTCTTTCCATGATCTGTGTCTGTCATCTGTCATGTTACACTGGCCTCCAATGAACTGCATTTCTTTCTACCATTCCCCCCTGTGATGTCACCTGTCTCCTACTCTATTCCTCCCCCTTATGTATCTCTTACACTACTCAGACTGTGCTCATTTGCTATGTGACTGTGAGATTCAGTATCCTAACCCTCATTTACATGAGATTGCCTACTAATGCTTAGTTATATGTCTTAGACTCAGCTTCCCCCCTTAGCAACCACTACACGGTGGCCATGTTGTTTTTGGTCTGCTGGTCCCTGCATTGTCATTCCATGTATTGCATGAAACCCACATTTGTGGGTTTATAACCTTCATTTTCATGTTTTATACAGCGCAGCCCGTTTGTGTGGGACTGCGCTGGGTTTAAACATCGGCAATCGACGAAAAAAAAATTATATTTTTAATGTTTTGGCATCAGGTTATATTGCCAATGGCCACATATTTGGCCATTGGCATGCTGCCTGAGTCATATGCACCCTTTTTTTGGAGCTGACATGGCTCCGTTGTGGAATTTGCAGAAACATACTCAGTTGTCAACTGAGTACATTTCTGCAGCTAAAACGTCTCTTACACGGACTGGTTTCTGCTTCGTGGATCGCTAATATACTTCATTTGCATACCTTTTGGCTGCAAGTGAGGTATTTAGCATGTCCATGCCCAGTCCGTGTAAGAGACGTTTTAGCTGGTCTCTTACACGGAGTTTAGGGCTGTTCCTGGATCGCGAGGCTTGCATGGAGTGTTGCACGTCTCTTACACTCCGTGCAAGCCTTCGTGAATCCTGCCCTTTGTGTCCCCCATTATTTTTGGCTTTATCCAGAATTCTTGTGCTAAAAGTTTGGAAGGTACACTACTATAAATTCTGAACAGACAAAACTACTGCAGTGTCACTTCAGTTCTATGCACTGCTTTCCTATTACCATTACTGCCAAACAAGAAATACATAGAATCAGCTAGCTGGACAGCTTTTCAGTACTAAATGACGTGGAGGCGGAGCTTTCCTAACTGGCTGAATGTCGAAGGAAAGTGAAAGCAATTATATGTGTCAAGTCATGGCTCTAATAATATCATCATGCCACTACCACTAGTGCAATGGCTGCTGAAGTGAACACTGGAAATCACAGAATCATAGAAAATACAAGGCAATTGGGCCATGTGCCATTCATACTTGTTATTAATCCCTTAGACCATATCTGCTTTTTTCAGGGAGCAACTGGTGAATTCATGAATACCCATCCAGTTATCTAACTCCTTTTTGAAGGAAGATATTTGCTGTATTGCTAATTTGGAGAGAATGGTTAAGCATTGTGTGACAAATATGTCTCTCCATCATGTTGTTTATGTGCAGAAGCAGTTTTAGGTCATCAATTCTGGTGTTTGTGGAACTGTTTGACTTGTGGAGATACACGGGGTCTTGAATTAATGTATCCCTAATGGCCTGAAAGGCAAGGCACAGAATACAACTAAGAAGTCTATATGACACTGAAATTAGATTTATGATCTTTTTAGATTGGATCCCCTGGGGTTAAAATTTAAAGAGGCCACACAGAAATTTATGGTATCCTGATATTTTAGCTTAGAAGTTGGTATTTTCTGACAGAGCTGGGAGAGGTGAGATTTATAAGCTGCACACAGTAATACATACCGGTTTTACTAAAGATATCAGGAGCAGCTGGACCATTAGTAAAATAGGGATGGGGTGCAGAGGTGAGGCCATGGTGCTGCCATTCCTTCTTAATCCATGTCACTTCCAGCATTGGATAACAGCAAACAATGTCCAGCCAAGTTCCCCCATTTGAGCCAGTGTGCCATATTCATGTATTTGCTTTATTTATTATCTGGTAACAAGCTGAGTAACTAGACAGTACTCTTGCAATATTTTAATGGATTAAATATGATGGTAAGTGGAAATTACAACTCACCATTTTAATACTGCTTTGGAATGGTGTAGGTATTAACAAACTAAACCATTGTAATTTGTGTGGTGTAGTTCCAACCTTAAACGCCCAAAACGTGGAACACCACTTCTCATAATGTGTAATAAATGGCCAAAGAAGAAATGAGTCTGCTTCGGATTCTGTCTAGTGCCTCCACCACAGACAGATCATGTTCAAATGGGGGCCTCTAAACAGTGTGATGGAACCCCACACACAGACTTGACAATATCCTATTACTTGGCTGTCTCTCCCCAGTTACCATAAAGCATTGTTTAAAGTTGTGCTTACTGTGTTCCTCTTTACTTTTACAATAATCACAGAGATTTGGATTTAACTTAAAAACTGCCTACCTTATTTGCAGTTCCTGATCCTGACCCTTATTCTGAGTGTTTGCACACATTATAGTATATCCACAGCAAATTCCGCAGAAAGAATAATGGAACAGCATTTAACAAGACTTGGTGCTGGATGAGCACTTTCATTCAAATACAGTTCTAAACCTCCAGTGTAACACTACAATTACCTGATGGCTGTCACTGATGCCCACCCACCCCTACATCCATAGCCAATTAGGAGAATCAGGACATTGGTATGTTTTTGCTGCTTAGTGCCCTAGCACCATCTCAACTAACTAATGGGCTGTGCAAAGGTTTGTTTCATACCCACATCCCTAGTAATCCTTTTAATGACTGTAGCTAGCTAAACAATAAAATGCATTTCCAAGCCAAATCACAGTCATGCAGAGTACTAAACAGCTGCTAAACACAGTGTACATCAGTGAACGGGATGATGCACACAATGTACATCAGTGAACGGGATGATGCACACAGTGTACATCAGTGAACAGGATGATGCACACAGTGTATATCAGTGAATGGGATGATGCATGCAGTGTACATCAGTGAACGGGATGATGCACACAGTGTACATCAGTCAATGGGATGATGCACACAGTGTACATCAGTGAACGGAATGATGCACACAGTGTACATCAGTGAATGGGATGATGCACACAGTCTAAATCAGTGAACAGGATGATGCACACACTGTACATCAGTGAACGGGATGATGCACACAGTGTACATCAGTGAATGGGATGATGCATGCAGTATACATCAGTGAACGGGATGATGCACACAGTGTACATCAGTGAATGGGATGATGCACACAGTGTACATCAGTGAACGGGTTGATGCACACAGTGTACATCAGTGAACGGGATGATGCACACTGTGTACATCAGTTAATGGGATGATGCACACAGTGTACATCAGTGAACGGGATGATGCACACAGTGTATATCAGTGAACGGGATGATGCAAAGTTAAGTTGTGGACTAGAAGCTGCAGCACTAACACACCATCAGCTGCAACTCACCAAAATGCAATGCAAATAAATGAGGAGGAATCATCTTTTACTAATCATTATTATTATTTAGTGAAGAAAAGGTATTCGGATGGGCAAGGGAATTGCCATCAGTTTATGGATTTCTTTATTTTCTTAAAGCTGCTGCTCCTTTTATTTCATATGTGTACATTTTGACATGTATACACACACACACACACACACACACACACACACACACACACACACACACACACAAACACACAAACACACACAACACACACACACTTTGACGGTATTCAGGGAGACACTCTCATTACCTCAAAAATGAAAGTAGTAAAACAGTATTTAACCAGAACAACTGAGCAACAGATAATTGTGTAGGAGTAGGACATTTTCTTATTCTTTTTTTTTTTAATTCCCTGGCTACAATTTGCCCAGACAGACTGATGGGCCCTCTGAAAATGTCTGCCCTGGGAAGCCATCTGAAATACCCCTAATATAATCAACCAGTGGGCACCCATGACACACACTAGTCACAAAATTGTAAACAGTAGGTAAACCAGGTGCTTGGAAAGCCCAGCTATAAATGTAAAAATCTATATCAGTAGAAGGCACACAAGGGGCACATGAAAAGATATAATACAGAAGATCAAGAGGATCACACATTGTCAGGTCCACTTGGAAGTGTGGAGACAAACATAAGGCAAAAGGCTGAAGTCCAGAGACCATGCATACAGTAGAAGGATGTTACACACCCTATACATTGTTGTCCAGCAAAGCCATGCAGAAGCAGTATTTAAGCTTGTGTGTAGATAAGACATAAAACAGTGTGCCAAAAAGTGATATACACAAAGGTGGACACATACATACAAAAGGTGGATCCAGTTAGACAAATTTCAAGCTTAAATATTCTTCTTCATCGTTAACAGATTCCCCGTTCTTTTTCTTTTTCTTTTTGGCACATTGTTTAAAATAATTAATGTTGGAATGATTGGAAAAACAATCCGCAGCATGAGGCACATTACTGTTTTATAAATCAGGGGGGTCGGCTATTCAGAACAGTAAATTAGGTCATAATGGCAAAGGTGTATTAAGTGACCCATCTCTTCAACAAAGGAACACTAATTTCTATGTGTGGCTTTAGGCAATAGTAAATTAGTACTATATAAGCATCAAGGAGTATTATACGTGACCTTGGATAGCTAGCATATTAGTCACTGTCTCCTAGACAAGTTGTAATATGTTTGTGTGGATGTAGCAAGAAATGAAATTATAAAATGATAGATTCTTGACTTGATAATGATGAGCATTAAATCTGGGTGTATGTATGTCAAAGCAGATATAAAGGAAATAACGTACCACACTTCTGCCAGTTTGCATCAGGGTACTGGAAAAGACTGGTACCTACAAGTAATTCCGATAAGTTTCCTAGCATATGCAAATCACTGTCAAATCATTTAGCCGGAATGTCAGTGGAGAAGGAATTTTTACTTTATTTTTTTTTTTGCATTAGTTAAAAAGTATAAGGCAATGATAGTGTCATTGCAAGAAAAAGAATTATCCAAACAAGAGCATAGCAATTCATGCAGTAGCTATCCATGGAGGTCTCTACCAGTACTGAGGAAGCAAGATATAGAGTGCTATCATTATTATGTCCAAGCGTTGTCACATTCCACTTGGTAAAGGCTTTAGTTGATGTTCATCATTTGAACAGTGCTGCAGCAGCCTTAGCAATATGTGTTATATCCTGTTAGGATATAACACCTGGACAGCTTCCAAAGTTTAAGGGCTCCTTCCACTTGTTCAGACCATTGTCAGCATAATCAGAGCTGGAGAAAATCAGTGGTCTGGGTGCCAAGGCCTGCAGAAATTCCTGTTGCTGAAGATCTCCCCTCTTGTGGGCTTTTGAGGATTGACAGTCGGCTAGCGTTTCTCCATTGCTGAGCAGGTAAGTTCCCTTTGGGAAACAAGCTTTCCACAATTAATTTTGTGACTGAAACGGTACCTTTTTAACTACGTGGTTTGTTTCATGCTAGGAATTTACTATTTCTGGACTGTCACATGACTTTTCTGTCAGTTGAAGGACTGTGGTTCTTTTATTACTTTTAGTGTAAACTTTGTGTTTTCTACCATTTACTCTCATTGAGAAATAAATTATAATTGAGGCAAGTGTATGTCATGTTTGTCACTGTGTTTTTAAAGTGAAAACTACTTTTTTAGACATCTTTTACAGACTGCTGCTGTCATTTTTATCTGGGTTTCAGGCTTCCTTCTAGGCTTTACCATGGAACAACTTAATGGCTCCTAGATTTTTTCTTCCTCTTGCCACAAAAAGAAGAAATTTTCCAGGCAGCCTTTGCTCCTTTAACAGGCCACTACTTTGCCTCAGACACAAATAGGTGACTCTGCAATGGCCATTTCTGGCTCCTCAGACTACTCCTCTTCTTCCTTGACTTCCTCTGGTGTAGTCCCTTCAGCAACCATGGCCCAGGTGTTAGACACATCTTCTGTGGTTGTTGTGAGTGTCCTTGGTGAGCATGAGAGAACCATTGTTGTTGGTCCCAAATAAAGGAGCAGGAAATGCTTCCCTGCCTAGCCAAATTGAGATGTCTGTTCAACAGGTGATATCCCTGACAGGGGTTGGTCTGCTACTATTGAGATTCCTGTCATAAAGAAGCAGAAAGTTGAACATTTATCTTCTCCTGTCGCTGTTACTTTAGACAGGGAAGATTTTTTGGGGGCTTGTCTCATGGCTTAGTACAAGCTTTTGACCTTTCTCATTCTGGATTTACTGGTAAGAGAAAAAGAAAATTTTCATTTTCTGAACACTACCAGTGTGATGAATGGGGAATTTACTGTGAGGGTACAACTTCTGTTTTATTTCCTCGGGAAATCTATTTGGATTTTGGGAAGATTATTTCTTCTGATTGTCCCTTGGAAGAATTTTATTTTTCTGAGACCATTTCTAGGATTAACCAATTGTTTCAGTGGGAACAAATGTATCAACATTTCAGTTTTCTTGACACAATATCATGGTTATTACAACTCTAATTTCCTCAACTAACTCCTGTGCCACTTGTTCTTCCAGCCTTGTAGGGTGTTTTTATTATAGCCTGCAACATGCCTGACAGACAGCCAGCAGCCACTAAGAAAGTATTGGGATTGTATAAAGTTCCTCAGCCTTACAAATTCTTTTATAATCCCAGGTCTGATCCTGTAGAGATTTCCTTGGCAAATCCTTCTACAGCTAAATATTTAGTAAATGCTAATCTCTTCCCCCTCTGACAAGGCTGGGAAGGCTTTTGACAGATATGGGAAAAAATGTACTCTCTCACCACTCATGTTTAGGATTCTTAATTGTTAAGCTTATATTAAAGATTTTGTTCGCTTGTTTTGAGAACATGAGGAACATTATTCATAGGTAGGTTCAAGGGACTACGTAAGCCTAGCCAACAAGGTTTCCTGGCTTACGCCACCCAAGAAAGTTATTTTCCTGTGCCACTGTCGAGCAGAGACACAGAAGTTATCCCCACTTTTCTATCTTCTGATGACAAATCTTCATGGGCTACTCTTATTGCTTCATTCTCAAGTAATTAAACATTCTTTAAAGCGTTGCTGACTCAGCTGATGCTTCTTCTAGAGCAGCAGCTACTGGCTCTATTACAAAAGGTTTGCATGGTGACATTCTCAACATTTCCCTGAAGATGATAAAGCTGAAATTGTGAATTCTCCCCTTGACAGGGAGGCTGCATTTGGACCACCTGCTGCTGCGATCTTGAAAAAGTGTGATGAGAGAGGGACACCGATTCAAGGGGAAAAGCAAAATAAGCAGGGTCAGCAAACTTCTGACAAGCAAGCATTCAGAAAACAATTGCAAGGAGGGTCCAAGAAGAAATGGGGAGGGGGGTCCCAACAACCAGGACAGTCCAACAAGTTTGAAAGACTATATACAAATTATAACCCCCCTTCCCACCCTGACATTCATTTAATGTTTCCCAAAATCTGTCTCTCCATTTCTCTATTTGACAACTGTTAATCTCCAGCAAACTGATTCGGAGAGTGATCCAACAAATGTACAGATGTCAGTGGGAGTTCCCTCTTCCTTTTCTGGGGATTCTGCCTCCTCCTCTATCAGATCAAACTTTTTGCCCTCCTGGCATTCAGCATCTGCTGATTCAGGGAATAATAGAAGTGGTACCGCTTTCTGTGACAGGAAATTTTTATACAGGAATATTTCTGCTACGAAAGAAAGAAGGCTCATAGAGACCAGTCCTAGATCTTCCCTTCTCAATCAGTTTGTGAAAGATCTAAAGTTCAAAATGCTATCCATTCTCCATCTTTTACCTCTTATTCCCCCTTTATGTTTTTTTTTTTTTTTGGTAACTTTTTTTTTGGTAACTAGATTAAAAAGATGCTTATCATCATCATATTCATATAATCTAAGATTTTAAACTTTTTTAAGGATTTGTGTGTTGGGCTTACACTTTCAGTTCCCTTTGGGTTATTCCACTGCCCCAAGGATGTTCACAAAGAATCTCTAGCACCAACAGTATCCTAATGCAGGATGCAAGACACTCACATTTTTTATTTAGATGATTTGCTTATCTTTCCAGGATCTTTTTCAAAGTGTCAGCAATCTGTCACTTGTGTAAAGGATCTACTTTGCAGACTGGCTTACTAGGAGAACATTTAAAAGTCTTGATTGACTTTCTCCAATAGGACTGTATTCTTGGGCTGTCTGTCTCCTAGATACTTCAGTTCAAAGAACCTTTGTTCCACAGAAAAAAAAAGTAGATCTATATCTAGATCTATTCCTATAATTTTCCACTCGGTCCAGTATTTCAGCAACAGAATTTCTCAAGACACTAGGATTCATGCCCTCTATGATTCAAATTATTCCTCTAGCCATACCACACATGGGAAAGATTTAATGGTACCTAAATCTGTATGTTCCGAAAATCAGCACCTCCTGGTGATTCTAACTCCAGTTTTGTGATTTGTAAAAAGGAAACTGCTTTCTGGACAAACCAGTTTTATCTGAATCCAAATCTCCAATTCTCACTTCCAGCTTCACTACAGTCTGTAACAACCAATGCCTGAGACATTAATTGGTGAGGGGTGTTTGTGGAAGTAAAAGTGCAGGGTCTTTAGAACAAAAAGAACAGACCAAAATACATAAACTTAAAAGAGATGTTGGCAGTTATAAATTCACTCACACCTCTCAATCACCTGTGGTGCTCAAGACCTCTACAATTGATTTCAGACGACACCACAGTGATATGGTACATAAATAGGTGGGTTCCTGATCTTACCCTGTTTGCAGATTAGCCATTGTAGCCTGGGATACAGCTATTCAGCACAATCTCATCCTACAGGCATCTTAAATTCTGACAAAGTAAAACACTGTGGCAGACAAGGACCAGAGTAGACCCTCACAAACAGAAATTGAATCAGGTGGTCTTCTTGGATATGATCCAGAAATGGGTAACAACTCATGTAGATCTATTCACCTCCATTCAGACATAAAAATGACAACATTCTGCTCCAGGATTCCTTGTAAGAAGGCCTGGAAAACATATGTGTTTTCTTTTCCTTGGACGAGAGTTTTCCTGTATGCCTGTTCACCCTTTTTATTGACTACCAGAGTCAGCATGAAGATTCAGGATCCTCAAAAGATCAGTGTGATGAATTCCTTCTGGCCCAAGCAACAGTGATTTCCCATTCTTTTTGAAATGGCTAAGAGAAATCATCAAAACATCCTCACAGACTGGACCCACTCACATAGATCAGCTTCAGTGGATTGCCTGAATGACAGTGTTAATATCTTTTAAGCAGCTCTTTTCTAAGGAAGTACTAAAAAAGGCAAAAAATGTAAATAAGAAATCATATATTAGCAAACAGAAAAAAATGTTCTAGTTGGTGCCACATTAAGAACCAGGACCCTTTGAAGGCAAGTATTTCTCTGGTTCTACAATATTTGTGTGAGTTATTTTCCTCTGACCTTTCTCTATCAATGTTCATTTGATGTCCATTTCAGCAAGTTTGCCATGGATTCCCTCTCTTTCAGTGCACTCCCATGTCAAGATATTTTGAAAGGGATTTTACATATTTGTCTTCCTAGAAAACAGATGGCTGGTCTTGGAGATCTCAATTTTGTTTTGGAAAAATTAAGTGTTGCTCTATTTGAACCAGTGCAATAGGCTGACTTGAGAATACCAATATGGAAACAGTTTTGCAGATTGCTCTAACTTGTGAAAGAAGAGTGTCTAAGTCAGACATTCTCTTGGTGTGTCAACCTTCTCTTATCTTCCATAAATATAGGGATTATTGAGAACTACACCTTTATTTATGCTTAATATAGTATCCAAGTTTACTTTGAGCTAAGCAGTACATCTCACTGTCTCCTTTCCAGAACCTAAAAACGAGGAAGGAAGGATTCTTCATACTCTGGATGTCCACAGGCAACTCAGATACTATCTTGGCAAAACTAAAACCTTCAGAAATTCTGAACAGTTATTCATTCTTATAAAAGTAATTAAAAAACAGCAACCCATGCCAAAGCAGACCATTTCTCAATGGTTGCCAAAAGTTCTTTCCTTTTGCTGGATCCATCACATCAAGTCAATTTCAGGCATGGACAAGGTACATTTTATTTAGGCCTTGGCTTCATCAATGACTATTTGGAAAGGGATGGACTCTAGAAGTATTCTAGGGGCAGCAACTTGCACCTCTAGACATGCTTTTGCAAAACACTTCAAATTGAACCCCTTTTCCATGTCTAGAAAAGGGTCCTGCATCCACTTCCTTTCTCCTCCAAAAATCTTTTATTTGGTATTCTACCCACACAGCTAAGGCTACTGCAGCAGCAATCAGATGATTAACATAGTACAGATGAGTAAACTTACCATAATAATAGATGTTTGAATGATCTCTACTGCAGTAGGGATTCCCTTCTCCCCTCCATCTCCTTTGTTTTTGTGTGATTTTTGTTGCTGGGATAAGGACATTGATTTTTTGTTACCTAGCACTGATCTCTTTCAGGGTTCTACCCCCCCCCCCTTCAGTTGGCATGAAGGCTCTGAAGAGCTTGGTATCCAGAATGCTGATTTTTTCTCCAGCTTTGTTCGAGCTTTCAACTGTCTGGGTTCTTGAAAGGTGCCCTTAAGCTTTGACAGCTGTTATATCCTGGGTAGGATATGATCCATATAGCTAAGGCTATTGATTCAAACAATTACTATTATGATAAGTTTACTTGCATAGCTGTATGTCCCCATACATTTCAAATGTCCTGGATTCTGCAGAGCATCTAGACTGAAGTTTCACAAATCATCCCAACTTTTGCTTCATATTTTTGGTATGTCTCTCATAAAATGTATGATTTTCTGGCTAATCAGTGAGGATCATCACTAAATAATGGCAGATATCTGAGATTCAGACTTCATACCCTTTAGAAAATACATACCAATGCAAAACTTGTTATGCAAGTAAAGTACGATTTTTTTAGTAAACTTACTATAAAGGTAGATGATCGAATGATCTCTGTTGCAGAAACCTTAACTGCATGGGTTATATCCTGCACTGGGTATAACAGACAGACAGCTTCCAAAGCTTCAAGGCACATTCTACATGCCCAAATTGATAGTCAGCTTTAGCTGAGGGACTGAAAAGAGAGGCGTGAGCACCAAGCCATTCAGAGCTTTATTGCCACTAAAGAGTATGCCTCTCTAATGCTGTTTCAGAATCAGTGGTCAGCTTATGCTGTTCCTTTGCTGGGCAGACAAGTTCCTTTTGGAGAAAAACATCCATTTTAAAATATTGTTTGCTAATAACAATTTCCTGTTCAGAAAAGTTATTTTTAAACTAGGAGTTTGTGTTTCACTGGACTGTCACAATTCTGTTCTGAGCATAAACATGATCAAATCTTGTTCACTTCCAGCTCAAATCCAGAACTGCACCTAGTCTGAAAGCACAGTACCCAGGTCTGACACATTAATTCACCATTAAAAGTGGGTGTTAGAGGGAACTGGTGCAAGTGAAATTAGACAATGTAGAGCTCTGCAGTTCTTGATTTTCTGATAATGAAGAGGCGTCATCCTGTTCATTTCTATATTTTAACTGTATTACTCAAAATCTGTAAAACACATTTAGTTATAAATTTATAAGAATATAAAAATGGAAATAAAATAAGTAAGATGGGGAAGTGAAGCCATAGGAATCACAAAATTCGAAATACAAGTAAAAATGTACACCAATAAAAGATAATTGACATATCAGTTCTTTAATGAAAATCCAAATAATAAACCTATGAACTCTATTACTGATCGTGAAAACACTAGCATTCCAGTTTAGGTATCATGCCTTGCTGCAACTGCAGCTGAAATAATTCTTCATTTATTATTTGTTCATTTGCTTACTTACTTTTGTTAACCAGGGAAGTCCCACTAGGCATGACATATTTTCACAGCAGACCTGGGAACAAACTAGAGGATATTTGGCCTGGACAGTGGGGAATTCCACCGCTCTTCCTTTTGGTTGTTACTGCACCATTATGGGGCAGACATGACAATGCTAACATTGTGATTCAGAGTTTAGAAGTGGGAGCACTGGCAGTCTGCATCTGTTGAAAAGCTGTTTTAGAAGGGAAGATAATCCAACTTTTTTCTGTTTATGCTGCTGGAGATCCCATTGGGTTTTGGTGCTGTAGATCTCATGAAATATTTCATTGCTGAATGAGGTGAAGTTACTGTATTTGATAACCCATTCAATGGTTTGTCTGTTAGTACCTTGGTAAAGAAGGAGCCATTGTTGGTTCACAAGTGTTGGTTTCTTAGATGGACATGGCTGAGCATACTGCAGCTGTTAATGCTGCCTGATACGCAGCAGACTGACTGATAATAAAGCTACTGCAACATCTACCCCACCTTCAGTGGACCAGTACATAATCAGGAGGAAAAATGGCAGTGTTTGGAAGTTGACATACAATGGGATAGTCAATGTGAGTCCTTAACATTCAGCGGCTTTTGCTGACTTTTTAAATAACTGTCACCCACCACTCACTCGCATCCTCCACTGCTTACCTCCTCCAGTGCCTGAGCCACTAATCAGTCCCAGGTCATCTGGGCCATAGCCAGGACCTCATCCTTCTGTGTCTTGGAGGCAGACTCAGCATCTTTCTTTTTAACATTTACAGAAACAAAATGGATACTAATAGCAGCTGTCAGCCACACTTATGTTTTATAAGATGTTTCTGCTGTCACATATATATTATCAGATCCCCTTCTAAACCTCATATAACTGAACTTCATTTTCGCAAGATGAAAATCTTGAAAGCTTAAATACCTGAACAATGAGTTTTTCCCTGGAACTCGTATAGATATATATGTATAACTGTATATATATATATATATATATATATATATATATATATATATATATATATATATATATACAGTTATATATATATATATATACGTCAGGGGAAAAAAAAATTCATTGTACAGGTATATATATATAGGTTCATAGGTTCATAGGTTGGTACTGAGCTATCTGCCTGAAGGCATATATTAGCCCAGCCACGTTGTGCGGTATTCACCGCCCCTTTAGTAGTTCCCTAGACCCTTGTACTAGCAGCTAGTACCCTTGGCCCCTATCTAGTAGTGCTGTTGGTGTGATCCCTCGTGTGAACTTTCTGTTACCCATCCACTCATCAAGGTTCCTCTTGAAGAGTGATAGCGAGGGGCTCTGTCTTATGTAAATCGGGACCCTGTTCCATAGTAAGGGAAGTCTCTGCGAAGGGAATCTATCCCTCCAGCATGTTCTATTCATTGTTGTGTTGAGGTTTATATCCCTAGAGCATGTAGCTCAAGTAGATTTGGTTTTGCTAAGATGGAGCATGTTCAACATTTCTGGGTTGGACATGGCTCTGTACATTAGACAGAGATCGCCTCTGAGAAAGCGGTATGCAACAGAGAACAGTCTTAGCTTTTTCAATCGTGCTGCATAGGGCAACTGTTTGAGGCCAGTAATTCTCTTGGTTAGGTACCTCTGTGGTCTCTCCAGCTGCTGGAGATGTCTAGCCAGGTACATTCCAATTGGTGCATTGTACTTAATAATGGGTCTGATGAGGGAAGAGTAGAGGGGCACCATTACATCCTTAGATCTTGACGCGAACACTTTCATGATCAGATGGGTCACATAAAAGGATTTTCTAACCACTTTTGGTTATCAAAGGAAAGCTGGCTATCTACTTGGGTCCCTAGATCCCTTATTTCTTCTTCAGATTTCAGGGGATTACCTCCTATGTTTTCCGTTTTTTCCAAAGGGGATTACTACGCATTTTTTTTGCATTTAGCTTGAGACCATGGCTTTGACACCATGCATCAGTCTCATTTAGGCCCTTCTGGAGGATCTCCATGTCGGCCGGAGACTCTATTATAGTACCCAGTTTGCAGCCCTTCCATGCTTGCCTGTACTTCTGAGAAGTATATGCCAAACAGGAGGGGACCCAGGACAGAGCCCTGAGGCACACCACTCATTACTGGTCTGGATTCGGACATAGATCCCACTACTCTTACTTTATGGGATCTGTCTGAGAGCCAGTTTGTGATCCATCTTGTGACGTAAGGGTTTATGCCCAGGCTGGTGAGCTTATCAATAATACCCAAATGGGGAATGGTGTCAAATGCTTTAGCAAGGTCAAGGTAAGCCGTGTGTACCTCCTTTCCCTTATCCATAGCCTGAGTAACTGTCTCAAAGAAATCCACCAGGTTCAGGAGGCATGATCTGCCCTTGACGAAGCCGAACTGTGTGGGGTCCAGCAACTAGAGGTTCCCAATCTCTCCATTTATGAGTTCCATAATGATTCGCTCCATAGCCTTACAGATCAGACTGGTCAGGCTTATTGGTCGGTAGTTCCCAGGGTCAGTTGTGACCTCACCCTTGTGTAGCGGGACCACTGTTGCCATACGCCATTCTCTGGTCACATATCCTGTGGAGAGGCTGAGACTGAACTGAGTATTAAGATGCAGGGTTAATTCCTTTTGGAGCTCGCGTATGACACAGCCTGGGACACCATCTGGTCTCATGGAGGCAGTGTTTTTAGCTTTAGCTAGAGCCTTGTTAACCAACGTATCAGTAATAATTGGACTTACACAATCCCCTGGAATGGTAATAGGCCCTGTAGGTGGTGGGGGGGGAGAAATTTGCACTGAACCTGTCAGCCAAGATGTTGGCAATGTCAGAAGGGTCAGTGTATTTTGTTCCATTTTGTACTAGCTCAGAGCAGACCTGAGCATTGCCATTTAGTTTTTTGTCGTAGCCATAGAAGGCCTTATGGTTATCCTTGGCAACTTTCTTTTCAAAATTAGCTTTAGTTGACTTGATGAGGGCCCTCAATTTCTTACTAATGGTAATCAGGGATGATTTTTCTACTTGAGATTTAGCCTTTTTTTGTATAAGTCTCCTCCTTTTATTGTAAAGTTTGCTTATGGCCAGGGTCCACCAGACTGGTTTCTTCTTGCTTGAGGAAGGAGTCTTGGTTTTATTGGGGATAGCACGGTCCATGCAATCCTGAAGATGCATATAGAGTGGCTTGGTGTAGGATTCTGCATCCTGGATATCATTATCCTTCTGCAAGGGAATAGTGAAGCTTTCCACTTCGGATGCAAGTAGCTTGAAGTTTGCTTTGGAAAGGTTTTTGACTATGTTTTTTTTGACTGGGGGAAGTGGAGGGGTGAGGATGTCCAGGGTTATCAGTTTGTGGTCCGATCTGACCAAGGAGGGAGTGATATCGGGTGTGGTACAGTGGGCTCCCATATTTGTGATGATTAAATCCAATATGTTGTCCCCTCTAGTGGGGGAACATACTAGTTGTTCAAGGGCATTTGAATTTATAAATTCTATGAATCGCTGAGCATAGGAGTTAGAACATTGGTAGTTCACCCAGTCTATACCAGGGTAGTTGAAATCACCCAAGATTATGGTGTTGGGTATGACCTTTATATTTTCCAATGTCTCAAGGAATGCAGAGTGAGCATCTTGGGACATGGTGGGCGATCTATAACCGGCTACGATTTGAAATGTGGTTTTGCCTGCTGATAGTTGTGGATGGATGATCTCTGGGGCATCATGCTGTGCTACTAACCTGGAAATATGGGTATCCTTGATGAATATGGATACACCTCCACCCTTTGTACTGCGATACGGTAACTGAGGCTGGAAGGTATGATATATATATATATATATATATATATATATATATATATATATATAGTTGGGGGATTTGGGGAGCATAGCCCACCACCTAATGGGTTTTATTTACTCCAGTGTGTGTTCCGTTTAAGTTTGGGCAAGTGTTTAGCTGCCCTGGGAAAAATTCACCATTCGGGTATTTAAACGTTCGCGATTTTCGTCTTGTGAAAATGATGTTCAATTATATGAGCTTTCAAAGTTTAGAAGTAGATCCATATTATCATATAGCACTGATCTTGCAAAGGTGACTCGACATGCTATATCCTTTTAGACTGTGACAGAATGTCTCATTTGGTCAGTTTGGAACATAAATGTCATTCCAGGCCTACGTGAGACTCATGTTGACATCATTCAGTATGGTTATCTTTCACCTTCCTTTTTCAAACAATACTGTGATGCTGCTGCTGTTATGTGTACTGGATGGAACATTTGGTGTGTATATATATATATATATATATATATATATATATATATATATGTTGTTCCTTTTTATTATGTAATAAGATATATTTTTCTGACATTGTTATGGATTTGGAATATAATATACAGTGGTATATTAAGTGCTAGGATCAAAGTACCGGGTAGAAACTATGTTTCTTTGTTGTTTGTTTTCCTTTTGTAGTGTATATTTATAATTGCCTAATAAAAATCCCTTCCTGTTTGGGTTTAGTAGTATGGGATATTTTATATCCAACTGAGGTAACACCAACTCTGGTAGGTGGGACCTTGATTTAATATCTCATCTGAAGGTCTGTACATCAGGAATATAGAACCCCCTAAGTATGCTTAGTAACCTTAATAATTCCAGTATAAGCCAGTCAGTAAAGCAAACCACAGTTTCAATCTTCAATAACAAAAATCCACTTGGTTAAGCGCTTTCATCTTATAATTCAGACATCATCAGAACCAAGAAGAATGTTTAAAATCCAAGGCTAAAAATACAAGTAAAATGACACACCCATTCAAAACCACTGATGGTGGTTAATCATTAATTAAACACACCAGAATTAATTGAGTAAAAGCTACAGTATCTTAGGTTTTACATACAAACAAACCAGGTGTTTTAAGCATACAAAATGCTAAAGGGTTAATGCTCTTCTTTATAGTTCACTAGAAATAGAATTGTGTCCATTCAACCCCGGAGGGTTGGCTGTATCTAGTCTCATCTGCCACAACATTTCTTTATGAAGCAGTTGGTTCACCCAATCACCCGATAATGGTGTTACCTTAATTTGCTCAAGAATCAAGAAAACAAACTTGTTATATTTTGCATAGCACATAGAGTGCCTTGCTAGTGCACTTTTGTTGTCTCTTTTCCTTATACTGTATCGATGCTGGTAGATTCCTTGCTTCAAGCTATTGTTAGTCTTACCAACATAAAACACACATGTGCAAAATGTAGCAAGGTAAATGATTTTCTGAGATCTGCAATTCAAATGTGTTGCTGCATCCCATAAAGTAATGTTGTTCAAAACTGCACCCTGCTTGTTTACATTAATATAAGAGCAATAGGCACACTGTTGGCACTTCCTAGTTATGGGAACACCAAAACTAATGAGCGTTTTTCCAAAAACCCTTTGACATTTTGCTTATTCTTATATGTGAATATTGGTGAAGATTTAAATAAATGATAAATGTTGCTGTCAGATTGCAGCAACATCCAGTTTCTTTTTATAATCTTTTCAATTGCCTTAGCATCTGTTGTGTAGTACATCACCATATTGTTATTACCTGAAAAAGTATTAACTGTATTTGTCTCAGTGTTGTGTACCATATTTATCATGCCGTGTTTAATAATTGGTGCGTATGTATCCTGTCTCCCAATCCAAACTTCATCAGCAATTTTCTCCAAAAGATCAAGGGGGTAACCTCGATCAATAAACATGTTTTTAATCAATAAAAAATCCTCAATACAATCTGAACATTCAGATGTAAGACGTGATGCACGAATTAACTGACTTTTTACTACTACTTTTTTCTGATGCATTGGGTGACAACTTGTATAATGTAAGTATGTATTACAATGTGTAGGTTTCCTAAACACTCTTGTAGTGAGTGTGCCATCCCCTTTGTTCAAAAATAAAATATCCAAGTAATTTATAACCTTGTTGTCCATTTTGTGAGAAAATTTCAAAAAATTCGAGCTATTTTGCATAAAATCAATAAACATCCCTAACTGTTCTGCAGTGCCTGTCCATACCAAAAATAAATCATCCAAAAATCTAAAATACACCAGGCAATACTTGTATAACAGTGATTGAAATAATACATTCAATTCCCACCAAAGCATAACTGTGTTCGCAAAAAGGGGGTGCATGCTGCACCCATAGCAACACCCTGATTCTGCTTATAAAATTCACCCTCAAATAATAAAAAATTATTATTTAGGACCAAATCCATAAAATTACACATAATTTCCTTGTCACCATCATGAAGTTCACTATACTGAAATACTATGGGCAGGATTCACGAAGCCTCCGTGTAAGAGTTACAAGGCTTACACGGAGGCTGCAGTTAAACGGTGTGACGTCAGCATGCCATGCATATGCATGAGGGCATGCTGAATCACACCTAAGGCTAACACGGTCCATGTAAGACAGTAGGGGTGTGTCCGTAGGGCGAGCCCTGCAGACAGACACGCCCCCAGAAGAGTAAAAGTCCCGAAAGTAAACCCCCATGACAGAGTCCATGTAAATGTGAATAAACACAACACATGCCCCCACAGACTATGAACATAAAATGTATAAATGAACATCTTATATATTTTTTTATAAGTTGTAAAGATGTTTGCCTGTGAGTGCGCTCGTTTGCGTGGGCGTGCCCGGCGCTTAGCCACAGTTAGCAGTCAGTGGAAAAGCATATAAGAACTAAATATACAAAGCAAGTCAAGAAGCAATAGCGTAGCGGTAGAGACTTTGGCTGAAGAGGAGGCAATCATGGTTTGAGCCCCCACAACATAAATTTTTATTTTTAGTGAAATAAGCATGAAACAAGTCCCTGACATATATGTACACATATAAAATTATATTTTATGTAAAATGTAATGAAATGGGCATGTATTTTGAAGAAATGTGAGATAAAAAAAAAAAATGTCAGATGTGCCTATAGCTGAGCTACATTCTAACAAGTTGAGGATATCTGCTTGTAGGTGAGCAGTGTTTTAACAGGTGTAAAATGAGTGCCCATAGGTGAGCAGTGTTTTAACAGGTGTAAAATGAGTGCCCGTAGGTGAGCAGTGTTTTAACAGGTGTAAAATGTGTGCCCATAGGTGAGCAGTGGTTTAATAGGTGTAAAATGAGTGCCCGGGGTTGAGCAGCATTTTAACACGCTGAAACTGTGTGTCCATAGCTGAGCTGAGTGTAATATGCATGCTGACAGCCAAACGACATGTAAACCGGCGTAACCCATTTGCGCGGAGCTGCACACCGCGCCAACAAGCTAACCGATGGGCAACGTTGAGCAAGCTGTATCAAAACTGCCTTTACACAGACACACCTCCTAGCCTGTGTAGACAGTCATAAAATATAAAAAGCAACGGTTAGGTTCGAACCCAGGAGACGATGCACCATAGTCAAAGTACTGAACCACTAAGCCATGACAGTTGCGCTTAGAAATGCAGTAATAGCATATATATATAGGAATGAATAGAAAGAGGAGCATAACAAAGCAGGTTTTGTGAAGCTGATACAATTCCAAAATGGCCAATCACAGATAAGTGCAGGAAAAATGGCATATATAAGCCCCATAGGCGGGAATACACAGCATAACCGATTGTGGAACCGACTTGCAGCCAGGATGTCAGGTGTAGGTGAGGGTTGTTGCTTCCGAGCACAGAGGTGGGGCATTGAGGAGTCCAAATATATGGTTTGGCTCCTCATCCATGATCATGAGGCCCAACTCATGCAGGGCCAGGTCCTGTGGGGAGCATATAGGGCTGAGGCATGGGACCGGTTGGCACATGATCTCACCAGTGCCACAGGAATACCAAGGACTGGTGAACAGGTCCGTCACCACCATGTGGACCTGAAGAGATGGAAGCAGGACCAACTGAACCATTGGATCCAGGAGGCCCAGTAAATGCCCAACGCCCCACTACTGAGTAAGTTACATGTAATTATTTATGTAAGAAATTAAACTAGCTGATATTATGGAGATGTGTATTCCAATATTACTTCATTCATATTACAGCTGCAGGTGTCCATTCCATGAACCGTCGAGCCTATGCCGATAGGCTGGTGTGGTTGCACCACCAGGCAGGTCAGTAATTCTCTCCCTGTAACTGTAAAAAAATATATAAGTATGACAGTTAGCAAAAGAGTGCAGTGTAGTCACTTATTAATAAAATGTGCAAGTAACAGTGTAAGAGAGTTTGCAAGTATTGCTTGATTACAAAAGTGTGATGCAGCCTGTAATCCAAACATAAAAATGAAACAAGTCTGAAATAAAGATGTCCCACCTGTAATATAATAGTACATAACCTGCAGCAGGCTGAAAAGTACAGCTGCAGAAGCTGAGTAAAACACATGTGTGAAATATATCCCTGTTGAAATTCTGAAACATGACATAAGTGAGACTGTTGGAAAGGATTGTTATAACTAAAAGTAAAACATGCCAATAAAGCCTAGAATTCAGTACCATCCTGAATTGTAAAAATAAAACACGTGAGAGAGTGTGAGAAAGAGGTATGAATCCACCAATAAAGTAGTAATAACTCCTGAATAAAGTATACTGCAGTCAGTACAGAATTAAATGAATGTGACAGGCAGAACCAAACAGCAACATGTGTTGAAAAAAGTACTGAAGCTGGAATGTGTGTCCCAAAATCTGGATATGTTGCTCTCAGTTTGCAATATGCAGATAGTATGGTTGTCTGAAATACCAAACATCCACAGTTGTCTATAGCCATATAAAGCAAATGTAGCAGGATGATGTAGCTGAACAGAGCCAGATATGAATGTGTATGAATAAATATGAAATGTATATTGATGTAGCAGTAACATTCCTATCACCAACCTGAATTAGTTATCACATAGGAAACTGTAGTCAGACCTGTAGTGTGTATATATCTGCAGCTAGTAGAAATGTACAGCATATGTATAGGTATTTGAAGTTGTTAATTAAATATTTCTTCACCTTACCCTATAACCACAAATAATCCATTCCACGTGAAATGGGTATGTGCATTCACAATTAACACCCCTGGACATTTGTCCTGTTGGTTCATACATATTTGCATGTGCGTTGATGCATGTGCCCTGTTCATACATCCAAACCTGATGGTCTTTTGCCATCAATCAACCCTGCATGTTGTTGGATTGTGTATTGCTGTTCAAATTATGCATGTGTTATGCTTGCTGTTCAATGGCTTGAATTTATGGGTGTTTGGTTAATGGGAATACTAATGCATGCTGTTACAACTAATTGTGAATGGTATTGTACATTACTAACCCAAACTGTCATAATATAATGCAAAACATAGGGCAACAGGGAAGGCAGGTTCCAGCAGACCCACCTCTCCCACCTCAGCTGGCGAGTGCACCTGGCAGTAGTGCCCAGGCTGGACCCTCCTCCGGTGGCCCTGTGCCACCTGCGGGTGGAAGCACTGCAGGGGATGGGGCTCGTCCCCCCTTTGCAAGTGTGGCCGGAGGAGAACATCCACTCACCCTCCGTAGTGTCTGGACTGTGGTGCATAGGGAGATCTGGCACGCTGTGCTTGGGCCCCTACGCCAGCTTGAGGCACGGGTGGCACAACTCATGGGCATGCCTGCTGCCCGGCCTACACAGCCCCCAGCACAGCCCCATCCTGGGCAGTGAAGGCACAGTGGCAACTGCCCATGGGTGGGGATCTCAGTTCCACTGTTGCCATCTGTGGGCTCATGGGCTCGAGATATCCAAACATCCATCCCCGTCAATTGTGTAACCCCCCCACATGTGTCATACACCACCCCTGTATGCATCTTGTTTGTCTTGTCTGTTAACCTCCCTTACCTACCTCCCCAGCTATACTGACTTCCTGTACCTGACATACCACTCTCACCTGAAAAAAAAAAAGGGCACTCTGTACCCACAAAAAAATTATGCCCCATACATAGCTGCCCATTTCGCAGACATGTCTGCTGGACATGTAAACTGGCAATTACAATTGGCTGTACAACAAATATTATTATTGTCCGCACACCTCTCTCAGGGGTGGAAGGTTTCAAATTTCACACCAAATTACAAACATATGCACAGATGTTGCTGACAAAGAAATGGGAAGCTATGGGCCTTTCCTACATCCCTCCTGCAAAACCCGAGCTTGTTTTCCTACTGTCCTACCCTCTTTGTGCCCCCTTTTTCACCACTTTCCTATCTCCCCATTTTCTTTTCTTTAAAAGAAAATAGCGTGGGTGTGCGCGTGAGTAAGCACTTTTAAGCAGTAGTAAGCGGATGTGCGCAAAGCTAAGCAACAGTGCGCATGCGTGAGCTCCGCGCAAACCAGCGCTAACCCACTTACAACTGCTTAAAAGTGCCTTAGTCACTCTGAATGACAAGGCCTGTAGTTTTCTCAGCAGCAAAATAAAACACCTCCCTCAGTCTCGAACCCAGGAAACACTAGTCTGCATGACTTACCACTAAGCCATGACTGCTATACAAGAACATTGTGCTGAAAAAATATATCATAAAATAGTAGGAATTAATGTAAAGGGAATATAGCAAGTCTAGTACACAAAGCATGTCATGTATATTTACTGTCAAATCTAGTGGATTTGTAAAATAGTACTGTGTGCTGAGAAACAGTCATGCTAGTTGGTAGCTACTAGGTAATAATGTCACAGTAGCATCTGGCAAGCCACACACATACTCAGAGCAGGATAAACACTGCCATAGTTGAATAGTTAAGAGATCAGACATAGCAACTGTGACTGAGTTACAGGGATGTCCCTGATATGAAAACAAATGTCAACTGTGCCCCACTGACACCCTGTCAAATGTACTAACAGTAGGCAGAAAGGTGTAACTACACATGCAATGGTAACTATGACTGACTGAAGGTATGCACCACCTGCACGGCACAAATGGTGTACTAATACATATGCTTGAAATAACCCACAGTCACAATTGCAGAGTATCAGAATATGTCATTGGAGTAACCCACTGCTATGTACCATTCCACGAGGCTGATAAAAGATGCACCGGAGAGTATCTCAGGCCTGCTCATCAGCATGATCAAATACCCCTGTAGGTGTCAAGGGCCACACCATGGCCAGACCACACTGCATGCAGTAACACCCTACCACAACAAACACATAGGGAATTGCTGCCCAAACAGATTTAGCAAGCATTACAAGCTGTGAATGTAAATGGAAAATAGGAAAGCCATAGCAACACATTACAGGAAAGACACCTAGCAGGCATACAAGGAGTGAATGTAAAGGCCACATATTGAAGCCATAGAAACAGATTGCAAGAGCCACTGCTATATACCAGTTACACCACAATCCCCACAGGAAAGCACACACACCCATATAGACAGTATTACTGGTCGTAGGTGTCAGTTTACATACACACGGAGAACAGGACACTGGAGGAAGGAATACTCAGCTTACAGAACAACATGCATTGCAGTGTCTACAACACAGCCTGAAATATGAGAGACATACCAACCCTTACACTCACAGAACAGTGCCCACAGCAAACCAGCATGGTCCCCACCCTGATAATCTGAAAGGGCTACGCCTACTTAACAAACCTTTTTATAGCACTGTCCTGAAATCACAGTGAGAACTGCAATAACTACACAACAGGCTGCATGCAATTAGTAAATGCTGGCTAACAATTGGTGCAGAGGCCATCACATGGACATGTGCAGATACCTACAAAAGCATCCTGTACTCCCAGTCCACACATGCAATACTGTCATTGCACCCGCTGGAGGTAGAGAGAGAGAGGGAGAGAGAGAGAGAGAGAGAGAGAGAAATAAATAAATAAAGAGAGAAAGAAAGAAAGAGAAAGAAAATAAAAAAAAAACTGAAACAACAAAGCAAAGAGGCTGACAGCAGGCCAAGCAACTGCAAGCCTACACAAACAGCTGCAACAAACACAGGTAATGTAAAGTACTACTATAATACTCTACATACTGTGAACCCTCCAGATGTGTTATTGGTCTGTATCTATGTATATGAAGATGTGCATAGGGCCGGGGACATACTGAAACTGTCACTGAAGGCTCCACATACATATGTATGTGATGGTAGCTATGTGCACATAGCAATGTAGGTTGTAGTGCAATGTACAAGTAGGTTGTACAGTAATGGATGTTCAGCAGTACGTTACTGTGTGTATACATATGTGGAACTAAAAAGGAGTATAGATATATATATAACATGTGTATACATATGTATATCGAGATATGTATGTATATATATATATATATATATATATATATATATATATATATATATATATATAATATGCATATGTGTATACATAGATAGAGAGGGATGTAGAAATACATATACATATATAGTTTCACAGTGTCATAGTTTAGTACTAGGCTATCTGCAGACAGTGTATAGAATAGATTTAAAAACCTGCACCTCTGTATAGTAGTGACACAGTGAAGACCCCCCCTACATAATAGCATTAGTTTACTGTGCCTCTGTCTAGTAGTGACACAGAGAAGACCCCTGCTGTAAACCTATGATCTCCCATCCACTTGTCAAGAATGCACATGAAGAGTGTCAGTGAGGGTCTCTGCCTAACGTGAACTGGGATCCTGTTCCACAGTATGGGAAACCTCTTAGTGATTGATCTGTCCCTACAGTATGTCCTATTCATATGTGTGCTGAGGTTTAAATCCATAGCTGTTGTGCTTCTGATGGATTTGGATTGTATGAGGTGGAACATGTCCATCAATACCAGATTGGACATGGCCTATTACATCAGGCACAGATCACCCCTACGTAGGCAGTATGCTATGGAATAGAGCATGAGTTACGTTTGTCTGGCAGCATATGACAGTTGATGCAGACCCTTGATCCTCCTGGTCATGTACTTATGGGGTCCCCCTAGCTGTTGCAAGTGCCAGGTGAGGTACATACCAAATGGGGCATAGTACACAGTCATGGGCCTGATAAGGGAGGAGTATAGGGGTGCAATGACCCCTTTGATGTGGATGTGAATCCCTTCATGATAAGGTGGGCAAGGTAGGAAGTCCATCCAACCACTTTGGCAACGTGGGTGTCAAATGAGAGGTCAGCATTGAACAGTGTCACCAGGTCTCTGATTACTTTGTCTGTACTCAGTGGGTTATTGTCTATGTGATGATATGTAGGTACCTTGTCCGTCCAAAAGGGTATGAGTATACATTACATGGCATGCAGTGTAAGGCCATGACTCTGGCACCAGTTGGTGTCCGTGAGGCCTGTCAGTAGGATGTATGTGTCAGCAGGTGTATCACCTATGGTGCCTAGTATGCAGTCATCTTTGAACATTGTCAGCCACTACTCTCCCATGTCTGCTTCCACATCTGAGAATGATATGCCGAACATGAGCAGTCCCAGGACAGAGCCCTGTGGGACACCACATGTGACTGGCTCTGAGTCTGAAATGGCACCAGTGAGTTTGACTGTAGGGTTTCTATCCATTAGCCGGTTTGCAACCCATCATGTGACATATGGATTTACATTTCAGCTGTTGATCATGTCTGTGATGCCAGAGTGCAGTATTGTGTCAAAAGCCATAGGCAAGTCCAAGTAGGCTATATGGACCGCTGTGCCTTCATCAATGGCTCTAGTGACTGATTTGAAAAGGTCAACCAGGTTCATAATGCAGGATCTGCCCTCTACAAAGCCAAACCGGGTGGGATCAAGTGTCTAAGTCCCCAATGTCTCTGTGTATGGGTACCATAATGATCCTTTCCATAGTGTTGCAGACCAGACTGGTTAAGCTTATGGGGCTGTAGTTACCAGGGTCTGTAGAGGTGCCTCCTGTGTGGAGTAGGACTACTGTTGCTGTATGCCAGTGTCCAGGTACATATGCTGTAGTAAGGCTACAGCTGAATAGCATGTAATGTGCATGTGTAGCTCCTCTTGCAGTTCACGTAGCATGCAATCTGCAATACCATTGGGTCCCATTGATGCTGTGTTTACAGCTCTGCTGAGGATGGTTCCCAGTGGGACATCTGAGATGACAGGGTGGTTACAGTCAGCTGGGATAAGTAATTCCACATGTGTGGGTGAGGAAGGGGAGAAACCTGCACTGAACCTGTCTGCCAGAATGTTGGCATTATCTGTGTGTTCAGTGTAGTGTTTGTCACTGTGAACTAACTGTGAACACAACTGAGGGTTCCCACCCAGGTGTGTAACATAGCAGAGGAAGGCCTTGTGGTTATCTGTAGTGACCATAGTGATGTCCCTCTCACTGTTGGCCTTGCATGTTTGTACGACAAAACATATCTTTCTACTACTGCTGATCAGAGATGCCGTAGCTCTATGGAAGTATGCTCTGCCGTGCAGTAGCTACCTTCTCTTGTTATACAATTTGTTCAATGTTGGGGTCCACCAGACAGGACGCCTGCCCTTGGTGGAGAGGGTCATGGTTTCATTTGTGATTGCATGATCCATGCATTCTTGGAGATGTCTGTAGAAAGCATATGTGAAGGTGTCTGCATTGTGGGAAGTGGTTTACACTGGCCCAGTGGGCATTAAGGATACCAACTCAGGTATAAGAAGTGTAAAGTCGGCATGTGAGAGGTTTCCCACTGTAGTCTTTTGTGTTGTGGGGGAGGAGGGATATGTATATCCAGGGGGATTAGTCTGTGGTCAGATGTGACTAGTGAGGGGTATACTTCCAGTGTGTAGCACATTGTCCCCATGTTTGTGATGATCAGGTCTAGTATATTATCTCCTGTTGTGGGAGAGGTGACTAGCTGTTCCATTGCATTTGACATAGTGAATTCTGGGAACCTTTGGGCTAGGGTGTTTGGGGTAGAATAATGCACCCAGTGTATGTTAGGGTAGTCGCAGTATTCCAATATGATGGTGTGTTGTGGGACAGTCATATCCTCCAATGTCTACAGGAAGGCTGACTGTGGTCCCTGAGATTGGGAGGGCAGTCTGTAACATGCTACCAGTTGTATAGCAGGTTTGCCTACGGTTATCTGCACCTGGATGGTCTGTGATGCTTCATGTGTTGCCACTAACCTGGAGGTGTGTGTGTCCTCCATGAATATGGACACACCCCCTCCCTTTTTGTTTTGTCCCGAGTCCTGGGGCAAAAAGGCATGATACAGGGTATAGCCTGGTACTGCTGGTGTGCTCTCAGGAGCCTTGAACCAGGTTCTCACTTACTGCACAGACATCGAGATTGGTAGAATATGTACGTACAGATATATGTAATACACACATACATATATAGATATCTGTAGAGACTTATACATATACAGATAGATCTGACTGACAACAGATATGTCTGTATATGACTATCTCTCTCTCTCTGTCCCACCCCCTCACACTCTCACTCACCCTGTGTCTCTCTCTCACTCTCTCCCCCTCTCTCCCCACATCTATATGTATATATCTAGATCTATATATACATATTTTATATACATATATACAAACAGATATATATCCATATACAGATATAAATATATCAATATATATATACATATATAGACTGTGTGAGGCACATGTGTGCAGATGTCTTGCAACAGGTGCCTGGTGTCACAGGCATGGAGTGAACACCAGTGTGGATACTGGAGTACCCTACCCCATTCAAAAACACTGACACCAGTAACCAGCACATATGTACATGCCTGTCCAACACTGCATGTGTCAGGGGGGAACAGGGGCAACAAGTGTACAATAGGCTCCACATTGATATACACAGTGGCACACTAGTCCTGTAATACCTGTACATGGAATGTGTCAGCGGACATGGTGTGTCAGCTATGGACATGTAGGTCACTGTACCCCTCCACACCCCACAATGTCCTACATGGTAGGTACCTCCCATGACAGCTACAGATATGGAGAAGGACACAGACATATGCAAGTAACTGTGTCAATGCACTCAAACACCACAGAGCGCACACAGACTACCTACATAGAGGTTACCACTGCTGGATATACATAGTTCGGTCACACCCATGACAGTTGTCTAACAACCATGGTAACACCTCCAACATCCACAACACAAATTACCTATGTCTGTCGTCCTTGTCACTGCAGTGTACAGCACATGGTGGAGGTACAGGACCCTACCCATAGATATGACATACCCTGTAGTAGATCACACAGAATTAAGAAGCAAGGCTCCCCATGAGTAGATGTCAGACATACCCCTGCTGAATGTTATGCAGATAGGTAATATGCCATATGAGTCACCCTGTTGAACTGTTTGTAAGGAGTAGGTATGATCTTAACACATGTGTCACAAGGGGCAGGGTAGCATAACAGTATGCTGCTGTAGGCCCAGGACCAAAAGCACACTACCTACCTAGGACACAATGCACACCCATGAACACATTGCAAATGGAATATGTGAGGTGGAATGAGTGTGCTAGTGACTGGGTGCATGTTGTGTACTGGTGTGATTGCTCACCATGACTGTCTGTCTGTCATGGTAGTGTGTGTCCTTGGTGTGAGGCCAGTGACAGGTGTGTGAGGTATTGTGATCAACACATACTACATTGCCATATGTTGTGCTGTGTTACCCTGTATGTCACTTTGATGTAGGTAGGGTTATGGCAAGTAAGAGTAGTGTGCAATACCAGTGAAATATGTAATGTGCATTGTGTGCAGTGCATGGGCTGATAATGTTCCCCATACAGTACCTTGATACAAACCCCTAGTGTGAGGTTGTGTATTGTACCTGAAACAGTGTGTTGACTGCTGCAGTATACTAGTCTTTGGTATGGAGTGTGCCAGGTACTGTTGCACAGTTGTCGGATGAGCACTGATATCTGGTCATGTACATGTGTATCCCCCAATAGACAGACAGATGCTATATATGGTGCTTAAGTTATATCACTGCAGTCGAGTATTATGTGTATTATGTGTGCTATAGTTTGCTGACAGATATTGCTGACATATTTTCCTTCTCCTTTTCAGGGCCATGGTTCACCAGCGGAACCCTGTCTACTCCGCTGCAGAGGAGGAGGAGATACACCAGAGCCTGATGCGGGATTTCGCTGTACTCTTTTCCCGCACCAGCCAGAACCAGCAGGAGAGGGCTGCACTGTGGCAAGACCTGGTCCGTCGGGTAAATGACATAGGCACACATAACCGGACATATGAGCAGGTATGCCATCACTGCAGTGATTTAATTAGAAATGTCCATCAGCGTGCATTGGATATCCACAGGCAGCAGCTTGCCACAGGTGGTGGGGTGGCTAGACATCACCCCTCACCAGACTGGAGGGACTACTCCTGAGTGTTGTGGCTCCAGCACAGCAGCAACAACAACAGCATACATGTGTAATGATGGAGGCTGGAGCCACACAGTAGCAGGACACAGAGCGTGCATGTAACATGCCATGTGTATAGTTGACCATTCTGTACACTGTTAGGTTATGCATGTGTGAGGTGTGTCCTCATTTTGTAGATGTAATCTTGGTAATTATTGTGCATTAGTGATATCCTCAATATCTGCAGTACACCTGTGGAAGCTAACTGTTGCACTACTGAACTGTATCATGCCCACAGTAGCAATGGCACAGTTTTGCCCACTGACGATAAATGTCTCTTTTCTGTAGGTCCCTCTGGTGTAACAGCAAGGCAGCCTATCCATGCTGGTGAGTGTGTAATACCATTACCTTCAATACTCTGTATACTAATAGTAATAATAGGCTGAAGCAGTAGTGCTATGTGTTTGATTGCAGGTGTGTTTGTGTCTGTGGGTTGATATCTCATAAACTGAGGTGTGTGCATGTGTGCATGTGTGCATGTGTCCATGTGTGCATGTGTGCATGTGTGCATGTGTGCATGTGCGCATGTGTACATGTGCCCATGTGTGCATGTGTGCATGTGTGTATGTGCCCATGTGCCCATGTGTGCATGTGCGCATGTGTGCACATGTGCATGTGTGCATGTGCCCATGTGCCAATGTGTGCATGTGCCCATGTGTGCATGTGTGCATGTGTGCATGTGTGCATGTGCCCATGTGTGCATCAGTGGTGGCATTGTGTACACATTGTAAACTGTGTTTCCTGTCTTACTCCCAATGGTTCTGGTGCTGCTCTGGTGTTGTGCAGCAGGGAACCTGAATCAGCTGCTGTGGATAGTGATAATGATGATACCTGTGTAATGGCACAGGTAGGTGTGCCAGGGTCCATCATTGGTCAGCCAATTGACACTACACAGCTGTCAACCCCATCAATGCGCACAGTCATCCTGCCAATACATCCTTTGTCACCAATGTCCCTAGGTGATGGACAGGATACAGTGGGCATTGACCAGGGTAATGTGGTACTGGTGGCACATGCATCCCCACACTGCAGCCATGGCCAGGGTCCTGACACAGTACCACACAGGCAGACGTCCATGGGTTCTCGTGGGAGCATCGGTGGGCATACCACCCCTGTCAGACATGCCCACAGAGGTCTTTCAACCCCAGCTATGTTTTGGGCTGTAATGCAGGCACAGTCACGTATGGAACGGTACACCAGACAGGGTCTGAGGGAGCTGAGAGCATGTCGCACAGCCATGAGTGACAGTATGCGTGATGCTGCGGCTGCCATCCGCAACTTCACCGAGGTCATTGACAGACATTGGGGGGACACATTATATCTGTTCCACAACTATATGTCCATGAGCCAAGGCAATGGTGGATGGTTGAGGCGTCGACGTGGCCGTATGCCAGCAACAGCAGCAGCTGGCAGCTGTCGCGGATGACAACAGGGCCGCGGCCGCTCATATAGTGCCAGCAGCAGCCCCAGCAATGCTGGGTCTGTGCTGTCATCGAACCGGCCCAGGAGACCAGATGTATGTAGCACTGGACAGTCCCAACAGGGACCTGTCTCCAGTCAACAAACACCTGCTTCTGATGACAGTACCCAGTCTGGCTTAGTACCTGATATGGTCCGTAGCACTCCTGCCAGGCACAGGTACCGTGTCTATGGCCACAGACAGTGATCTGTATGACCTGGCAGGTACAGTCTGTGGCTGTCCAGAAACACCTGTATATGGCAGCCATGAGGTGGGACTGTGTGCATTCATACACACATGCAAAGTGATAACACCTAGGGCTACTGCATACATGCACACACTGCATCAACATTGCCCCATCTTGTACTGCTGTCCCTCACCAACACACACACACAGACATGTCAATTGGTTGCATCAATGGCAGACTCAGGCATACCAGGTACACACCCTGTGCATATGATTAAACTGTGCCACCTCCTGCAATCTGTAAAATCGGTGTAGGAACAGGTTAACATGGTGCTGATGCACAGGGTGAGTACATAGACGTATTGTAATAGTATGATGTTGACAACAGTACAGTGTAATGATAGCATTGTGCGTATATGCCTGTATGCCTGATGCAGTTACAGTATGAATGTCATTGCATTGTTTTGTACACCCATAGTAATTACCACAGTGTTCTGTCTGCACATCTTTGCATACTGGTGGTGAGGCTGTGAAGGGATGGCCACCTACATAGGTAGCACAGGGGATACAACAATGTACATATTGATACTCAATGATGGCCATGTCAACTGCGAGTTGCATGCTGTCCACACACGACTCTGCAATGCAGATGTTTCAGGATGTTGATATCTGTGCAGTACTACACAACAGGTGCAAGGCTCACAAGAGCACACTGGCACTACAAGATCACACCTCATACCATGCATGACAGCACCAAAACACAGAACTAACTATGACAGGAGGGAGAGTGTCCATACATGTCAAGGATACTGTGGTGCCAGGACAGGTAGCATACATCATACTAAGTCTGGAACTGCTGAGTGAGGGCTCAGTGTCTGTTATTTGACGTGTATTATTACAGGTATGAGCACTTGGGTATCAGGCCAGTTATTCAACATTACGAAGGTACGTGGTCTATACACTTGTGTGTGGTACAGCTGGACCCAGCCTGTCTGACCTGTGAATGTCTGGGTACTGGCTTATAGTGCCTGCATATATGCTCTGTTACCTACTGGAAGTCGTACACTTTGTTTGTTGTAGCATAGTCTACATACAGGCCTGCTGACTGTAGCTTTGTTTGTATGTATGTTTGCCTGTTATGTTCCTGAAACACTGATTTCACCTGCAGTGCAGATATACAGTGCCTCTGTGGATCCCTAGTGACATCTGTGTTGCTTACTGTACTGATGTCCATGTGTCACTTGACAGAACGTCACTGTTTGTCCTGTTTGCATGTAGCTTGCCTGTAACACATTGCATATGACTTACCTCACATTTGCTCAAGACAGCATTCATATATGCCAGCACTAACAAATCAGGAGCACTACACCCTCACATAATCACCTTGAGTACCTTGTTCCCCATTGGCCCTATGTGTCGTTACTTAGTATGGGAGTCACAATGCTATGGTAGCATGTGCATAGGTCACCTGTCGATCTACTCTCAGGTCCAGTTGGTGAATCTGTGAGTCATGTGGCACTGTTACAGCTGCCTCATGTACACAGACAACTCTCTCCCCTTCCCATACACGTACAGCACATGTGAGAGATGCAACCACATAGCCAAACTGGGGCTTAAGCTCTGTTTACACAGCATTGGCATTCCCTGTCAGGTGGAGTGGGATACTACAGTGAATACAGTACCAGTCTCCCATAGACCTGCCACGACCACAATCCAAACACAGAAACACACAGGTACATTATTGGGCTCTCAGAATAGCATTCTGCCTGAGCAGCTGACACCTGCAAAGCAGACACACAAGCAAACGTTAAGCCAAAGCAGAGCACATGCAACACATAGCTCACAAAGCCTGTGTGCCAAACAGTCACAGGACATACAGCTAGACAACACACCTGCTACAGTTGTATGAGGTACCTCTATCGTCACGTACACTGAGGTTCTGCTCCCAGGCTGAACAAGGTGATGGTCACGCTGAGCTGCCCATCGGGCACTATGATCCACCACATAACACAAGCATACTGGTCACTCCAAGGCATGTAGAAGTATGACTCAGTCATTGTCTGTGCCAGTGTGTATGACCTCTGATGCACCTCCCTGGACTACATGTTAGGGGACATAGAGGGGCTCTCTGAGCTTGTGGCACAGGCTGGTATGACCTTGGCCTTGAGTAGTATCTCACTCTCACCATGAATGCTGCCACAATATGTAGACAGGATCATCAGTTTCTGCAATTGACGTATCTTTCAGTAACATTCAAAGGGGATCCAATGCCTGTCAGTGTGGGATTACATGCTGGACATGCCACATTGCTTTGCTTGGGACAGCCCCATGGACAGTTGTATAGTGGCAGAGGCTGTTGCTACACACATAGTGCCTTTGTATGCAAGGCTGACATTACATAGCCACCTACGCAGGTATCACACAGGATGGGACACTAATAGCAATGCTACTCAACAGCAGCAGTGTAAACCTCAAGATGCATGCAGTGGAAACTGTCCTTAGCATGGGGTACAGCAATATCCATGCAGTAACAGACTCCTGGTACAAGGCTCCCAGGTGCACACCATCAGTGCCAGGTCATTCCTGATACCATGCTTGTCATCCCCTACACATGCACCAAACCAGAACAGGGAGGATGTATCCAAAGGCACCTCAGATACACACCCCACCAGGTTGGTGGCACTGCACAAAGCATCAGAGCCTCTCCATGTGCAACACACAGTGGGTTAGACTGCCTTCAGCTTCATAGCCTGGCGCACACCACACTCCCATACCCAGGAAATCCACTTGCCCTTCCTGACAACACTGGGAATATGACGGTCTCTACACACACCATTATATGGTTGTACTGCGACTACCCTAACATGCAGTGTGAGCATTATTCTAGCTGCAAGACCCTATCTGATGGGTTCCTATCATTCATTCCCTGCATTGCTATGGAACAACCTGTTACCACTCCCACAAGTGGTGACAACATGCTGCACCTGTTCATCACCAACATGTGGACTATATGCTCCAGACCAATCATGTATCCCTTGCTGGTGGGATGACACCATCTACAACCCACACTGTATAGTCACATACCAGATGCAGCCCCTGCACAGAACACCACAGTCATACAGTTGTCTGATGCATATTCCATGTATTCACATGAGGCAAGCTTCGGACATGGGAACTCTTGCAGTTCACAGGTACATATGTGTAGGTGGCACACACATACATCATGTGTGCATTGACATTACTAATATAATGTATATCATGCAATATTGGGAACAACACCCCACACACATGGACAAACTGTGTGACAAAAATACACATGGCATTTGTAGGATTCAAACCCCTACCTAACTATGTTATAACACTTGTGAGAGACGCATTAGCAGTGCGTGCTATTTGCATTACTGGGGGGACTGCTTTCTCCTGCTGTACTTATAGGGTGATGACATCATCAGTGTTTAGATAGTGGAATATGCAGCATGTGTTGTGTGGTACTAGTTGCCAAAAGGGACAATTCTCATACACATGGAATTGCACACACTACTCCTCCACACACATTCACACACACACACTGGGCACTTGCAGGATTCAAACCCCTATCTATCTATGTTATGATACTTGTGAGAGATGCATTAGCTGAGCGCGCTATTTGCATTACTGGGGGATTGCTTTCTCCTGCTGTACTTATAGGGTGATGACATCATCAGTGTTTAGACAGTGGAATATGCAGCATGTGTTGTAGTACTAGTTGCCAAAAGGGACATTTCTCATACACATGGAATTGCACACACTACTCCCCCACACACACATTCACACAGACACTGGGCACTTGCAGGATTCAAACCCCTACCTAATTATGTTATGACACTTGCGAGAGACGCATTAGCAGAGCGCACAATTTGCATTACTGGGGAGATTGTTTTCTCCTGCTGTACTTATAGGGTGATGACATCATCAGTGTTTAGACAGTGGAATATGCAGCATGTGTTGTGTTGTACGATTTGCCAAAAGGGACATTTCTTATACACATGGAATTGCACACACTACTCCCCCACACACATCCGGCACTTGCAGGATTCAAATCCCCACCTAACTATGTTATGACATTTGTGAGAGATGCATTAGCAGAGCATGCTATTTGCATTACTAGGGGAGTTGCTTTCTCCTGCTGTACTTATAGGGTGATGACATCATCAGTGTTTAGACAGTGGAATATGCAGCATGTGTTGTGTAGTACTAGTTGCCAAAAGGGACATTTCTCATATACATGGAATTGCACACACTACTCCTCCACACACATTCATACACACACAGTGGGAACTTGCAGGATTCAAACCCCTACCTAACTATGTTATGACATTTGTGAGAAACGCATTAGCGGAGCACGCTATTTGCATTACTGGGGTGGATTGCTTTCTCCTGCTGTACTTATAGGGTGATGACATCATCAGTGTTTAGACAGTGGAATATGCAGCATGTGTTGTGTAGTACTAGTTGCCAAAAGGGACATTCCTCATACACATGGAATTGCACACACTACTCCCCCACACACATTCACACACACTGGGCACTTGCAGAATTCAAACTCCTACCTAATTATGTTATGACACTTGTTAGAAACACAGTAGTGGAGCTCGCTATTCACATTACTGGGTATAATTTCTGCTCCTGACATATGTATAGTGTGCTGACATCATTATGGATGAAGAGGTATGTACATCTGTGACTATCCATCACTACAGGGGAGAGCATATCTATGCATTAACTTTGCACAGGCACAGTGGCCTACTGTACTGTGGAGGCAGACGCCAAATACACTGTGGATAGCCTTCTGTATTCTCTAGGGACAACAGTCAGGTATTGCACTCTACGGCCATATGTTTACCTGTCAGATGCAAGTATCTGTTGCTCATATACTGTTTGTGGGTCTTTATTGCCATAGCCTTCCCTATCTCTATAAACAACGTGTGTATTATGGGAGATGTTTGCATATGAGTGGGATCCAGTACTTTACTTATGTCTCTGTTGTAACTTCACTGTGTGCACTGGGCAGATGTCTGTATTGTGGGAGGTTCCTGTGTTAACACATAGAAATGCCAGATATGTGTGTGTAACTGCTGAACTGTGACATGGCCTAAGTGTGTGAGCATGCCCAGTTCGCAGTTTGTATGGCTTCTTGACTGCCACATCTCATTTATCTAAGTGTGCGAGCATGCCCAGTGTGACCTTTCCTTATGTTGGGATTTGTGGACCACCACATTTGTGTTTGTGTGTGGACGTCATCTATATATCACATGTACAGTTGAGTGTTGGACATCAGGTTGTGTACTTACTGCCCAACTGCTTTGTGTCTGAACCTAACAGGCATTATGCTGTGCCTGCAGGGTCGCCATGGGATAGTTTGCATACAGTTGTCATCATCCTTTCCTGCTGACCAAACAGTTGTATTGTCGTATAGTGTACTGGTGCAGTACTTTCACTGTGGTGGACAGTATAATCGGTTTCAGTCCTATCACTGCTTGTAATATTTATAGTGAGCACACCAGATTGGTTGAGGGCCAGTTGTGCAGCTATGACCATGTTGCATTTTGTTCAGATATGGACAGCATAGTACATGATTGTCCGACATTGTTAATGTATTCCACATCTTGTGTGGACAGTGACAAACAATGGCCATGCGCCCTAGTCCATTTGTAATGCTAGTCAGAGAGTATTAGTCCTTCAACACACATTTACTGGTGTTTGCCATGACATATGTCATGGTAAGTGTGCTGTGCCTCTGTCTACCTGTGACATACAGGTGATATCCAGGGTACACCTACCATCTCCCATCCAGTCATCATGATTCCTCTGGATGACAGTCACTGAGGGACTCCCTGGATATCCTGTAGTGGGAGTTTAGTCGTGAGTGGAGTGAGCTTCTGGGTTATCGACCAATCGGTACAGCATGTCCTGTTTATGTCTGTGCTGGGGTTCAGGCCTGTCAGCTGCATAGGTCACCAGCATTCAGTGTTTACATGGTGCCAAATGTCCATTGATACCAGGTTGGTCATGGCTCTATACATCAGGCACAGATCACCTCCAGCCAGGCAGTATGGCACTGTGTGGAGCTGCAGTTTCTTTACTCAGGCAACACATGGCATCTGTTACAGCTCTGCGATCCTCCTGGTGGGGTATTTGTGTGGTCTTTCCAGTTGCTGCAGGTGTCTGCTACAGTACATCCCTGAAGGGCCATTGTACACAATTGTGTGGCTGCTGATGGATGACTGGAGAGGCACATTGACCTTCCCTAACCAAGCTGTGCTTACCTTCATGATTAGGTGGGTATATGGTATGTTACTGTAACCACTACAGACACATGGTTGTCACATGCAGGATATCTATCACCTTGTGTCCCCAGGTCTCTTATTTCTCCTGATGTACTTACTGGGTTAACACCTATGTGGTAATTTCTGGCCATGTACTGTGTTTCCACAGGGGTTGGCTATATACTATTCTGCATTTAGCTTGTTGACATGGCTGTGGCACCACTTGTGTATTTCTATGTGTGCCTTTTGTAGGTTGCTTGTGTCAGCTGGAGGGTCCGATATGTTGGCCAGTTTGTAGTCCTCTGCAAACCTGTTCAGACAGAGTCCGTCCATGTTGGCCTGTACCTATGTGACATATATAGCATGCAAGAGAGGTCCCAGGACCATGCCTTGTGGGATGCCAGTTGTACCTGGTTTGCAGTCTGCCATGGCTACAGCATGTCTGCCAGGTCAGTTCTGTCCTTGAGCTGGTTTGCAACCCATCTACTTGCATAGGGGTTTATAGTTAGGCTGGTGAGCTTATCTGTACCGCCAACTAGGGTATTGTATGGAAGGGTTTGGCAAGGTCCAGATAGGCTGTGTGATCAACATTCCCCACATCAATGGGCTTGGTGCACATTTCACATGAGTCAGACATGTGTAAGGGGCAGGATCTTCCCTATGACAGCCACACTGGGTAGGGTCCAATGTCTTTAGGTACCCAATCTCGTTATTCATGGGATCCATGATCATCCTCTCCATTACTTTGCCAACCTAGATAGTCGGGGTTGAGGGGTGATAGTTTGCAGTATCCATTCAGGCACCCCCTTTGTGGTGTGGGACCACTGTTGCTGTACACTGCTCTTTGGGTACATATCCTGTGGTAGGACTGATAGTGCGCAGTACTGCTATTTGCTGTTCCATTCTTCATACAGTACTTGTTGGACACAACCCAGGACACCATCTGATACCAGTGATGCTGTGTGCTGTGCTTTGTGGATGCTGGCTGTTACCTCAGCATCTGCAATGTCAGGGGGCCAGCACTCTCCTGGGATAGATATTTGGCAGTTAGGTGCTGCTGGGGAGTTTGGAAGGAATCTGTTTGGTAGGTTGTTGGCAATGTGTGTGGGTTTGGTGTATTGTTTGTGATATTAGAGTGCTGCAGAGCATATCTGTGGATTATCACCATGGTTCCTACCATCAGGTAGGACAGCTGTGTGATAATCCTTTCTGTCCTGCACAATTTGTATCATCATAGGTTCATAGGTTCATACTAGGCTATCTGCCCTGGCCCTGTTTGAGCACGGACAGACTGTGTGGGGGTCTCAACACCCCTTGCAATGTGCATATTATGCCCATGTAGGGTTTACTTTCCTAGATGTGACACAGGGATGGCCCCCAGTGTACAACTACTATCTCCCATGCACTTCACCGGATTTCTCTTGTTGAGTTTGTGTGTGGAGCTCAGCCTATCATGGACTGGGATTCTGATCCAGAGTGTCAGGAGACTCTGGGTTATGGATCTGTCCCTCCAGCACATCCTATTAATCTATGTGTAGAGGTTCAGATATCTCACTGTGGTGTGTCTGCTGGATTTGGGGTTTCTGCAGTGGAGCATGTCCATTCATTCTGGAGTGGACATGGCTTTGTACATCAGGCATACATCACCTCTGACTGTGCAGTATGCTTCTGAATTGGGCTGTGGTTTCTTCAGCCAGGCTGCAGATGTCCAATGTTTGGACCTTTTATCCTGTTGGTGGGGTACATTTGGGGTCTTTCTGACTGCTGCATGTGTAAGGTAAGGTACATCCAAACTGGAGCATTGTTGTCATGTATGGACCTGATAAGGGAAGAGTATGAGGGCACAGTGACCTCTGTAGCTCTACATGTGCATCCTTTCATATTAAGGTAGGCAATATAGCAGGTCTTCCTGGCCACCTTGGCAATGTGAGTGTCACATGAAAGGTTACCGTCCACTTGTGTCCCTAGGTCCATGATTACTTCTTCCATACATAATGGATTGCCACGTATGACATACTTTGTGTGTGCCTTGTCTGGTATTTGTTGAGACATTCATACTCTGAAGTGTCTTCAGGAAGGCTGGCTGGGGTACCTGGGTTTGTGTGTGTGGTCTGTAGCAGTCTTCAAACAGGTACACAGTTTGCGACAGTGTTAGTTGCCCGTGGATAGTCCATGCTGCTTCTTGCTGTGGTACCAACCTGGGGGTGTGGTTATTCTTGATAATTACTGGTAGCCACACTCCTATTGTCGTGTGTTCCATGTTTTGGAGCTGTAGAGCATGGTATGAGGCATAACCTGGTAGTATTAGGGTGCTCTTCTGGGCTTTGGCCAGGTTTCTGTTACAGAACACATATTACCATTCTCCATGCTGTGGTGGGTTTGGTCTGCATGCACCTTGCAGGTTAGACTTCTGACGTTGGGTAGCATTACGTCCAGGTTATTATCCCTTGTGCTACCTATGGTGGTGGGTTTGTGTTTCCAGACTTACCTATTCCAGGCACAGTGGGGGTGACAACAGCCTTTGCCAGTATCTACACAGCCAGGTGTGCTGGGTGCGTGCCATCCCTAGCAGGTAGGGCATCATGTCTTGCTCAGCATGTCAGCCCAGGCTGTCAGCCATGTGTTCCCCCTTGCTAACAGCAATACCTCAGACAATTATTGTACTTGATCTTGCTGTCTTCATAGTGTGGCATCATGCTTGGTGAGGGTGAGATGTTAGGTTGGGTCTTCATGTTTGCATATACTAGATGGTGTTACATTGCTTAACACATGGCAAGCATGCCTCAGGTTGTGCTGCAGGACTGCCTCTGTTGGATGCACATATTACACTCCCTGTACATGTTTGAGAGCAGGTTGTGTCATGTTAGGCATCCCTGTTACTATATGTGTGAGTCAAAGAGGGGTATCATTCCCAGGGTTCCTACTGAGCCAGTGTATGTGCTATGCGTTGCCTCTTTGCCAAGGTCAGGGCATACTGGGCATGCCTCCTTCTGCCTACTGGGGCAGGCTCAGGTTGTTCCTCTGAGTCACGCTCTGCCTGTGATGGCCTTGGCAATGGTGGGGGGCTGTTTGTCCCGGCCCTGTGCTGGTCCTGCTGCAGCTGTTTTCGCAGGATCATATTATGTAGCATAGCACATACTATGACAATTTGGGTACATGTAGTTAGTGAGTACTGCAAGGCTCCACCAGATGTGTCCAGGCACCGGAACCATGACTTGAGCAGCCCAAACACACGCTCTATTACATTACATGTTTGTGCGTGTGCCTCATTATGGCGTTCCTGTTCAGGTGTGTGTGCATTTCTGATGGGTGTCATCAGCCACGGCTCCAGTGCATAACCTGCATCCCCCACTAGGTGACCATGTGGGATGTCCCCATTGGCAAATGTCTGGTACAACTGCGTCAAATGCCAACTATGGGAATCATGGTAGCTCCCAGGGCAGCCAGCACATACATTCATTATTATGCCCTGGGCATCACACATGACCTGGCAGTTGATGGAGGGTAAGCCCTTGCGGTTAATGCAGGCCCTACCCCGCTCACCGGCTGGTGCTTTGATGCATATGTGCGTGCAGTCTATTGCACCCACTACCTCAGGGTATTACGCTATTTGCTGGAAGAGACACATATTGCTGGCCAATACCTCACGGGCATTGGGGAAATATACATGATCGCCGACATGTGCTGACATGGCATCCAGGAAGTGGTGCAGTACCCTGGAGGCTGATGCCTGTGATATCCCCATCATATCACCAGTTGGTCTCTGGAAGGTACCTGTTGCTAGTATTCTTAGGCCAACACATACCTTGGTTTCCACTGGGATGGGTTCCCCTCTGTTGGTTCTGTGTGTGAGGCGTGGCCTGCACAGCTCAACAATTTGCTGCAGGAGGTCTCTGTCCACTCTATAGCACTCCACTATCTCCAGCTCATGTAACCCCTGATAGGTGACCCTGGGCTGTACACTCTTCTCCGTCTCCTCACTGTGGGTTGTCTGGCAGCATTTCCATTGTCACCACCCTCAGCAAGTCTCCTATGTCTCCTTATGACAGCTATGGCAGCCCCTAGCATGTTTGGTCTGAGTGCAGCTTTTTCAGTTTTCACTTCTACTAGCTTACTCCTGTCTTGCAGTGTCTCTTGAGAGAAACATATTGCAATGCTGTTTGCAGTGTTTTAAGTGCTGGGCTGGGCTTGTATTCTGCCTGTGTAATTGCCTGCTTCTAATTGTTTTCACCTGCTACCTCTACAGGTATTCCCTGCAAGTTTCCTACTATTTCTCCTGCTTCCTTTTCCTCTCTGTTTCCTCAGGGGGGAGCAGATCGCATACCAGTGAAAACACACTCACAGTGGCTACCACGCATGCACACATACTTACACGGACTAGAATCTGCTTATTCGGGTTAAGACACGCGCACACCAGCGCAAACAGGTTTACAGATCTTTAAACAGGCTCCTACATGCTTACTCTGCTTTACACGCGTGCACTCTGTATTACTCGCGCCTCCCAGCGTGCACACGTGCGCATGCACGCACAGCAAGAAACTTTGGTGTTGGCCATAGTGTACACCTTCCATTTCTTGACTTTCCCATGCTTATCTGTTGACACTCCTCTTTTTCTGCTGTGTGATTGATATGTTTCACATACCACTTTGCTCCAATGAGCTTGATTTCTTCCTGACATTCCCCCCTGTGATGTCACCTATCTCCTACTCTGTTACTCCCCCTTATCTAACTCTTACACTACACGGACTGTGCTCATTTGCTATGTGACAGTGTGATTCACTATCCTACCACTCATTTACATAGGATTGCCTACTAATGCTTAGTTACACGTCTTACTCTCAGCTTCCCCCCTTAGCAACCACTAGACGGTGGCCATGTTGTTTGTGGTCTGCTAGTCCCTGCATTGCAAATCCATGCATTACATATAACCCACATTTGTGGGTTTCAAACCTTTATTTTTCTGTTTTATATAGTGCAGCCCATTTGCGCGGGGCTGCGCTGCGTTTAAACATCGCCGATCTCCGAAAAAAAAATTCATTTTATTTCATGTTTGCATCGGGTTACCTTGCCAATGGCCACATATTTGGCCATTGGCATGCTGACTGCAACATTTGCACACTTTATTTGGAGCTGTCATGGCTCCGTTGTGTTATTTGCAGTAACGTATTCAGTTGTCAACTGAGTACATTTCTGCAACTAACACGACTCTTACACGGGCTGGTTTCAGCTTCGTGGATCGCTAATCTACCTCATTTGCATGCCTTTCGGCTGCAAGTGGGGTGATTAGCATATCCACGCCCTGCCCATGTAAGAGTCGTTTTAGCTGTCTCTTACATGGGATTTCGGGCTGTTCCTGGATCGCGATGGCTGCATGGAGTCTTACACGGCTCTTAGACTCCGTGCAAGCCATCGTGAATCCTGCCCTATATCTTTGCACTAGCTCAGACCAGCCTCTTGTGGAATTACTGTAAAGAGACTTTGTATATCACAAGCAACTGTAAATACTACACATGGTAACGGACAGGGAGCCATGAGTGATTTCTCTACGGTTCCCAATGTGCAGGCTTGGCTTGATAACTGTGGTGTTAATCAAACTATGGAACCCATTGTGATGGAGTCTGGGCAGTTTTTGACCATCAATGAACAAATTGGTGAGTTGGAGAAATCACTTTACAGATTTAAAACTCTACAACTGGATAATTATTTTTTGGAAGAGAGAGTAAGGAGATCGCATGTACCGAAATATTTACAGGTTTGGAAATACCCTCACGGGGTTGAGGCCAACTCAGTATTCCATATGGAACTTACTAAACTGTTTGACTGTACTGGACTTGAACTGACCAGATTGTTAATAAAAGACAATGAGAGAAGGATGTTTCAACACAAACAGGAGATTGCCAAAATGGTGGAGTCAGTTACCACAGATGTACAATTCCCTGACTATAAACCAAGGATTAATTATGTGTTTGAACAAACTGAGCAGAAAATGGTACCTATAAGGATAAGGAAGGATAAGAGGTTGAGACGAGACAACGATGATTATGAGAAGAAAAATGTATACCCTGTACCACTGAAACCGAGGGGAACTTACACTGATAAGGCAAGTCTTTCTGATAGAGATTTGCATAGGGAAGCCAGTGTGAAATCCCTTTAGAGCAAGCAGGTCCAAGGAGATCGCAGAGGTTAGCAGGGAAGCACCAGCTGAACAAACGGATGGGATATGGATACCAGGAAACAAATGGCAAGAGGTTTTACAACAGGAAGAATGGCCCAAAGAAATGGAATTAAATTTGCTAACCTTTGGTGCTGATATGGATACCACCAGACCAGGTACTGTTGACTTAACCTCATATTTCAATTTTAACATTTATAATTTTTCCAGTATGGTTATAGGGCCCCAACACCATAAATTGTTCTTAAAAGGTTTCAGATTTGTCCCTGCGACTAGAGCCCAGGTTGAGGACTCTGTGCTTGACCTGAAAATGTTTAGCTGGAAATTAAATCTGAAGGTTATATTTGATGGTGGGAGAGCAGAAGCACCTGAAACTAATGACTGTAAAAGAAGTAATACCTTCAACCCTCCACTGCATCCAGTCATTAGTGTATTTGAAAGGCAGTGTGAGAGAGAAATAAGAACAGTTTTGGGGAACAAAGCACAAAGTTTCTACAATCTTACTAATGAAGAGACTCAGCTGCTGAAAGAACTTAGGCAAAACAACAGAATCCGGTGCATGAAGCCGGATAAAGGACGAGGGCTGGTGATTATGGAGTCAGACGACTATTGTGGTCATATGCTGAACTTGTTGAATGATACCGAAGTTTATAGAATAGTTTCCCTAAATGAAGTTAATTTAGCATACAGATCCATCAAGATAGTATTGGATGAACTTTTTTTATTTGACTGCATTTCAAAGCCCCTCTATGACTATCTTAGGGTGGAAAAATCCAATTCTTCCAAAAATTTTTGGTATCCCTAAGATACATTCCAATATGGAAGATCCACCCTTGCGTCAAATTGTTGCTGCAAGGGAATCATTGACTGAACCTCTAGCTAAGTTGGTGGACAGGAAACTTAAGCATTTATTAGACAGGTTTCCACACATCATAAAGGACTCTTGGGACCTGTTGAACAAGTTACAATCTGTGGTTATTCCAGATTACTCTACGTTGGTGACTTGTGATGTACAAAGTCTCTTTACAGTAATTCCACAAGAGGCTGGTCTGAGCTGGTTCAAAGATATAGTATTTCAGTATAGTGAACTTCACGATGGTGACAAAGAAATTATGTGTAATTTTATGGATTTGGTCCTAAATAATATTTTTTTATTATTTGAGGGTGAATTTTATAAATAGAATCAGGGTGTTGCCATGGGTGCAGCATGCACCCCCCTTTTTGCAAACACAGTTATGCTTTGGTGGGAATTGAATGTATTATTTCAATCACTGTTATACAAGTATTACCTGGTGTATTTTAGATTTTTGGATGATTTATTTTTGGTATGGACAGGCACTGCAGAACTGTTAGGTATGTTTATTGATTTTTATGCAAAAAAGCTCAATTTTTTTGAAATTTTCTCACAAAATGGACAACAAGGTTATAAATTACTTGGATATTTTATTTTT
>NC_056725.1:1033458514-1033468514 GCF_019279795.1 Protopterus annectens
AAAAAAAAAAAGAACATATCATAGTAATAAAATGGATGTCCAACTGATATAAATTACACAAGCATAAAAGGAAATTGGGTCTTGGTAAAAAACTGTGTACAAATGGTATACGAGAAGAGTACTCAAAGTGTGGAAAAATAATTTCCAATGATAAATAAGGGAAACAGAATATGCAAACTGTTGTAAAAGGAGCCCATTTCTGATCTAGCATGAAAACCTGGAATACTGGTACGGGACTACCATTGCTTCAGTCACCAATAATTAATACTTACTTACAGTCCATTGCATGTAATCTCTGACAAATGTGCTCTTCAGAGATGTTATTATCACCAAACTAGACAAAGGTTTGCTCAGCTTTACTTGTAATATGAATACTCTGTGCACATGCAACATACATACAATATATGGGCTTCTAAACGCAGTTCTTGACTATGCAAAGAGAAGTGCATTTGAAAAATATATAAAAGCTCATGAACTATGTTTTATTAGTAGACATTTGTAGTAAAAAAATAATACTAAGATAAAAATGCACAAAATAAATAGGATGTACTACAGCGGTGCTGTTTTATCACAGGATGCATTAAAAGTGACAGAACACAACTTAAGGGAAGCTGGGCATACACAATGGAGTTACAACATTTAATGAAGAACGAATTGCTAAGATAGTTTTAGAGACTAAAATGAGAAAAAAATAAAAGATCTAGGGAAATTATTTTAGGAGAAAGTAAAAACTGGAATTCTGTGAATGTAGAATGCCCTAGAAAATTATGAGGATAATGGAAGTGAGAATTTAAGTGATAGAGAAAGACAAAGAAGTATGTAGCTAGAGAGTCAAACTATGGAGAGAATACGAGTTGATGGGACAAGAGGGATAACGAGGGAGAAGCATGGTACACCTCTAAAACCAAGTTCAAAAAGGAAGAGCTTTACAAAAACAGAAGAAGCAAACCCTCCTAGCTGTAAAAGAAAGCAGAGAAACAGAAGTTAGGTATAAGAAAGGAATGAACAGCGACAGCAGGGTAGACATAGGGGAACAGTAAGTAAGAATAACAAATGCACAGGATTATGACAATAAACTCCTAGGAAAGAAATAGGAATAGTACAGGAAACAAAGGGTCAGGAAAGTAATTTAAACATGTAAAATAATCACAACTGCATCAATAAAGTAAGAGGAGGCAGTGATGCAAGAATTGTAAAAATTTTTGGCAAGATCAATAGCTTATGCAGACGTGGTTAAAGGAAAGGGTAAAGATGGAAAACATAACAGGGAAACGAAAGTAAGAAAGTTATATTAAAAGATAAAGGATGGCTGTCAAAAGACTTGTTACTCAAGGACTTGGAATTCTGTAAGTGGAGAATGGATTCAATAAGAAGAAAGCTCAGACTGCCTCATGCTAAGGTGACTAGTATATATAATGGTATACAATAGTAGCAAAGTAACAGACAATAGCTGAGTAGCATACAGTCAGGTAAGTGGGTCAATTATTTTTCTCTGGACTGGGCTCCCCAGCCATCCCCAGGCCCTAGGCACCTACCTAGGATGTCTTGTGTTGGATTCTGCCATAGTCCTGAGGAGTCAATGGCACACCTGGCAAACAACTACACAGGATATCGAGAAAGACCAAATGAGTGATCTTTGCTTTGGACAGGCATGGAAGCTGGGACAACAGCTAGAAGGCTGTACAAGCTTCAAGGGGTGCAATTAAAGAAAGAGAAACAATAGGAACTGCAACATTATGCTTTCCCTGTAAGTTAATCTTACAAGACCAGTATACTAGAATGTGGATGCCTGGTTTGGTACCCAAACTGCAAGAAACTGAACTGCAAAACTGAAAGAAGTCAATAGCACTTAACAAAGAAAATACTGGAAATGAGAGGTTCATAGTACAGACACAGACTAAACAATAGTTGGTCTAACCTTGGAATGCAGGAGACTGAGAGGGGACATGATATTAGTCTTAAGGCAAATAAATATAGATTCCTATATAAATGGCTGAACTGGGCACTCACTTTTCAGGATGTGCAATGCTATATGAGAAAGAGTAGCACCAATGAAGCACAATAACAGTGAAAGAGTGAGTGGTAATTTCTTGGAATAGTTTGAATCATCTTAAACCACAGATAAGTATAAGGTGTTTTGGGGTATTTAAAGGGAGGAAAAATATGCGTTCAAGAATAATGTCAGGAGAAATACATTTCTGAGGAACTAAGAATCCCAGAATGATATCAAATCATGCCATACCTCTCATATTGGTGTGAAAACCACCACCTAACTGCAAAAAAAAAATGATTGGAGCCAGTAGATATTCACCTCTATGTACGTCATATTCAGTTGTATGCAGACTTCTTAAACTTGTATCGCATGCCTGCCTGCTCACTTCATTTTACCCATTCTACTCGCATTTCCTGATCTTTTACCTGCAATCTCAATCTAGCTATCCTTCTTATAAAGTTCAAACTGGAAATAAAGTCATTAGCATTGGTGAAAACAACTTTCAAACTTGCTATTTGATTACAGAAGATCAGCAACTAAACTTTTACTTTACCAATGAAATCCTGAGTTGAAAGGCAGAACTTTAATATATAGTTTTTGTCTTACTGTCCTTCAGTACAGGAACAGAAAAGCACCAATTACCAGTCTGAATAGGATCATTATGTATTATTGTTCTGTAACGGCTGATCCTGTTTTTTTCTCATGGAATTTATATCGAATATAACATGTCATGCCACAACCCAGCCACTGGGGATGCGCAAGCCAGTGCATTTCTTCATGCCAGTCCAAGCCCGGATAAATGGGGAGAGTTACGTCAGGAAGGGTATCCGGTCTAAAACCTCTGCCAAATAACATATGCAGACAATACAGATTTCCATACCGGATCCGTTGAGGCCCGGGTTAACAACGACTGCCACCAGTACTGTTAGCCAACAGGGTGCTGGCGGAAATTGGGCTACTGTTGGCCAAAGGAGGAGAAGGAGAAGAAGAGGGGGAAGGCATGCCCGAAAGCAGAAAGAGAGGAGGAAGGTTAGGAGTGTAGTAGTGAGGGTAGGAACTTTGAATGTTGGCAGTATGACTGGTATAGGGAGAGAGCTAGCTGATACGATGGAGAGAAGGAAGGTTGATATATTGTGTGTGCAAGAGACCAGATGGAAGGGGAGTAAGGCCAGGTGTATAGGAGGTGGGTTCAAATTGTTCTATCATGGTGTGAATGGGAGGAGAAATGGGGTAGGGATTATCCTGAAGAAACAGTATGCCAAGAGTGTTTTGGAGGTGAAAAGAGTGTCGGATAGAGTGATGTTTATGAAGCTGGAAATTGATGGTGTAATGATGAATGTTGTTAGTGCATACGCTCCGCAAGTTGGGTGTGTGATGAATGAGAAAGAAACATTTTGGAGTGAGTTGGATGAAGTGGTGGTGAGTGGACCCAAGGGTGAGAGACTGGTGATTGGAGCGGATTTCAATGGGCATGTTGGTGAAGGGAACAGAGGGGATGAGGAAGTGATGGGCAGGTATGGTGTTAAGGAGAGGAATGCAGAAGGTCAGATGGTAGTGGATTTTGAGAAAAAGATGGACATGGCTGTGGTGAGTACATATTTTAAGAAGAGGGAGGAGCATAGGTGATGTACAAGAGTGGAGGAAGATGCACACAGGTGGATTATATCCTATGCAGGAGGGCCAGTCTGAAGGAGATTGGAGACTGTAAAGTGGTGACCGGAGAAAGTGTAGTTAGGCAGCATAGAATGGTGGTCTGTAGGATGATGTTGGTGATCAAGAAGAGGAGGACAAGTGTGAGAGCAGTGCCAAGGATCAAATGGTGGAAGATGAAAAAGGGTGATTGTGAGGTGGAGTTCAGGGAAGAGTTAAAACAGGCACTTGGGGGGGCAGTGAAAAGTTACCGAATAGCTGGGTAACTACAGCAGAGATGGTAAGGGACACAGCTAAAAAGGTGCTTGGTGTGACATCTGGACAGAGGAAGGAGGACAAGGAGACCTGGTGGTGGAATGAGGAAGTACAGGAGAGTATACAGAGGAAGAGGCTGGAGAAGAAGAAGTGGGATTGTCAGAGAGATGAAGAATGTAGACAGGAGTATAAGATGAGAAGCATGGCAAAGAGAGAGGTGGTGAACGCTAAGGATAAGGCATATGGAGAGTTGTATGAAAGGTTGAACACTAAAGAGGGAGAAAAGGACCTGTATCAGTTGGCTAGACAGAGGGACTGAGCTGGGAAAGATGTGCAGCAGGTAAGGGTGATAAAGGATAGTGAGGGAAACGTACTCAGAAGCGAGGAGAGTGTGTTGAGCAAATGGAAAGAGTACTTTGAGGGGCTGATGAATGAAGAGAATGAGAGAGAGAGAAAGTTGGATGATGTGCGGATAGTGAATCAGGAAGTGAAACAGATTAGCAAGGAGGAAGTACGGACAGCTATGAAGAGGATGAAGAATGGAAAGGCTGTTGGTCCAGATGACATACCAGTGGAAGCATGGAGGTGCTTAGGAGAAATGGCAGTGGGGTTCTTAACCAGATTGTTTACTGAAATCTTGGAAATTCAGAGGGTGCCTGAGGAGTGGAGAAAAAGTGTTTTGGCACCTATTTTTAAGAACAAGGGTGATGTGCAGAGTTGTAGTAACTACAGAGGGATAAAATTGATCAGTCACAGCTTGAAGTTATGGGAAAGAGTAGTGGAAGCTAGGTTAAGAAGGGAGGTGATGATTAGCAATCAGCAGTATGGTTTCATGCTGGGAAAGAGCACTACAGATGTGATGTTTGCTCTGAGACTGTTGATGGAGAAATATAGGGAAGGTCAGAAGGAGTTGCATTGTGTCTTTGTGGACTTGGAGAAAGCATATGATAGGGTAACTAGAGAGGAATTCTGGTACTGTACGAGGAAGTCAGGAGTGGCAGAGAAGTATGTAAGGGTGGTACAGGATATGTACAAGGATAGTGTGACAGTGGTGAAGTCTGCAGTGGGAGTCACAGATCCATTAAGGTGGAAGTGGGATTACATCAAGGATCAGCTCTGAGCCCTTTCTTATTTGCAATAGTGATGGACAGGTTGACAGACGAGATCAGACAGGAGGCCCCATGAACTATGATGTTTTTAGATGACATTGTGATCTGTAGTGAGAGTAGGGAACAGGTTGAGGAGACCCTGGAGAGGTGGAGATATGCTCTAGAGAGGAGTGGAATGTAGGTCAGCAGGACTAAGACAGAATATGTGTGTGTGAATGAGAGGGAGGATAGAGGAATGGTGAGGATGCAGGGACTAGAGTTGGCGAAGGTGGATGAGTTTAAGTACTTGGGATCAACAGTTCACGGTAATGGTGACAATGGAAGAGAGGTGAAGAAGAGAGTACAGGCAGGGTGGAATGGGTGGAGAAGAGTGTCTGGAGTGATTTGTGACAGACGGGTACCAGTAAGAGTGAAAGGGAAGTTCTGCAAGAGGGTAGTGAGACCAGCTATGTTGTATGGGTTGGAGACAGTGGCACTGACAAAAAGGCAGGAGTCAGAACTGGAAGTGGCAGAGTTAAAGATGTTAAGATTTGCACTGGGTGTGACAAGGATGGACAGGATTAGGAATCAGTATATTAGAGGGTCAGCTCAGGTTGGACTGTTTGGAGACAAAGTCAGAGAGGCGACATTGCGTTGGTTTGGACATGTGCTGAGGAGGGATGATGGGTATGTTGGGAAAAGGATGCTAAGGATGGAGCTGCCAGGTAAGAGGAAAAGAGGAAGGCCTAAGATAAGGTTTATGGACATTTTAAGAGAGGACACGCTGGCGATTGGTGTGACACAGCAATATGCAGAGGACAGAAAGAAATGGAAACAGATGATCTGCTGTGGCGACCCCTAACGGGAACATCCGAAAGAGAAGAAGAAGATAACATGTCATGCTATGGCTAAAAAGTCACTTTAAGGATCAGTATACCTGTGCGATAAACAAAAAAGTAATTAAAATAAAAATACAACTACCTGCACATAATCCTGTTTAAATGAAAAGGAATGGTCTGCTTTATGCTATGCTGACATAAAAACAAAATATGAATCTAATATCCCAGTTATACATTTTTTTTAATGTACGGTCATAGTGAAAGCCACTGCATAAACATCTCCAAGGTGTGGGTGCTGCTCATAACTGGGAACTTTCTGTATCTGACAGGGACTTTGGGGGGGGTGGTACTAAGAGTTCCTTCTGCCTCCCAGTATCATCATCATCACCATGTGACACTGGCAGTAGCTATGCCATGCCTGTTTCAGCAGGTTGCTATTAAGTCATTGTGACATTCCAGCCAGTTAAGTACTTCATTTTATTCAGCTTACTACAATGGTTCTGTACACTGTTATTTATCATGAACCTTAGAATTATAGCTAATACATGCCATTTCAACTGTACTAAAGATAGTGCTCTGCACATACACCCAGGACACATTACATTCAACCTTACAGCAATACATGACACCAAACAGTATGGCAAGTGTCACTGAAACAAAGTGACAAATAAAAGAAACTGCACAACAAGGCATTCCCTTTTACTCTCCCCTGATGATATGGTTCATACAAATCCTTCTTTATTGGGCACATTTCCCTGTGGTGAATGCAGTGTATGTTCCAATGTGGTCCCTAGTTGTGGTAGATTTTCTTTTGATACTGAGGGCATTGTGTATGTCTTCAGATGTTCCTGTAATTTGTATTATATAGGGGAGAGTAAAAGGAAATTTAGAACCAGACTTCAGGAACATATTAGGAACATAAAAAAGAACAGAACTGAAAGTAACATTGCTATGTATTTTAAGGAAAAACACAATAGTACTTTTTCTTTATTACAGGACTGTGTTTTAGAACAAATATCTATACAATTAGATGAAATGTGTACTATTAAAGAGAAACTACTTTATAAGGAATCTATCTACATTTTAAAGTTTGATACACTGTTGCCTTTAGGCTTGAATTTGGAAATTAATTGGAAGCAATTGTTATGTAATTGAATGCTAATTTATGTGATTATATAAGATGCTTTGTACTTGTGTATTTGTATTACTCCTGGAAGGCTGTGTGCCCCGGCACCAGAGTATTTTGAATGCTGTTTTATATTAAACTTTATACTGTGGCCGGTTGTGGATTTTTCATTCCTGCTACTGGGTTGTTCTGCTATAAAGTAACTATTGATTAGCAAGCTGGCTATGTACCATACAGGAATGAAATGTTTATTGTGAACCAGACAACTGAAGATCAACAAGGAACTCAGGCACTAGAGTAGCTGGCTGGGAAGGGAGGGGCTGAGAGACTGACCCATTCTGGAGTAGAGAAGATGGCAGCAGGTTCCTCTATTATACTGACACACAACAGTGACCGGGTGTTACTACATGAATACAAACAGCAAACAATTTCTGTTGTAGCTCTGATTATGTATGTGCAATACAGGACATACATGGTGGCTTGGTATTGCAGGCAGTAGTGTGTTCAGTGGCTATTATGGAGATACAGGACTAGAACTTGCAAGTTAAGCAATACATTCAAGCAAATTATGATCTGTATAATTTGGTCTCAATGTGTTTATATAAATGATCATCTTTCAATCATAATTTTGAATGTAACAAAACAAAAGTTCCCTTTGTCATCCTATCTCTTTATTCCCTCAGTGGAATCACTGTTCACTATACTTAAAAAGCAAAGGGGCAAAATTTGGTAATTCCATTATCAGTATTACCTTTTTCCCTGATGACATTTTAATATATCCTCAGCATTCTAACTTAAAAGATATAGCTGTATTAAAAATTACTAAGGATTATAGCAAAGCATCTAATTGTAAACTCAGTTTTGAAAACTCTACTTTACAATCCTTTAGTAATACAAATATCTAACACAAAGGTCTGAATAAATCATTTCCAATCTTCATCCATAAAAATCTTCCTAAACAAAATGATATATCTTGTGATTACATATCACATTTTTATTCATTATTTTATTGGTAGCAACTTTAATTAATTTATGAGCAAAGTAAAAACACATCAAGAAAATGTAACAAATAAATGTGGTCTTTTGGTGAGGTTCTCACTTTTCAAAATTAATATTTTTTTTCCAGGATTTTGTTTTGATGTTTGCAAAAACTTGATTTCACCTATGCCTTGAGATATTTTTTTTTTTATATTGACTAACAAGTCAGTTGTAAAGTTTTTGTGGAAAACAATAAGCAAACAATAAGTTTTACAACCCTTTTGGAAACCAAAGATAAAGGTGGCTTAAACTTCCAACCCTCAAACCTTTCTACATTGTTTCTTCCAGAAAAGTCAAATAATTTGCTACATATGATCATGCCCATGATGGATCACAACAGCGAGATCACTGATTCATATACAATAGATTTCATATGTATATATATGTTCCTTTTAGAGAAAAATCCTTCTGCTGTTCACTAAAATCTCACCATTTTTTTTAATTGTGATTGTTAGGTGTTTATTTAAAAATTGGGGCCTATTTGGTGACTTTCTTTACAGCCATTAACAGATAATCTCTGTCTCACAATAATAAAAAGTACTGAACTTAGTAATTTTTCACATGACCAGAGACCTTTGTCTGCATCACCTGTTGAAAATAGAGTTTTGATTTTTAATGCTGTTTTGAGGGAATACTTGAATCTCAAAAAAAGGGTTCACTCTCATATATTAGTCTGATTAGAAATACTCTTACCTAGTATTCAAATGTAGCTCTATTTATTGGTCTCTATATCTTTGGGAGATAAATGTTCATCTTTGATCTTTGATCTAGCATAATGTTCATAAATGCTTATCATCCCCCAATTTCATTCATTAACAATTTATCTTCCTGTGTAATGCATACCTGACTCCCACAAACTTGTAACAATACAGAGGGTCTTATCACTTAAATGTGTGTTATGCAGGAATAATGTATAACACACTTCATATACTTAGGTTTTGCAGCTTTATTAAACCAAATTCAGATGTTTTTTTCAAACAATTTTGTGGATTCTTCAATTATTAACAACCAAAATACTGTAACTAGTGGTTAAAAAGGAATAAATCTCTTTAAAGTTTTGGTGTAACTTTATCAAAAATTATTTACATTTGTGGAAATATTCATAAAAATCCATAAGATAGTCAGAGAGATTTCATTTTTTTTTTAAGTTCAGAAAGATTTCTTACTGTATGTCTCTTTTTACATGCACCTCTCCATTCCAGCATATACTTTGAGTCAATTGTTTAAATCATTACTTCATTATATATTACTCAGACCAACATGTATGACAGCATGGAATTATTTTGCTTTGATGAAAAGACTAATTCTCATGTTTAAAATTAACATTTGTGTTGAATTCCAGAATTATGGGTGGTTAACACCGTACTTGTAATACAGTTTTGTGAAGTTATTTTGATAACCCCACTGTCTTATGATGTAAAACCTTACAAATTATTAAACATAATGTTTCTCTAGGTGCCTGGTATTTCACTGAGCCTACTAAAGGTCTTCTAAACTAAAATAATTATGCTGCTTGATAAAACCTATAATAAACATTCACACAGTACACATGCAAAGCATTGACATACACAAACTCCCAAACACCCTAGCCTACATAAAATACCCTTGACCAAAATATAGTTATATTTAAAGAAAATAGAAACAAAATAAAAAAAAAAATAAAACACTGATCATATTTTCCATTCACTTCCCACACTGTTCACAAAAATGCTCATAAACAGCCCCTTAAAATGCAATACATTAAAATTGTTCATATTAAAACACAGACTGTGAAAAGAAGCAATACAAAATATACAGACAACAATAATAAAATCAGAAAATGGCACACCTTTCCACCAATTAGCACAAGAAATCTGGGCAAAGCATAAAATAAGTCCAAAAGATAGTCAAAAAATAGGGACAGATTTTTAAATATTGCTGTTATAAACATTCAAAGTTGCTAGAATAACATAATAATTTATATTAACACACATTTTCTGAAGGATGTAAAGTCTGAAACTCAAATGTATGT
>NC_056725.1:1033471014-1033543046 GCF_019279795.1 Protopterus annectens
CATAGATGTGGTATTCTCACAGGTCATTATAAAATACCCATCATATATTGCTTTTCCATTCCTTACTGAACAAGCAATTCATGCATTTTGCTCTAATTAACTAAAGCACAGTTCTAGAATATTCTTTCTTTAGGTTCAGAATGATGTGATGTATCATGCTATATTTTCATGAAACAAGGAGCTTTTCTCTTTCATTAAGTTCAAAGCAGTGTATCATGCTATATTTTCCCTCGTCCATCACTGAATAAAGATCTGCTTAAACCCTTAACTGTTTTTTCCTCTGCAAAGAGGCCTCTATTTATTCTTGTTAAATGTTGCCAGGTTAGCTGCAGCCAGAATCTGACGTTCTGCACAGTTAGTTGCGCATATTCCTAATCGTATGCTATATTTTCATGAGACAAGGATCTAGTTAGGCAGAACTTCTTGCTCCTGGTTCCTTTTCTGTCAAACAATCTCCATAAAGGACTGCTGTGCACTAATTGGCACACAGGCTTCACAATGAAACAATGTATCACTGACATTCTGTATCTACAGAGCAACGAATATCAGCCTGCCAGTAAAATACATTACAGGCCCTTTATCTAAACGCTGCCCAGATGACAGCTAAATGATGACAGCACATCCCAAAGACAGGACTCTGGATGTAGGATGTACCAGTGCTTACTTAGTGGACAGACATAATATCACATATTGACAGACCAAGACTAGTTTACAGCTCTACTATACTCCTTCATAACATCCTGGCTTAAATGATTGGCATGCTACTAAATTCAAGATAAAGCACATTCATGAAAGGGGCTGCAGTGGTGAGACAGGTGGAGAAAACCTTGTACTATATCATTTACCATAAAACCCCTGACACAGTCCCGTGATTCTAGTCTTACATACCTTCTGCTGTGTTGTCTGCTTTTTTTATTAACATTTTAGCATCAAGGCTTGCACAGTAAGAAAAAGCAAGAAGCACATAAACTTACTGCTCGATTGGCATTATGTGCCAGCTGCCCCCAACCTCTGCCTTATCTTCCTGTTTCCATATCATCTTGACATGGTGCAATGTAAGTGTGCAACATTAAAACAGATTTAATTTTCTTCACTTATGAATCAGTATTCCCTTGAATGGCTTATGTTTGTCTTTTCGGCTTTTCCCGGTTAGGGGTTGCCACAGCGGAACTCCGGTCCGCTAATGATTGGCAGTCAATTTTTTTTTTTATGGTGCCGAGTTGCCAGCCCGACGCCCAACCTTCAGCGAAGGCACGTCCATTCACGCATATCTTTCGAACGCTTCCCTTGAATGGCTTATAATGCTGTAAAAATAGTAGGACACAAAGTTTTAGTAGAGAATATAATGTACTGATTCACAAATTACTGGCTACATTAAAACCTTATCCCAGGGTGACTTGTCTTTACATAAACCACTCTCAGCTGTATGGAAATATTTAGATGATGGTATGATCATTCCCATCATAAATAATCACTTTCAACAGTCATCTGGCAGGCATTTATACTGTCACCACAAACTTAGAAAGTGGATCTAAATATATTAAGCTGATAACCAGTGAAAAAAGTTTCAGCAACAATTATTACATCTTTAGCTGTGATGGCCACTTATCAGGATGAATTACAACAATTTGTTCCATTCTATGGAAAGTTGAGTCCGTTATTGTACTGCCTACAGAGTTACAAGTGAGACAATTCCTATAATAAAATATCTGATGCACTACAGAATTTCAAAAGTGTCTCACACTGCCCTCACAGCAATAATTGGATTATTTCCCTTAACTGTTTCCACATAAAACTGTCAGATATTGTACCATCTGCAAATGTAATTGCTATTTTATACTATGGATTCTAAAAAAATGCTAACCTTCAAGCAGTTTATCACTATATGTTTGTTACCATCATTACAACTTGTTTTTCTTCCAGCTTTTCCCGGTTAGGGGTCGCCACAGCAGAACTCCAGTCCGCTAATGATTGGCAGTCGATTTTTATGGTGCCGAGGAGCCAGCTTGACGCCCAACCTTCAATGAAGGCACGCCCATTCACACATGTCTTTTGAACGCCACTCAACTGCAGGGAGGACATGCAGACTCCACACAGAAGGCACTCCAGCTGAGAATCAAACGGGAGAACCTCTTGCTGTGAAGCAACAACGCTACGGCTGCACCACCATGGCTAGTAGCATCATTACAACTGAATGCAGTCAAATAATTTAGCAATGTCTGCAGAATGTCGGAGGGGGGCAGTATTCTGCAGAGAAAAAGATTAAGAAACCAGACACATATTTAAATTTAAATGTGCAACTTTCCACAGCTTTGCTAAAGTGAAATTGTTTTCTGCAATGTATACAGAATTAGAAAAGAGAGAGTAATTACTAAGTGTGTATTAATTCACCTTCTAATAACGAGTGAGACATGGTCATCACAGCAGTAGATAAAAAATACAATGAGGCCATAATATGAAGCTGGAGATAGATATTATTACTCATAATGGGATTTATCATGTTTTTCCTTAAAGCAGTCAAGTACTCAAATATTGACGATACCAAATCCAGAACACCATATAATGCAGCATCTACTGTCCTTGCAGAAGCATAACATAATAAAATTTGACTAAGCTTGCTAGATTCTATAGGCGGATGTTTTATCACTGTAATTTAATCAAGGCTATTAAATTTACTCTTAAGTAGCTCGGGTCCACTCTTAAAGTAGTTCTTAGCTCTCTCCAGAGAATCCTAAAAATCAATACCAAACATAAATTAGATTAGAATGAAATTTAACCTAGATGTAAAATTAATAAATCCCCTATTTCACGGAAAGCATAGCCCCTGGGACTGCTTCTAAATTACACTGCCACTCAAAACTTTTAACAGGGGTTTCTACTGTGCTGATGAATGTCACTGTATCCTGCAAGCTATTAAGAACAGTAGCTGAGTTTTAGTTGCAAATTAAGCTTATGATATTTATTCAACTGGAGAATTATTTTCTTTCATTTCTGACACAGCGCTGCATGACACCAAAATCTATAAAATTTTTGCATATTTTCTCACAACAGCAGTTCAGTTCTGTTGATTTTTATAGTTATACAGCAAGGTTATAAAGTGCATATCTCTAATGTTTGGCTGCTAAACACCATAATTATGAATCCTTAGAAAAAAGCATATACTGATGCTTGAAGGGCTGAATGGTAGAGAGCCTGGACAAAGTAAATGTGATACCCATAGACTGTAATAAGGAACACAGGCATTCAACCTTTTAAACACAAAGTTCCTTATAGGGCTATTATGATGTTGCCCTTATATAGCATTCCAATGGTGCCCTTAAAAACAGTCTGTTCTCACGACTGTAGCATCAGTTGCAACCATAACTTAGTGCCCACACCGCCATGGTTTGATGCTAGGCATAATGTAGGCCATGCATCCGTGGTTAAAAAAAATTCCACCTAGTACCAGCTGTGAAACTTCATTCATTCGGGCAGTGGTTTAACACAAAGGATTAAGGTGATGCATTACAAAAAGCTTCATGCTGTAGTGGTTTTGTTTTTTCAGTCTCAACTGGCTTGACATGTGACTCTAAACAAGTAACTTATCTATGCAGTTCTGGGTTACACTAGAAAGTCTTTCTGCCTTATGGTGTTAATTGGCTAAGAAATAAAATAAAATAACTATCACCGGCAATCTTTCCTGCTACAAACATATAATACAGAATTTTATATATATATATATATATTATAGAATTATATAAATTATCCTGAAGAAGCTACACAGTGATTGCTATGGATAATCTACTTGGGTAAGCCAGTCAGCATCTCTGGTGTCCCTCTACCCATCCCTTTCTCTTTTTTCTCTAGCCCACCACCAGTGTTCACCACTGTATTCAGTAAAGCATTGCAAATATTTGCCATAACTTCAAGGAAGACAGTTTCATAGTTTTTCATTAAATCTGGTAATTTATACCTGGGCAGCTAAACTGGTGTAGTGTTGTCTTTATGAACTAACCAACTGTGCCCACTTTGTCTTCAACGGAGCAGCATAAGACTGGTGGCAAGTAAATACAGCAGACTGTTTTTCATACTGACCCCGATTTGCAGTGTTGGGCATATGTAGGTTTAGCGACTTGGGGTAATGGAGATGCAGACCTCTGTTTTACAATGCATAGATCTATTAACATATAGTAAGTTGCTAGTCTGCCAGTCTGCCTCCTCTCTTGCCTGTGGTTAACCGACCAATATGTGCTTAAACTTGAAGTGAATGTTTTTATAAAGCAGTCATACATACAACACAGCAGTGGGACTCTACTAAAAAGTGTTCAAGTGCCAAAGAACTCTGCCAATCACCATGCATATAGAAATGTATAATCAGTGTGTTATTTATTCACTCACTGCATTTTGATAACAGGTTGGTTATCACAAAGAGCCAAAGCCTCTTTCCAGGATGATCTGTGGAGTACTGTTTTATATGGTATTGTGTGTTTTTTGACAGCACCTCACTTATGTACTACATGTTGCTGGAATTTGCTATGTTACATATGCAATTTGTTATTTACCAAAAAGTGACACACAATTTTAATACATGTTTAATAAATTAAGTATAAGCACACATAATCTGTCACATTAGCTAGGTTACTTATAGCAAAAATATATAGTTTTAAGTAACAAATCATACTTAGATGTGGATAACACTGGATATCTCTTTATTGCCATGGCTTACAAATAATACTGAAGCAGGTAAACCCAACAATCTGTATATATCAACACCAAAAACTACAGTATACAATGCATTTATTAAAAAATGGATTACATATTATTTAAATATGATGTTTTTTAAAAGTGCTTGTTTAGCCTGTGTGTTTCATCATGGTTAGAGAAAAGGTGGTCAGGTGTGTTGTGATATACTACTCATGGCATGCTGCTGTCTCTGTACAGGAAAGCTGGTAAGGACTGTTTTGTTTAAACATCGTAGATACGTTCCTTCCTCAACTCTACAGTAAACTGAATGCAGAGCATCTGTTTGTCAGGTATGCTGTATTATGGGGGAAGATGAGCCATTTAGCCAGTCCCATTTTACCATACTGAATTAAGTATCATGGACATTATAGAATTAACATTAAGCAAAGAATAAAGGGAAAACATCTGTTTGGTCTGAAGGAATCCTGATATTAGATCATATCAGAGTGCCAATAATTATGACCACACAGTTTTATTAAAAATATACACTTTTGTATGGTCTTATAACTGTGAACACTTCATATATAGTGTGAGTGTATATATATATATATATATATATATATATATATATATATATATATATATATATATATATATATATATATATATATATATATATATATATTTGAAGACTGATGAAAACGAGCAGCAATTTACACAATCAAGGTATTTATTTTTTAATATAAATGTTTAGGCTTCCCTCATTGCTGCCATTTTCAATATCCCAGAACTCATTCTCAACCTTCCACAGCTAGCAACCCTGCCACCTGAACAGCTTACATCTGCAGACAAGCAGCTTGTAATGGAAAAATAAAGGAGTGACCCCACAAAACATCAAGGCAACCTGGTACCATCCTGACAGAAGTCAGAATTTTGTGTAGGTATGTCCTCTTCCCCAGACTCTTATCCCATGCCCTGTGTGTACTATTGTATATGGACAGCTTCAAATACATGTTCATGAGCTCCTAAATTTTATGCTATAGGAATAGAGTTTCAGTTCTCCCCTACAGGCTGTAGTCCTGAGTACAGTATCCTGCATTTCTCTCTCTTTCTCATTCTCTCTGCAGAATAAGGAAGTTACAAAATCCAGAGTTTATTTAGTTGAACAGCTTTCTTGTCATCATGAAGACACAAATCCAAAATGCAGCAACTGTAGAATTTCATGGGTCCAGTCTCAGAGCCAGGGTTTATGTTTATATCCGTGAGCTTGTTTACAATAGCCAAGTGGGATATTATGTCAAATACCTTAGCCAGGTCAAGGTAGACAATACACACCCTTTTACTCTCATGCATTGCCTTGGTGTCATTCTCAAAGAATTCCACCAGGCCGAGTAGCCATGATCTGCCCTTGATGCAACCAAACTGAGTTGGATCCACTGTTTGAAGGTTTTCTATCAGGGGAATTCAGTAAAGCCTACATGAAACATTTTCCCATATGCACATCATGAACAGTTTTCGATTCAGTAAACCACGTATAGTGGCGCTCAAGCTCGTGCAAATACGGAAACTTCTGTGCAATGCAAATTTTGCCTTAAGCAGCTGAATTTCATACAAATTAGCCAGGTGAAGTGAGTTAACAAGACATAAAGCATCTGTGTAGACTCCCTGTCCATGTTAGTAGTGTACGCAGAAACTTTCCACGTACAGGAGTCTATACTGAAAGAAGGGGATGTAAAAGTCCACAAATGTGGACATAATTCCCCTGAAAAGGTAAGATCACATACATAAATGTGCAAAACATGCATTGTGGATGTCCGAAAACAGCAGGGATTATGTGAAATTATTTTTTTTTTAAATTAATTTCTGTATGTTTGGGCAATGTGGCACATAGCGCAAACATGCTTAACATAAAAAAAAAAAAGTTGTAAAATAACACTTATAATGTACTTTAGAAAATTTTACTGTAGTGTTGGGTCTGTTGCCCAGCTTACATGGGTATTAACCATGTAGTTTCCAAGCTGACAGCATGAATATTATGCAAATCAGGAGTAAATGCCACGGATGTGTTGAATCACTAAAGGGTGCAACCATGTATGCATATCTACTTTGTGTAGGCTCCTACACGGTGTTTGTATTCCCAGTGAATGGGGATAACATTGGGGGGGTCATGTCACTTTTAGGATTTTTTGTGCTCAGTGAGCATGTTCATGCAGCACACCACTTGCTGCAAATGGTTTGGGCAGTCATGACGTAGCAAGATATAAATGGAAACCGGATATATTCAATTAATAATATACAGATTTGTATAAGCTATGATGCATGCCACTGTGCAGAGCACCATGTCACACAGTAAATTAGGGCCTTTAAATCATGTCACTTATATCCTAAGCAGGTGAACTACATCATAATTAGCCAGCCCACATGGTGGACCTACTTCAGAACTGTATAAGGTGTGCATACACCCTACATTCTAATTTTCGCTCATCCATTGGAGTAGAGACTTTGACATTTTAACTGAGATAATGCTAGGGGCTGCTGCAGCTATTCTACATCTGTATGTGCTAGATGCTGAAGTCATTGCTGCTAATGCTGCAAACAATAGGCAAAGGCTAAAGAGGAGAAGAGTGTTCAGGTCAAGGGTAACCTACCAGGAACACCATGACCTGGAGATTGTAGAGTGCTACAGGGTGGACAGGGACATATTACAAAGAACTCACTGAGCTCTGCCGCCCTCAACTCAAAGCCAGAGAGAACAGAGAGACCCATCCCAGTGGAAACTAAGATATGTGTAGTCCTTAGGATACTAGCTACAGGTATTTTACAAAGGCCAGCTGGAGACATCATGGGGATGTCACAGGCATCTGCATCCAGGATACACCACCAATTCCTGGATGCTACGCTTCCACATGCCAGTGAGCACATATCTTTTCCCCTTTCCCCTGAGGTGAGGGACAACAATATGCAACATGTAGCACACTACCCTGAAGTACTGTGTGCCATGGATTGCACTCATGTATGCATCAAGGCACCACCTGCTGAGCAGGGTAGAATCTACATTAACCACAAGGGATACCACTCCATTAATTGTCAAGTTGTGTGCAATGCCCAGGGGATTATCATGACTGTATGTGCTGGCTACCCTGCCAGTTATCACAACTCCCATATCTGACACATATCACAGCTGTACCAGATGTTTGGTATGGGGGACATCCCACAGGGCCATTTACTGGGGGATGCTGGCTACGCCCTGGAACCATGGATGATGACACCCATCAGAAATGCACACACATACCCATGGATGAATGTCATAATGAGAAACACACACAAACTAGGAACATCATAGAGCATGTGTTTGGTCTTCTGAAGTCACAGTATTGGTGCCTATATATATCTGGTGGAGCCCAGCAGTATACTCCACGCACATGTGCATAGATATTCACAGTATGTGCATGGAGTATACTGCAGTGCTCCACCAGATATATCTAGGCACCAATACCATGATTTCAGAAGACCAAACACATGCTCTATGATGTTCCTAGCTTGTGTGTGTTTCTCATTATGACATTCATCCGTGGGTATGTGTGTGTGTGCATTTCTGATGGGTGTCATCATCCACGGTTCCAGGGCGTGGTCAGCATCTTACAATCTGATCCTGTGGAAACAGCTGCAGCAGGATCAGCAAAGGGAAGGGATCCAGAGCCCCCCAACAGTGCCTAGGTCACCACAGCCACAGTCACAGGGGGATTTGGAGGAGGAACCCCTGCTGATGTCCTTGTAGGCAGACATAGGCATGCTCTGTATACCCTGTCTTTGGTGAAGAGACAATGCATAACACATTCACTGACAACCTAGGGATTAATGCCTTATTCCTACTCACATACATATACTAAAACTGATGCCAGCCAACTCACACATCCTGTACCTATCCATTTACTGGCTGTGTAATGCTTGGATCAGACTGAGTCAGCCCTGAGCTACAGTTGTGTCAACTGCTACATTTGCAAGGTAAGTCCGTAACCTACACAGTATTCTAGTGAATGATTATGATAGGTCATGGTATCTATGGACCTGGTACATTATGCAAGTAACTATAGTGGGCTGTTTGGACAGAAATGACATCCACATGGAACTACAGACACCCATTTCACTATCATGTCTCCATTTGTAATTAGTAGGCTTTATGCATGGAATACTCATGCAGTCTTACTGCAACAGATTACTGGTACATCATTCAAGGGAGATGTTAGAAAGTGAGGTTAAATGATAGACTAGTGTGTATCCTAGCAGAATATGGGTCTTGTTCCCCCACCCCTTAAAACAGCAGCATACTCTTGTACCTTCCATAACAGCAACTCATCTATGATATATGATTATTTGACACAGCTAGTATGCCACACAGTCTCAGGACAGTAATATAGAATTTGATCTTACATTGTATGTGTCAAGCAACAGAGGAATAGCAATGTACATGTTTATGCAGGTGATTCTGTGATGAATGATCCCCTGGCTGTCAAGCAGCTTCTGTGGTCAAAGGACTAAGGCAATTAGCTTGTGTGATAGTGTTCAGGGTTCTAATCCAGATATATCCAGATATTTTGGATGTGAAGTAGTAATAAGTTTTGATTTACAGTCTGTGACTGTCTGTGTGCTATACTGTTACTAACCTCTTTCACACATTAAACATTTGCACACTGTGCTGCATATCTAAGACTTAATTAAAGAGTCTTAGCTACTTTGTGAGTGCGACAGTGCAGAAACAGGGACAGAGGTCACATCATCTAACAAACAAAATCCTGGCCTGGAGTACAGCTGGGTGTGGGCTGGAGTCAGCTGATGGAACAATAAGTGTCTGGTGCAAGCAATGTGACTCCCATTTGCGCACCGCTTAGCAATGTGTAAACAATCCAAAAATCCCACCATAAATGCCCGTACTTTTAGTTAAGCAGAGTACAAATCTGTTGCTCCTCATTCAGTTTATTTTAAAAAATTATACACACATAACTGTGTGTGTGTGTGTGTGTGTGTGTGTGTGTGTGTGTGTGTGTGTGTACACACACACACACACACACACACACACACACGTATGCATCTCTATCTCCATATATATATATATATATATATATATATATATATATATATATATATATATATATATATATATATATATATATATATATATATATATATACATAAATATATATATATATATATATATATATATATATATATGTATATACATGTGTGTGTGTGTGTGTGTGTGTGTGTGTGTGTGTGTGTGTGTGTGTGTGTGTGTGTGTCTATATTCCTCTACATACCCAGATCATGGTGAGTAAAGATGCACTATGACACAATATATAATGTTGGATGAAGGACCAAAAGTAAGGGCTCAACATTAGATAATGCATTAAAAAATGTGGAACTGTATAGAATAACATCTGTAGTATTTGGAGGGCTATTGGGATATCTGAAGTTCAGATTTCTGGCAGTCTTCTCTCACGTCATATGTAAATGATGTCACATTTGACAGTAAACCACAATTTAATGTGAAACACACATAAATATGAGTCAAACCTGTGTATTTACTGCAAACATCTGGATAGTGGAGAGTCATACCACATCTCTCTAAGATAGCATGTGGAAACCTTGAAATAATATGCCACAGTATGTGAAAATGGACATATATTGTGAAGCCATGTGTTTGTATCTACATCAGCAGCAACACCCACATTCACTATAGCCGCCTTTGTCTGCTGGATTTCACCATACATACATCAACAACTGAACAATTTGTGTAATGTATAATGTGTGCTCACTCAGCGACAGGGCAAACTGATTTTGGCCATAGGCTTGCCCATCCAAATGCAAACAGACACATATGCCCAAAACAGGTACTATTTTCACATAGCTAGGCTAAAAACAGTTATCCAACTGCTAGGCTAATAGATGCAGATGACAGTAAGAAGCAATGTGACTCTGCAGGCCTCCCAAGCTGTTCAACATAAGGCTTGTTTATGTCCTCTATGATTAGTTCACCTGCAGTCATTTACAAAGTAGACTTAAACCATGGCACATGCATTAATTACTGTGATTTGTAAATACGTAAAACTAGATAGATATGGGTTCTAATCTAATGCTGGCCCACTTGGTTTGTGTGTGTGTGTGTGTGTGTGTGTGTGTGTGTGTGTGTGTGTGTGTGTGTGTGTGTGTGTGTGTGTGTGTGTGTGTGTGTGTGTGTGTGAGTATGTATATCTCCCTAAAGAGCAAGTGTGAATCCCACATTGACTTCCAAACTGGCATGATTCTGGACTTTTTGAGTCTTGCAGTTGATGCAGGCCTCCAAACTCTTGTCCTCCACAATGCCTGCTGATGTCAACTACCATATGATTACCTAAAGCCATGCTAATGTCAGACTTGAGCCGTGGTGTGTGTGTTAAGTACTGTAATCTGTAGTGTGTAATACTGGATAGATAGGGGATCTAATCTCATTCCAACCCACTTGGTGTGTATGAGCATCTCCCTACAGAACAAGTGTGAGTACCACACTGACTGCCAAACAGGCCTGGTTTTGTACTGTTTTGGGCCTAGCAAGTGTTGCAGGACTCAAAATAATTCTTGTCCTCCACAAAGCTTGCTGATGTCATCTACCATAAGATTACCTAAAGCCATGTCAATATTAGACTTGAGTCATGACTCATGTGTTAAGTACTGTGATCTGTAGTGTATAAGACTAAATGAGTAGGAATTCTATTCTCACTGCAGCCAACTTGGTGTGTATATGTGCTGTGCAGTGTTCTGTAAATGTAGATAGGCAGTGGTACTATTCTCACCCCAACCAACATGGTGTGTGTGGATTTTAGCTAGAGCATTTTACATCAGCCTATGGGACGCTGTTCACATCTCTTCAAAAGACACTGCTAATGCCATTAGCAATAGCTTAATGCTTGCATATACCTCACAACAGGTCAGTGCCATTAGCAATAGCTTAATGCTTGTATATCACATAACAGGCCATGGTTAGGCAGTGGCCTGACAAATGCTTAAAAGTAAGATGTTATGAACTTTATAGTGTCATTCTAAGATAAAACAGTACCTGAAAGTGTGGGATAAAATGGTGGATCGAGAATGTTGCTTTGCCAGGCATATGGCACTTTCCTGAACCGTAATCATGTTATTAGGGTCACAATAGCATACTTACAAATGTGACAATGTACAACTCCAGCAAAGTAAGGGTTATGCTGCTACACCCTTGGGGTTCACAGTCTCTGCAGGCACTTTTTGCAGTGAATATTTGGATGTCTGTGCATGCACAGAAAACCTGTCCAACTTAGCATTAAGTAATTTGGCCTTGCAAGACAACAGTGCCTGTCAAACAACCAGACAGCAAATGGATATCATGTGAAATTATTTCAGGTGCCAGGATCCACCATATCACACATGCACTCATGTATCCCAAAACAGGTACTACAGTGATTCTGTCATTGTCCATGTTGGTTTTGAATGACTTGAGACCTACCTCTCTGGACTATATGAAAGGAGGCATGACCGAACTCTCAGACTATGTGTCTCAGGCAGGCATGTCCCTAGCTTTAAGCAGCATCTCACCTTCACCTAAGGTGATGCCTCAATACAAACAGAAAATGATTGACCCTCAATAATTAGCTTAGTTTCTGTTGTCATTCTAAGGGGATACAGTATCTGTCAGCCTGGGATGACATGATCGACAGATCTCAATGCTTTGCCAGAGTTGGTATTCATCTGTCACCCCTGGGATTTTGGCTACTGGTCATGGCTCTTGACACTCACATAGAGCCCTTTTTAGGCAGTGTCTCAAGGACAAATTTCTAGATGTGAAAACTCCATGTGAAAACAACCTCAAGGTTTTGCTGCTAAACTCTAGGAGTCTTAACATGAAACTGGAAGCAGTCCTCACCTTGGAAGACTTACAAATTTGTGCAGTCACAGAGACCTGGTTCATGGCTGTGGAGAGCACCCCAGCCGTATAGGGCTATGCCTCCCTCCACACATTCAGACCACAAACTGAAGGTGTGAAAGCTAAAGGAGGCACTGCATCGATATTCATTACAGATAAATACACCTTCAGATTGGCTAACAGTAGGATTCCCTGGAGATACTTCAGGTGCAATTAACTGTTGGTAGTACACCTATTCAAGTCATTGCAAGTTACAGGACCCCCTCTGTGAATCATGACAACCACTCTGCCTATTTGTATCTATGTGAGTCTATCAAGATACATCGAAACACCCTGGTTTTGGGTGACTTTAAATACCCATCCATTGACTGGGTAAATTACTCATGCTGTAACTCACTTGCTCAAAGGTTCCTCAACTTCGTTAACTCCAGTGCACTGGACCTGCTGATTGACACCCCCCACAAGGGGTGCCAACATCCTGGATCTGGTGCTCAGCAATGTGGGGTACCACTGTAGCACCCCCACTTTGAGGTCTTCCCTAGTGAGATCTTACCACAAATCAGTTTCATTCAAAGTAACTATCACACCAGCACCCCACAGCAGCAAATAAACTAAAACACTTCTCCAAAGCAGATTATTATTACGTCTTACTGGATGTCATAAATAGTTGTACTGTACCTCCCCCCTCAGATGGAACTGGCAAGTATGCTGAGTTCTATAGTAATGCTTTATACAAACACCTGTATAACTGCATTAACTCAGTCATATCTGACAGGACCAAATCAATCTCCTCAAGGAAGAGCAAACCTGCCTGGTGATGACTGCCATTAAAAAGTTTTACAGAAGAGGAAGAAATTGCTATGTAAGAGTAAGAGGGAGCAAGCCATAAACTGGAATCACTCCCTCCTCAGCTTAAACAAGCAAATAAGACTCCCTGTGAAATCCTGCAAAGCAAACTATAGATACAAATTTGCTTCCTCATTTAAGGATAACCATAAGGCATTCTTTAGTTACATCTGTAACCTAAAAGGAAGGGCCCATATTTGTGACAAACTGGTAGTTAAATGATACCACATATACTGAGCCTATTATGGACATAGGTAGCTGACAGGTCCTGTGAAAACTTCACTCCCCTATCCTTGCCACATGGAACCCATGACATCCCTACCATATGCCCCCACCTTATATCTCTAAAGAGCAGGCCATAAACATCCTTTCTAAGGCCAAAAATACAGCATCTATGGGACATGATAACATCTCAGGCTGCTTCCTACATGGGCTCCAACAAGAATTAGCAACATCATTGGGTACTCTATTTGATTATAGTGTAAGCACTGGCTTCATCCCAGCTGATTGGAAAACAGCTGCTTTTATTCCCTTGCACAAAGGTGGTGCTTCCACTGACCTTGGGAACTATACACCTTTTAGCCTGACTAGGCTTATCTGCAATGCTATGGAGTGAGTCATGATGGGCCTTATCAACAAAGATATTGGTAAGCTCAAAACACTTGACCCTACTCATTATGGATTTGTCAAAGGGAGATCATGCCTGTTAAAACTTGTGGACTTCTCCAGGACAGTGACCAAGGCCCTGGATGAGGGGAAATCTTTGCATACAGGCTACCTAGACTTAGCCAAACCATTTGACACTATCCCCCACTCAGGTATCATTCACAAACTCACACAGCTAGGTATCAACCCTTATGTCATTATAGGGGGTGGCTAACTGGCTCACAGATTGAACCCAAATAGTCTAAATAGTGTATTCCAACTCCAACAGCAGAGCTGCAACCAATGGTGTTCCACAGGGATATGTCCTGGGACCTCTACTGTTTGGAATCTAGTTCTCCAAAGTACAAGCTGAAGCTAAAGATCTGTGGCTGACAAAGTTTGCTGATGACTGTAAACTGGGTGTGCTCATAGAATCTTCAAATTATGTTAACATCCTACAAGCGGGTCTTACACAAACATATGATTGTTGCCAAAGTCATGGCCTTAACCTTCATGCAAACAATTGTATTATCATCCCTCTCAGTAAGTGTGATGTTTCTGCTAACTACCACATCAATAACAAAACCCTAAATACAAACTTACTGGTGAGAGACCTGGACACACTTGTATATAAATTCATACATCTTTATATACACATATATATTTATATAAAAACCGTTTAAGTAGGTATCCTATTTTTCTTAGTAACACTATTTACTTTTTTTGTATTTAACTGTTTACTATTACTCAATATCATTGCATACTCATTATTTATTGTTTTTATATTTATTTTGGTTCACCATTTGATACAGTTATTCACAATAATAATGAGATTTTGAACCTAAACGAATAAGCATTTGCAATATATGGTTTTAACTTTAAGAATATTTTATCTTTTTCAAAAAGTGATGTAATTTTAATTTTGGACCAATTGAATATTCAGGTTTGTGTCATATGACCCATAGAAGGCCTTTTTACAAAGTAGATTGCTTGTAAAACTTCATTGTCTGATGAAGTTCGATTAAGTGTCTTTTCCGGACGTAAGGGCTTACAATTAAATTCTGGAGTGTTTAGCTGCTTCCACGTTTCCTTGGTACATTAATAGAACATGCTGGAGGTACAGATTTGTCTCCCAGAGGTTACCATACCTTTGTAATGGACTACCATTTCATATCAAATAGAGCACTTAAATGGCCCTCTTCAAATGTAATGTGGATGATTGGATGTGTAACCATTAATTCATCACGGGGATTCCACCTGTCCCCTTCTTGGACAGGGGAAGTTGGTGCTGATCATGGAAATATGGTTAGAACTTGGCTAGACTTGTAAGGGCCATAGGGCTATTAGTCTACTAACTTCCTATGATCCTATGATATGACATAGTCATAGCCCATGTGGGAATATATCACCTGAGACATATCTCCCTAGACTATACTTGGAGAGACATTTTTGTGCACTCGGAATATGTGTCCCAGGCTGGTGTGAGCCTAGCATTGAGCAGCATTTCACCTTCTCCAAGGGTGATCCCACAATATGAACAAAGATAACTGATGTTAATAATTGGCTTCATTTCCAGTGTCACTCTAAAGAATGCAGTATTTGTCAGCATGGAAGGAGGTGTTAAACAAACCAGGCTGCTTTGGCATGGATGGTCTGCTCCTCTTCCCTCTAGGCTTTGGAATATTAGCTAAAACTGTCTACCCCCATAGTGCCTTTTGTAGGCACTTGCAATCTGAAAATACTTCTGACATAGCAGCTTAAACAAGAAAATATGTAGGTATTACTGCTAAATGCTAGAAGTCTAAATAAAATAATCCACTATTTTGAAGATGTTTTCTCCCTAGAGAATGCTGGCGTTTGTGCCATCAGTGACACGTATTAAAGTCATGCAGAGCACACTAACATTGCAAGGTTATCATGCCTTCCACACATTTAGATCAACTACTTCACAGGCAGGGACTAAAGGTGAAAGTGTCTCTACATTTAGATCAACTACTTCACAGGCAGGGACTAAAGGTGAAGGTGTCTCTACGTTTATCAAAACGACATATATTTCAAGGCTGGTCAAACAGGACAATGCACTTGAGCTGCTCCATGTTCAAATCACCATAGGCAAAATCCAGTCACAATTCCAAGCAAGCTGTAGCCCCTCTCTATGACAACGGAAACCCATACCATGTATTTAAAATGATTAGTAACAATAACCATCCAATCCAATACCATATTCATGGTTGACTTTAATTACCCCACTATTAGGTGGGAATCCTATACAACACCAAACATACAGGCACATAGATTCTTGGCTTTTGTAATAAGAAACTTTCTGGACCAGGCAGCCAATACACCAACCAGGGGTGCAACCATACTGGATCTGGTCCTCACCAATATGGGAGAGTCATGCACACCCCCTACTGTAATGCCTCCCTTGGTAAGGTCCAAACACAACGTGGTCTCCTTTGAAGTAAAAATAAAACATGGATCCCAGCTAAACATGGAATATTCAAGCACTACACTAAGGTTAACCTCCAGCTATTATGTGATAACCTGGCAAAATTTCAGTCCCCCATAAACAATGAGAGCATTGCAGCCTATGCAGGAGTGTTCACAGAAACCCTGTATGACCATATTAATAGCTGCATAGAGGCAGCTGTACCCACCAGGAAAAAGTACAGTACTAACTCAAAATCAAGCCACCCTGGTGGAATCACAGCATCAATAGGCTGTATAACAGGAGTAAAAAAATCATGGCAAAACTTAGGAGGTGCAGCACACAACAGGATAAAAGCACTGTTTTCAAACTAAAAAAAAAAAAAAATCAGGGACAAATAAAGTGTACCAAAGCCAAATGTGAGATAAGTTTGGGCTTTCAGGCCAAGGACAACGATAAAGCATACTTTATTTATGTCCGCAACCTCAAAGACAATAAACAATTGTGTGCAAATCTCATTCTAAATGGAACCACCTATAATGAGCCAGAAGATATAGCTAACCCCCTGGCTGATAACTTCAGCCCCAGTTTTACCCCTCTCTCCTCCTCAACCCTCCCTCAGAGGATACTTTCAAATATAAGTCTCCCTACTATCACTAGGGAACAGGTCCTTAATGCTCTCTCTAAGACCAAGAACACTGCATCAATGGGCCAAGACAATATCCCATGATGCCTTCTAAATAGCATGAAACATGAATTCTCAGGGCCTCCGGAATTACTATGTCACTGTAGCACCAAACAGGCTTTGTGCCTCATGAATGGAGAACAGCAGCAGTCATCCCTCTGCACAAAGGTGGGCCATCTACAGACCCTGGAGAATACAGATACAGAAGTCTCACTAGTTTTATTTATAAAGCCATGGAAAGAATTATCATGGAATTGATCAGTAGAGATGTAGTACACCTCTAGACACTGGACCAAACCCAGTATGGTTTCATCAAGGCTAGATCATGCCTACCCAACCTAGTGGACTTATTTGAGAAGGTAACCAAACCAATGGATGTAGGAATAATGGTTCACACTGCCTACCTTGACCTAACAAGGCATTCGCACTATACCCTATCAGGCATTGCTGACAAATTCAAGAGGTTAGGTAATGAACTAGTATGTCAGCCAGTGGATAGCCAACTGGCTTACAGACAGGACCCAGAAAGATAGCACAGGGGGAGTCTACCTCTACAAAGAGGCCAGTCACAACTGGAATGCCTCCCGTATCAATACTCGGACCGCTCTGTTTTGTCATTTACTTCTCTGAAGTCAAGGCCACTGTCAGTGGTCCCTGGCTGACTTATTTTGCAAATGATTGCAAATTAGGATCTGTAATTGAATCCCACACTGACACAAATCTTCTCTAGGAGGGGCTGACACAGACATACAACTAATGTTAGAGCCATGGACTAACACTAAGTGTCAAGATATATACAATACTATGCTTTGAGAAGTCAGCCACCTCTGGCAACTGTCATATTGACAGCACACATCTAACAGCTGACCCAGTAGTCAAGGATTTAGGGTTACACACTGATAGTAATTTAGCCTTTGACTGTCACGTGTCTGCAATATTGAGGAAATCATTCCATGTTGCACAACTTATAAATAAATGTATAGCATCTAAGTCCAAAGAAGTCATTGTTTTGCTGTATTTGGCATTCATCAGACCTATCATTGAGTGCAATACCCCCTTTGGTATGTACCTAACCAGGCATATCTGTCAAGTGGAAAATCCACAGAGGTCCCTCCCTATACCAAAACAGGGCTTAAGTAAACTGTCCTATGCATTAAGGCCCTATCCCTGTATTCTGTCTCCCACAGGCTTTTGATGGGAGATGTATGCCTGGCATACAGGACATTGTCTGACCCCACTCTGTACCTCCTACATATCCATGAAACAAACAGCACCAGAATTACCCATTCTGCAGACCTACACCTTGCTGTGGTATAACTAGGATGTGCTGGAGAGACAGGTATGTATCCTGGAGAGTACGCCCTATATGGAACGAGCACCCCATCCATGTGAAGCAGAGTTCCATCCTAATGCACATCAAGTGCAAGTTAGACAATTGGATAGGAAACAGGACATTCATCCCTAGTTTGGGACTTATGTCTCTAATGGACACAGGCAAACTGTAATTGGTTGATCTCCCAGGCCCCTGCTTGTAAATGTTTCATCTCCCAAACCCCTGCTTACACTTATCAAGGATATCATACCTTTTCAGGAATGTGGGATGCATGTCTAGGCTTAAAGAAGCCCTTGTGTTCGTTAGCCTAGTACACACCTATGATCCCATGAACCTATACTGTATTACCTTTCTGATGACAGTTGTCCTCTGTGCTGACATTCAATCCTGTGCTCTGACATTGCTGGGTTGATTGTAGATGTGTACCCATAGGTGTGTACTACACAATCCTGAAAGTGAAACATAAACATTTTCATGAGACACCCATTGTAACATACACAAATGATTAAGTTATCCACAGTCTAAATGGTGAAGTACAATATCTGTAAATGACAAGTAGCATAAGAAAAGCACCAATGGATGATTGAAAGTCATACTAATGTAGATAGTGACCCTGTACATCAGATACATAGCTTTATTTCCCTGCATCAATGAGAAAGATAATAAGGATGTGGCACAGGTATCATCACTTGCACAGGGTATTGTGTAGGAGTGCAGGAGGCCTAGGTTGACCCATTAGGTTGGCAAGCATATGTGTGAGTCAGGAAGGGAAGCAGGCAAGATGGACCATGGAAATGTTGCGTATGTGTCTGAAGCTGCCCTTAATATGACAGTGGTGTGTGAGTGCCTGCATGAAAACAGCCAAGCTCAGTGTTAGCCCTACATGTCTGGATGTTGAACAGCTGTGAGCTGTGCATGATAGAGCTGAGAGTTCATCGTCTCCACCCCACACATGAGAACTGGCTCTGCCAGGAGTTGCACTGGCACCTCCATGACCAATGTCCGACACTGTGCTACTACCTGAGGGTGACTGATGTCTGCTAGGAATGTGTCCTCCACGGGAACACCCAGAACCACAAGCCCATGGCCTGCTACATCTTGGTGTGGACAGCACACTCCCTTCTGGAGTGCTGGATGTACTGCCACTACAAGAGTGTGATTGTGCATGGCCATGTTGACTGTCAGCAGATGTAGTTGCTGATCTACGCCCATGAGGCTGAAGGTCAACTCCAATCAGACGTTCCATCACAAACAACGTGCATTTCAACACAGATAGTGTGCGCTCTGTCTCAGACCTACCTCTTTCCACTGTATCACTCAACTGATCCAGGGTATCAGCAACACAGTGGAGGCAGTCACAGATGTCAGACTGTGCTGCATCCATAACCTTGAGCATTCATCAGATGTTCCTTTCTGAATGTGCCTGTACCTCCATGACAGCCCTAAACATACACTAAGTGACACATGACAAAACACCTGGGACAGGAGGTGGAGGGACAGCAGGCCTGCTACGAGCACCTCTATCACTCTGCCTATGTGGAACCTCACCAACAGTTTGGCTATAGCCAGTGACAGTCACTGAAGCCACAGTAGCCACACTTCCCTGTTCAATGTCCCACCCTCTGACTGTTCAATATCTGTGGCCTCAGGGGACTGGGTATGCATAGGCATACTGGCTATATACAATGATAATGAGGGTAGATGAGGGATGTCAACTTCTGTGTCTGCTTGAGCCTCTGCAACCCCCAGCTGTGCCTCATTGTAGCCACCATCATCATGAGAGTCTAAAGAGACACTGACATTGGGTTGTGAAGGGGACAAAGACCAACCTCCCTGGTCACCTGTGATAAAAAGGAAAAAGCATTATATTAATATCTGTACTACTATGCTCTGCAGTACTATGGTGCAATATATGTTGAGCTGTATACACCGCTATCACTATTACAGACTATGCCTCCAACCTTACATAGTAGGACACGAGGACATTTTCTAATGCCAATCTGTAATTATTTGGAAATAATTATTCATTAAACAAGAATCTTATGAGCAAAACATAAATTATGCATACTGTTGACATTCTGCAAAAAACTTCACAGTTGACAGTTATGGCAATCTGTAATGTCCTGACAATACTGTCAAGTCAATCACTATGGTCACACCTACAAAGCAGAGGTATGACTCTACACTGTGGACATTCAGAAAATATTTGTCCATTCAGCAATCATACAGACAGTACATCTATCCAGCCAGCAGGCCTGGGATGACACTTTAGCAAATACATTGAACTATATCTACATCTTTGACAAAACAGTTTTGTGTTTACCAGCAGCAGGAGCATGGCCTCTTCCAATTCCTGATGGTCCTGAAAAAATTTGAGGGAGAGGTAATGGTAACAGCACCACATGTTACAGTATAACAGGGGTAATTCATCCAAATATTTCATATTTACAGTAGCCGCTATGTTAATAGGTATGTGGGTTACAATCTCTATATGAGCTTAAAACTGCAGCTAAATCCCCTCCCCATAAAACACCTGTCACCCATGTAAAACTATATACACCTTGACACACTGAATGCAACTGTATTCTAATGCTGATTTAACTAAGCATACCTGGACGCTCCTCTTGAGAGGAATGGGTGGCACCCACGTCCATAGCATATTGGCTGATGGATGACTGGGAGCTGTCCTGTGTTGCAAGGATTGCCAGGAATTCTTCTGTGGTTGAGAGAGAATGTTCTGCTGTAGGCCCACCACAGTGACCTGATGATCCCTGGCCATGTCAGCTACACGTCTTCTTGCTGAAATTTTCATATCTGTGGCACAGTGTTGCACTTGTTCATAGGTGCGATTCTGGTGACCCATGGCATCGATATTAAGGACCAGTTCATCCCACAGGGCTGCACGCTCTGGCCTATTTGCCCTCCCTCTGAACAGCTGGACCTGGTAATGTTGATGCAAAGCCTCAATGATGAGGTTGTTTTGCACATCAGTAAATCGTGCCCTGCATTGTGCATGCATAATGTTTCCTGGTATACAAATAAATGAGAACATGTCAGTATTACATATGTAAGAGTACAGTATGTAGAGATGCAGCAATAAAGGAAGGCCATCAGTATTCACCACTTGATTACACATCTCATATTCAACAGTGTGCCAAACATATAAAGGGTGTGGATGCAACTAGGATAGTAGCAATAGTGACCTATTCCTGTTTGCGCCATGATAGATACATATGATCACACACCCAAAACAGGAGTCCATTGTAGTGTGCCCCATAGCAGGAAAAATCACCCCCATATATATATATATATATATATATATATATATATATATATATATATATAAACAGTCCCGACAAAATAGCAGTGTACTATTACAACTGCTATCAAAGGAAATAGCCAGGAGACCTGTGTACCTAGTTATCACACAGCATTATACCCTTGCTATACTCTACATCCCTCTGTACATGTAACAGGGCTGGAGATCAATGCCACATCATCACTAGAGTTCTAACAAAGGCTTACTGATGTAATCCCCATTCTCCCTAAGTATATCCAAACATATGCATCATGTTGGAAACAAAATGGTTACATACCTGATGGACTACAATACTTCTCTGTTGAAAGATACTGCTATACAAGTAATGTGTCAATGAGTTAGACATACGAAGTTACACTCATACACACTGGTTTGCCTAGCTTGAAGTTTGCTTTTTTTAAGCTGGTTCTCATTAGCAGGTGATTGCCTCTGAACCAATCTGTGGTTCAGAAATGCTACATGTGCCTACACAGCTGATTTGCAGTATAATCATCTAATCCCATGCAAGTACTCAACAGCGTATAAGGCCTCAATGTAGATTCCATCCCCTTTCTCATATGTTGGCGTGAAAATTAGTGGGGTAAAGATACAACATTAGCACAGAGAGAATGTTTGTAGCAGCTACATTTTACATACAGATGTGTGTGCTATAGGCTGAAGCTGATGGTGCTGCTACAGGCAATAGGCATAGCCAGAGATGCTGAAGACTGTGCAAGATAACAACACTTAAAAGTAACCGTGGGACCTGTGGCAGCCTTGATGAACAGTCAGAGCCAGATTGAGGGAAGTCATCCCACTGGAAATTAAGGTACGTGTTCAAGGTAAATATGTTAGCCAAAGGTATCATTAAAAGAGTAAAAGGTAATGTGCTTGGTGTGTCCTAGAACACAGTAGGGGTACATTAACCATTATGTCAACCAACTGGACAACTGCCAAGTCGTGTTATTTCTTGGTAGTAATCTGGAATATGTGTGCTGGCAATCCTTCCTTCTAGCATGACCTCCATATCTGTATGTTCCTTGTGCAGCTGTGGTTGTGTGTAATATCACTAGTAAATAATTGTGGACTGCAGTCTGATATTACTACGCCACATTTGAATCACATACTTCAAAATCCTTTGGGGAATTCATACTAATGCATAACCTGATATTCTATGCACTTTCTAGGGTTGTAATTCGGGTTCCCTATTATATCAATGAATGCTTAAAATAGCGAACGCTGTTTGACCATTTTAAATCGAAACCTCAAAATCCCGAACACATAGAATGGGGATTTTTTTTCCCAGGGGAAAAAATCAATGGGCCATTTTCGGGACTTTGCCATTTCCTCCACTGTGGTGTGATCTCGGAGTTGGTATATTTAAGTAGGGGGGTGGGAGGGAAAGCTCCCCACTTTATTTTATATTTTTTTTCTGGACCAGCGATTTTTTTTCCCTGGGAAAAAATCGCTGTTCTGTGTGTTCGGCATTTTGCAATTTTGTTTTTTAAGGGTCAATTATACAGTGTTTGCTATTTTAAGCATTTGCTGCTATAATATAGACCCGTAATAGGAATAGTTAAAATGTTGTCCTATCTGTAGGCCTTTGACTTCCATTATTTAGAAGCAGACATTCCATCTGTACTGCTTTGGGTGGATAAATAGGTGATGAGACAGTCATACATATCACAATTTATAATGGTTATGTACACATACATGTATTTTAAATGCTACACACAGCTGCATTTGAACCCAGGACAATGAAGACCAAAAATTGATGTTTTCAAAGTCTTTAACTGATTGAGCTACAGAGTCACTGTTATAGCAGGTATGTTTTTACCTGTTGTACATATAATTGCACACTTAACTGCTGTTACATACCTCACTTACATCTATTATTATGTGTATGACTTTATAGTGATGTATTTCTCTACCAGAGTTCCAGTTTAATTCCTATTTTTCCATTAATCTTTTAGCTGATTGCTGCATGATGCAGTGCAATGCACAGCATCACATAAGCACACTTAATGATAAGAAAATGACAATTACTAAGTTTTGCTTAAAACACCTATGCTAATTAACTGGCTGTGTGGCTTGATGCACTGTTGTTCACATGAAATAGTACTGGGTTCAAAATAGGGGGCAGGTGTACTTTTTGAATGTGATTAGTATGCTTTCAAATACATGTAGTAATACATTGCCATTTAGCATAGCTTAGCGATAGCGCAGCATTGTGCAAAAATTCTTTAAAGAAAAGAAAAATGGGGAGATAGGACACTGGTGAAATGGGGTGCAAGCAGGGGAAATACATAGTGAAAGGCAGGTAGGTATGTGTAGGAAGGGTGTAGGAAAGAACCATAAATATCCATTTCTTCAACAGCAACAACTGTGCAATTGCAAATATTTTAGCTGATTTGGGCTATCACCCCCAGAGAGAGGGGTGATGGTAATATAAGTGCATTCTCAAGCCAATTGGACCAAATTAAGTGTGTTCAGTGGACACATGTGAAATCGAGAGCTCTGTATGGGACACGTTTTTTGTGGGACAGGTGTCCTTTCTTTTTAAAGTGAGAGTGAAATAAGTAGGTATGCATAGGGAAGATAAATTGGGAAGATGAGGAAGCATTTGTAGACAGACAAGACAGCAGACAGGGATGGTGTGGGACACAGGAGGGTGGTGAGCACCTTGGTTAGGGAGGGTGTTGTGGAATCCCAGTCTCATGGACATCAGACATGGTAAAAGTGTGACTGAAGTCCTCACCCATGGGACTGTCAGCACTGCACCTTCACTTCTCCTGTGGAAGTAGTGGCTGACATCGGCACCTGGAGCCAGACTGCCCCACCAGGATGGACAGCATGCTCTCCTTCTGGCATAGGCAAGCTCTGGCAGCTTGCTGAACAACCCTAGGCACCATGCCTGGCAGTTGCTCTTGGGTGACAAATGCATCACCTCCACCTTCACTCCCAGAGGGGTGCACACTCCCAGCCTGTGGAGCAGAACTACCTGATCTAATGGAGCAGGTAGTGTAGGGGTAGCAGATGGGGTTGCCACCATGCTGCAGCCCAGATGTGCTAGGCCCAGGTACCTCAGCCTGGGGACCATGGTAGGTGGATTACCAGGAACCGGCCTACCTTGTCACACTGTGGTAAATAAAATAGAAACATAAATGAAAAATTAACATAACCCAGACAAATGTAATTAATAGCATAAGAGAAAACAATAATGAGTAATGGAAACAAATTGAAAATAATATAATAACGAACACAACGATAAATAATGTAAATTAAAGTTTTTTTAATGGCAAAGCAATATTAAATTATACATAAGGCCAACATATGAGGTAATAACAAATAATATGATAATAACAAATGATAATACTAGATATTGATTAAATAAATAAAAGGAGAAGGGATGGGGTGAGAGAAGAAAGAAGAACATTAGTAACTTCACAGATAATATAACTAAACATACTACAACTACATACTTTTAGATATGTTAGATTTCACTTGTGAGACCACTGACTGGTATGACATTTATTATTTGAAATACTACCCTGTTACTTACACACACACTATAGTTCAGATCATATTGCATCCAGCAATCAATGTTGCTTATATTGTATATATATGATGTTCCCCGTGCATACCTCTCAATCTCTTAACACAAGACATTATGGGCCAAGCCATACATAATGGTGGTACAAAGCCACAACAACAGGGAACATTCTTACAGAGTGTGCTTTTACAACAGTAGCAAGGTGTTCTGATAACAGATTTGCCATTAAATTGCATTTTTGGTGCTGTCATATATATATATATATATATATATATATATATATATATATATATATATATATATATGCAAATCTGAGGACTGACATTGATCCTCAGCAATGTGACAGAGGATATCCAATAAAACAAGATCATATACCAAACAGACCAGACATATGGGGAAATATTCAGTACATTCTGCAAAAATCTTGACAGTTAAGAGGTATGTTCATGTACACTGATTAAACTTCACAGGTGGATAGCCATGGCACAGGTCTGTTTGTGTGCACTTCACATGCAAGCATGGTTATGTTTTATTGATGAAATGCTAGAACAATACTGAAAACTGCACAATTTCTCAGTTGGTTGGTGTGGGATTAGAGCCCACAAGCAGTGACTACAGTAATACTGAACATTTTATTTGAAAGAAATTAATTATAAGAGCACTGTCTCCTTTTACACTTTATTGATTCATGTTGTTTCAAATCTTGCATTTACACACATGGATAGCTGTCTTGGACTTCTGTTAACTTACATGTTTGCCCGACTCAGTTACTGACTGAAATCTATAGCATATTTCAGACAATGAGCAGACCAGAACATGACTGTTAATTTGGGTATTCCACAACATTAACTAATGATTGGAAGCTATGCTACACAGTACTGCATGCTTATTTGCTTTAACAGTTCAGATATGCACTGACACATTAATGAAAGTCTATGATGTCCTAGGTATTTCATACATGACTGTTAAGACTGCAATATCTGTATTTACTTTATTTTATTATTAAGTTATACATTAATTTATTACATTATTTATTGTCTTACATAATACATTGTTTCATCCTGGCCAAATGCCTTGCATGGGACTGCACATCGCAAGCCCTGTCTTCTACAGCTGTGATAAGAGAAGGAAATCATTATGCATAGCAGTTTTGCACAGATTCAGCATCAGCTTGTGGATTTATAAATTGTAGTAAACATATTTAAATATCTGTGGGCTGTTCCCTGCCCATGCCTCTTGGATCCAGTGATCCTAGGTTCCCCTTTTCCTTTGATAGAGGTCATCATAATGGTGATGACACTGCTCACCAGTGCGGGGAGGATACCAGTTGCACTGGTTAGCTCCCTGGTCAAATTATCCCAGGCCTCAGACTTGCGTTCTGATCTCTGATAGTTGCCTTGCAGCAGCCAGGGTCCATAGTGTACTACCAGGAGTCCAATGAAAACCCAAGACTTCTGCACACCCCACAGTTGTGCCCTAAAGCATTCACCTTCCTCCATGACAGCCATATCCACACTCAAGATCAGGCTCCAAGGTTTAATGTAAAATGTCTGCTTATTGTCCTTTAAATAGGCTGCATTCCCGGCATTGCACATCATACTGTAATTTCAAAAATGTGCTGCATTGCTTAGCATCTCGCAAACTTGCACAACCTATGTTTAAGCAATGCTTAGTAAAGCAAAAACATGCAAAGACTGTTACCCTTGTTTAAGCAATACTTAGCATTGCGCACCTATTCTAATTGTAACAATTACTGACTTTAAAGTGAACTGATGTTTAAGTCACCTGACACAGTTTCACAGCAGTATATGTAAAAGGAATTAATGCCCAGGAATCAAACCCAGGACTTACTACACTGTAGGACATGACTCAACCTATCTAGCCAGTGGGATAGTGAAGGGAACTCATATATCTTCAGATATACTGTGAAGGTGCATGTAAGTGTAGCGCAGCTTCGCTGTGTGGGTTTGCGTGGTACTAAGCACCTCAGATTTACAACAATTAAATGCATCCAGTTTCCATTTTTAGCTGTCTAGTGTATGTGTAATGCATAAGTGCACAGCACTAAGCACAGCTAAATAATGTGGCGCACTGCGCAAACAAGCACCTACAAATGAAAAAAATGGAATACATTTGGTTTCCGTTTTTACATGACTGGTGCATGTCTAATATATGGTTGCGCAGAGCTAACATAGCTAAATAACACAATACATCATGTAAACAAACACATAAAAGTAAAAAAAAGAAAAGAAATCCAACTTAGTGAAATAAAATGTCTTGTAGACCTTTTGATCAAGGTTAATGGGCCAAAAGGTATGTGGGTGTGCTGTCAGTCTTACACAAATTCAATATCCGTGTTGTTCTGACCTTGCTTTTAGGCACGCACCATCATTAATATCCATGGCTCACTGCCAAGGGAAGATTGTGGCCATGTACATGGATACAAACATAGACTTTATTGAATCCTGGGGTATGTCTTATTAATCATTTCCATGATAATTTTTTCCATGGCTTTGCATATGAAACTAGTCAGACTAATTGGTCTGTCATTCCTGGGTTCTTTGGATGGCCAGCCCTTGTGCAGTGGGATGAGCATTGTAGTTCTCCATTCACATAGCACAAAGCCTGTCTGGAGGCTATGGTTAAATAGTGATTCCAGTGGTTCTGATAGGTCATATTTGAAGCTATTTATGAGACATCCTGGAATGTTATGTGGGCTCATCAATGCAGTGTGTTTGGCCTTAGAGAGTGCATTTAGGACCTGGGTAGTTTTATTTGATGGTATTTCCTGGTGGCAGCTGGGAGAGACAGGAGGTAAAACTGGAGCTGAATTTGTCAGCCAGCAGTTTCCTATATCTTCGGGATCAGTGTAGGTGGCTCCATTTATAATCAGTTCAGCACATGGCGAACATAGCTAAAGAAAAATTTGCTGTTGTTCTTTACCTGAGAGGCTAGATTTACCTCAAATGTGGCTTTAGTAGACTTAATATGATCTCTCAATTGTTTAAATTGATGAGTGTTTTATCATGCTAAGTGTAGCACTTCATAATCTTAGCTATGACTTTTTTCTTTTGTTGTACAACCTGTTTATGTTTGGATTTCACGAGGGAGGTGTGGTTTTTGAGTTAGTTCTGGGCTTACGTCTGGTAGACACAGATGTATCTATGCATTTATTGACATGATTGTACTGGGTTTATGTGAACAATTTTGCATAGGCAGCTGTGTTCTCAGGGTTTGGGATGGGGGTTTCAAATGTTGACAGGTTATAGTACTAGAAAGTTTGCCTTAGAAGAGTTCCTAAATGTTATGGGCTTAGCCAGAGTCACAGAACTGATTTTCTATTATGAAGGAGGCAGCTTTATGGTCTGACCTTACCTGAAAGAACACTGCAGTAGGTTGGGTAAAGCATTTTCCCATGATTGTGAGTACCATGTGAAATTTGCTTCCACCCCAATGGGTGTATGGACTATCTGGTCCAAGCTGTTTGTGTTTATAAAGTACATGAATCTCTGGGCCTGTAAGACTGGGGTCATGTAAATATTTTAGTTTATAGTGGGGTAGTTAAAGTCACCCATGAATATGGTATTGGGCTGAATAGTGAAGGCCTATAGTAAGTCCAAGTATGTGTTATGGGTCCTAGTGGGTGACCAATAACTTGCATGGGTCTATATCAGATTGTTTTAACCACAAAATGTCAAATACCTCTTCAATGACCACTATTGGTCGAACTCTGAATCTGTCAAAAGATCATTTCCACAAATTGTTTCCCCACAGTAAGTAAGCAGTGGGCCATCATACGGAATTTGCCCCTTTTCCCACTGTAGTGTGATCTTGGAGTTACTATATTTGGTGGGTGTGGGGGCATAGCCCCCCACCAGGCTGGGATTTAAATTTTGTTGTTTTTATTGCAGTCAGTAGGTTAGCATATGTGTTACTTACCATGGGAAAGATTTTCACAGTAGCGATCGTTTGATGGATTCACGTTCAACCAATAGGGGTCGATGAAGAGGTATCCAACCTTTTGTGGATTCAGTAATATGAAATAGACCCAGCTTGCATGAATATTATATGGAACTTTGCATATGGAATTCTACACATGGAGAAGGTCAAGCATGTCATCCTGTTTGACTAGTCTTGAGGTGAGTTTGTTGTTATTGACATGAGACACCTACACCTTTGATCCCTGCTTGTGCATTACCTGGCCTGAATGTGTAGAAGGCATTCCAGCCATGCACTGCCTGGGTACTCTCCATGGCTTTCTGAGTAACTGCATAGATGTCCAGATGAGGAGAGCTTGGTGGAACTGGTGTTTCTTGTTTAGATTCTTGGCATTAAGCAGTAACACGTTTAGATTCCCTCGGGCTGCTTTTTTGCTATGTTGGAAGGTTTGCCAGCTTGGCTTTACCTAAAAAAGGCACTACGGGGGAGGACAATGTTTTAGCCAATATTTGAAAGCCTACAGGGGACAGGTGCAGACAATCTTTGGTAAAGCAATGTGGTTTGTTAACCATATCCTCCCATACTGACAAATATTGCACCCCTTTGGAATAACACCAGTAACTAGGCCAATTACTGAAGTCAGTCATCTTTTGTTCATACTGTATCATAACCTTGGTGAAGGTAGAATGCTGCTCAATGCATGGCACATATCAGCCTGGGACACATAGCCCTAGAGCTCCATAATTTCTGTCTTCATATAGTACAGGAAGGTATATCTTAGGTCATTTACTTACACAGGGACTATGACTGAGTCATACTTGTATTTGTGGTATAATGACTTCAGTGCATGTGCGATTTAGTGGATTCTGGCTCCTCATAGACAACTGACTGGTTTTCTCCTTATTCAGCTTGGTGAGTAGGACATCTGTATGTCATACAATGGAGTCACTTATGATTAATATATTGGATAGTGTGTTGGCTTTCCCATGGGCCTGGTAGCTAAGGATCCAAAGGGTGTGGCTGTATGTGTTGTGGTGGGTGTTGTTCTGGAGTGCTTTTGGGGTTACTGAGGATTCTTTCTGAAGGACAAATGTCTAGGAGGTATTTGGGATTTAGGAAGGTTGTTTTAAAAGCCTCACCACATGCTGGTCTATGCACTGTGTCACTACTATGTGTGGTTGGAGTAATGCTTATATTACCAACAACTTGATCATTATTTTGAGTGCTTTGGTTTGAGAGCCTTGCTATCATTAAAACTGTACAATTACATTTCTGACACACTGTATGTGTTTCTCTAAGGATTAGTAGGTTGTCAGTGAACATGAGGCAATGCCTACACTGTCTCAGGATGCCCATATCTACCAAGCTGCTGTCAGAGAAATTTGGAAAATGCCCATTCCTGGCATTAGGTCTTTTTTAGGTCAACTACAAAGGGGTTATACAGTAAGCTAACTTGGGTGTTGTGAGGGCAGAAACTACAACTAAAGCTATGTATGAATGAAGTCATGAGACAGTGCTCCTCAGTGTGCAAACAAGTTGTTGTTTGTGCAACTGAGTACTGGGAAAAGTTACAGGGGAAGGCTTATAGGTTTCTAAGTTGCTTGCATCTGTACAAAGCACTGCTTAACTCCACAGTGTGATGAGCAGCAGAATTTATAGAGTAAACAACCCAATGGCCAATTAAATTATCTCACTTTACTCCTCCCTTTGTGTTTCCCAACTTGTACAGACCAGGATGCCTTTCTACTGCCACTAGAAGTGCAGTCCCACTTTTCTTAAAGTTAGCCAAAAGGGAAAAGGTACTAACTAGCTACAACAAGTAATTTTCATTTTAAGCTTCCTTATGTTTCCCGCTTCAGACAGAACAGGCTACCTTTTGAATGCCACTAGGATTGCAATTATAACTTAAAACAGTGATTTCATCATTTCTGAATTCCTAGACCTCATAAATCTTTTATACAGTTTTACAACTATCATTAGCCAGTTGATTGATAAGAATAGAAAAATTCATAGCTGGGTCAACCTATATAACCAGGTCCTTAAATAAATCAACAGTCTCAATCACAGTGTGCTCTGTTAAATATTCACCCTTCAATCTATGTCTCCCAGATTTCATATGCTTAGCTTTTCATGTATTTATCATGATAACATAACATTTCCGTATAGTCAGGTTCCTTTGCAGATATCCCCTCTATGTAACAGACATAATCAGTTTACCCATTTCAAGTTATTGGAATACAACCTATAGATCACTTTAGATGGAAAAGATAAATCTGAAAGATTTGAGCTAAACAAGTATGGGCCTATGGACTGAGCCCTGTCAGATCCCATGACTGTAACCTAGAATTACAGTTGTCTAATTTCTGTATGATACTTGCATGTCCTATTTATAAGATGTACAACTCTTCATCTTATCAAGATTACATTAATACCCAATTGTTCTAAATTTCATAGGTTCATACTAGGCTAACTGCCCTTGTGAGCCATTTTAAGCCTAGCCAAGTATCCCCTGTGAGATTCAAACCCTGTACCTTGTGTTTGTAAGGCAAACACCTTAACCATTAGGCCACCTTCCCAACAGTTTTTGGTCAATTTTTTGTATGACTCTATCAAATGCTAAGGATAAGTCTATATAAATTGCATCATGACACTTTTTTAATTTACAGCTGTTATTATATTATAATAGAACATCATCTTACAGGTAGTTATAGCTCTGTTTTCAATATATGCATGCTGATATACTTTCAAGAACCAATTTGTAATGCTCCTTATTCAAAATAATACTCCCATTATTTTTCCACAATACAAAAGTATGCTTATGGATCTTTATGACTGTGGGTTTATCATATTCCCCTTTCCTCTTAAAGATGGGTTTAGCAAGTGCATGTCTACAGTGTTGGGGAATGTCTCTATACTTAAATGGCCTTAATGAAAAGCAAATAATATTACTGTAAGTTCATGATAAAGTGTCATCAGGTCATTATTACTATTTGTATCTCCTCCCTGTGTTTTGTTTGGGTCCAGTTTGTTCAGTATTTTTTCAGTGTAATCTAATTTATTTTCAGTATCTGAAATTACCTGGATGTAATTAACATAAATTATCTCCTTGCTTGCAGAGCTAAACAGTTTTGTATAAGATTTTGTAAACATGTCTATAATCTGTTGTGTCTAAAAATAAATTTTGAATCCACAGTTTTTCAATTCATGTCTACTCCTACCACATCTTGTATATCTATATAGTGGGTTCCTTTACGCCCGATATCATTATATACATTTTTTCAAAATTTTCCTGATCTTGTCTCACACTATGGGCCAGATTCCAAAAGAGCTGCTCTCAGTGTAAGTCTGCCCTGATTCAGAAAGATTTGCTCTCAGGGTAAGTGACTTACTATGGTGTAAGGCCTATATATAAACAAGCTTGACCCAGTGGTCAGATTCCAAAAGACCTGCTCTCAGACAGCTCTCACTGTAAGTGGCCACTTACACTGACAGTAGCTCTTTTGGAATCTGGCCCTGTGTTTAATTTGTGTGTCCAGTTTGTATGTTTCAGTTTTGAAAGTTATGGTTCAGCTTTGTTTCCATTTCATATATTTTTTATATCTTATCGTAGTTAAGTATCTTCCTTTTATGGAAAATATATTATCATGCCTTTATGTGATTAGAGCCTAATGTTAAACACCAGTCAGCATTATATGTAATGATTTTATTCTCAAAAATCTGTTCATTTACATGATTACCAAATTCAGAACTATCCTTCCCATATTTGCAGATGCCACAATGTAAATATATTCTAAAGCCACAATGACTTTGATCTCTTCTTCCATCTTTACTTAAATGTATTGGCAACTAGAGAATCTTTTAAATTTGTTCCTTTAGAAAAGGAAACTCTTGGCTAAAGTCACTCGGTCACAATATAAGATAAAACATTCCAACAGCATAACATTATATTCCCTACTCCATATGCTAATAAATTATTATCAGTGATAAAAATGCATGGCTGCTGATTATATTCAGTTTCTCCGAGTTTATCCAACAACAGTTCATTTCTATTTATATTAGCTACCTTCATCAAGTCCATTTCAATTATTTTTCTGAATAACATCACCAAAGAAACATTTACTTTGTACATTCAGAATTCTGGAAATAATCCAATAAATCATAACAATTTCTTTTATATCTCAAAGACTGTACCTTAGGAATTGATTTCTTCATCTTCTACGTCTGTTCACTTTTGAAGTAGACACACTGAGGACTTGCTCTGGGATTGACATATGTCCTAAAAAATACCTTTATGAACACTGTCATCAGTGCTAAATTCAGAAAATTAATGTTTCTTATTGCAATACTAGATTTAAACCCAAAATGAAAGGCATTATAAGGTAGCCATTCTATAGGCATACTACAGGTGTTTTCTTCTCCTTGCCAAATATAAAGTCATACTACACTGTTATTTCTAAAGGGATTAATTCATTTCTAACACAAAATTCCCTCAAAACCATGGTACATTTAAATCAACATGACTAGGGGCCAGGATGAACCCCAGCTTCTGTAGATAATAATCTCCTTTTTGTAAGAACAAATTTAAACTCAGCAAATAAAATCAGGATCAATAAAAGAAGGGGGAGAAAGAGGAATAAAGGGCATCACTGCAAGCAAGGGTGCACAAAAGAAGGACACCATAAAACAAAAGTAGGCTGGGAGGTCAGGACATATTTTTTGTAGGAATAGGTTTCCCTATATACCCTATACACACGCGCGCGCACACACACACACACACACACACACACACACACACACACACACACACACACACACACACACACACACACGCACGCACACACACACACACACACACATATATGCATACACACATGTGTGTGTGTAAAAAAAAGGTATGATGGGAAGGGTGACGGAGAAAAAGTGGCTGTAAAGGTGAAGCAGAGTAATTTGCAGTGGCACACAAAAAAACAGGGCATCATTCTCAGTGTGCAGTGCATACATATGGCAGCCCACTGTTTGTAAATAGGATGAATGCATGCACACTAGGTGGAGACAAGGGATGGATGCAAACAAACAGAAGGTAGAAAAATTGTGATATGGAGGAGTGGACAGCACACAAGGGATAAGTTGTGGCATGACAGGGTGGGGTAAACTTGGCTGGAGATAAGCTGGAATATGGGCAGCATGTCGGCTTCTAACCAGCCTGGAGTAATGTCAGTGTTACCCATCAGATGGCAATCAGGGGTCTGGATGGCAAGTGGGATGCTATACATTCTCTTCTTGTGGCCTGATTGCAAGGGCTCTTCTGTCAAGCACATATGTAGTGTGCTACTAGAAAGCCATTATTAAAGCTACCCATTAGACAATTGTCTCATACACCTCCAGCTGGACCATAGCATGTGACTGAGCCAGGTTAACTGCCTGGGAGAGGTCAGACATCCCCCTCTGCCCAAGCAAGGCACTCCCAGTCCTGTCACTTAGCATAGCAGGGGCTGATGTTCCTATGGTTAGTTAATTAGCTTACTCAGGCTCAAACCCTGTACCTTGGCTACAGGTAACAATTTGTGTGATCTTCTACACCAACTACCAGACTGCTTGTTCATCAGAATTGATTGAAATGTTTGGAAATGGATAATTTTGCCTTTTATTGGTTCATATATTTTGTTTCACTGCTTAATGGAAAACATCTTCAAAACTGCAGGTGTAGATGTACTTTCAATTAATATGAGTTTTGGTGCATTTTCTAGGAATGTGAGTTTCAGTGCATTTTCAAAGAATGTGAGCTTCAAGGGAAGAAAAGTTTACTATTGCTCATGCTAAGCCTGTTCAATGTGCATCTGTTTTGTTTAGCAAATGTCTGTCAGTGTTTGTGCTATAGACTTGCCTTTGGTGCAGAAGGCTGTAGTTTCTGCTCCCACATTTTTTTTAATTTCTCCACGTCCCCTTTCTTAAGTCAAAGTATGATTAAAGTTCATGAAATTAGTATTGTTTCAATTTTTTATGTTAGCCAGAAGTGCTCTTCACAACACTTGCAATTTGCACAGTAATAACTCCATCTGCAATTTGTACATTTACATGTATCGGTAACATATCTAAATACAATTGTAGATTCTTTTTTTATAAGACCTGTTGCTCCTACTAATATTGGAGCTGTCTGGGTATCTTTCTTCCACATTGCATTCATTTCTGCCTGCAAGTCCTGAGATTTATGACTTTATGTTTCTCTGTACACGAGACACTGTAGTCATTGCGTGCAGTGATTTTAATGATCAATGCTACTTTTGTCTTCTTTTCATGGACCACTTTATCTGTTTTTTTCATATCTGTCTTTTGAAATGTTAGTAATGGTGATCCCATGTGATGTAGACTTAATCATTTTTGATGATGCTTTGTGGCTCATGTTTCAAGTGTTTTCCAGCTACTTCGGTACCATAATGCTTACACAATCCCCAGTGTAACAGTCTTGCCACATTATTATGTGTTTCATTATACAGTCCTTCTGCCATTATTATGTCGCAACCAGCAAAGAGGTGTGCGACTGTTTCCAGTTCTGTTTTACAAAAACTACATCTGTCTTTTTCTCCCACATGTTCAATGGAGTTTGTAAACCAACGTGTGTAGCCCACTATCTTGGGCCACCAATATTAACCTTTCACCTTTTGGTTTGAATTCGCCTGTCCTTAACCATCCCTCCATTCGATCCTGATCAACATGCATTTTCTACATTTCTTCTCTTCTCATCTGATCCTTCACCTTCTATTCTTTTTTTTTGTTTGTTTATTTTTTGGCACATTCAGTTGTCACCTGATTTTTATTTACTTCTGGTTTGATTTCCATCCCTGCTTGACATCGATATGCTTCTGCTAGACTAAGTAGGGATGTCATCTTAGATTTAGTCTCCTCATGTTTCAAAACATTTACTATGTTTGGGTCCTGTGAGGTCAGCAGATATGTGTGTAGTCCCACAATTGCAGATTTATACATGTAATCAATTTCAAGGAGGCCCATACCTCCTTCAGTATGGTGAATATATAATCTTGGTATGCACAGATTTTTATAAATCATTTGGTGAGCATGAAGCATCCTCCTTGTTTTCCTGTCTAATCTATCCAACATGTTTTGGTGCCAGTCAATCAATCCATCACTGTAAGTTAGGACAGGAAGAGCAAATTGGTTTATAGCTTGGATTTTGTTCCTAGATGTCAACACTGTTTTCAGGATTAATTTAAGTCTTCTAAAATATTCTGTACTAAGTTTTATTCACATTTGTTCATGTTTTATTGTTGACCCTTCATCAGTTCCCACATATTTATACACTCCCTCTTGCTCAAGTTCTTTTATATCACATTCTTGTCCCAAACTGATGTTTTCTTGGTGATGCAGTTTTCCTGCTTTAAGGGATGATTTTGCACACTTATCAAGAACAAATGACATTCTTATTCTGAAAAAAAGTTTTGACTACTCGCAGTTATGCTTTCAATTCCTCATCTGATGAGCTATACAGTTTTAAATCATGGACAAAGGAAAGATGAGAAGTCTTTACACTTTGTTTTCTAGGAGCCAAATTATAGTCATGGTCTAACCTGTTAAGTAGACAGCTTAATGGATTAAGGGCAAGACAGAACAGCAGAAGTGACAGAGTCACCCTGGAATATTCCCCTTTGGATTTTTATCCCTGGGATAATAATTTGTCCTTTACAATGGCTTAATTGCAAAGTGGTCTGCCACTGTTTCATGGTCACTGTAAAGTAGTTGATCAATGTAGGATATATCTTATACACTTTTAAGCACTCTTTTATTCATGAATGTGGTATACTATCAAATGCCTTTTTGTAGTCAATCAATGCCATACTTAGATTCTTCTCCTTTTTTCAGTTCTCCATTACAACTTTATTTAGCAACAGATGATTCTTTGTTCCATATGACTTTCTTTTATTGCTCTTTTGTTCTATTGCCATGATTGAGTTTTCTTCTAAATGACTATAAACTCTGCTGGCATCAATTCCAGTGTATAGTTTATACATCATTGGAAGGCAAGTTATTATTCTATCATTTTTAGAGTAGCTTACAGGTTCACTCTTAAGTAGGAGCATTGTTTTTTCTGTTGTTAGCCAGGTTGGTGCCTTTTCAGGGTGTGCATACAAATAGTTCTTACTCATGGCTAAATCTTCAGCAAAGTGTGATGCCCCTGCACTAGCCCAGCTATCAAGGAGCCTCAATTCTCACCACTGACAACAGTGAGGGATGTACACAATGGGAGGATTACAAGTACACACACAGTAAAGTGCAATTTTCCTGAAGAGTACACAGAGATCACAGTGAGTCTGGGGCTGGTTTCTCCCTCTTTCTCCTGATCCTCAGTAAGACTGGCACAGCAATAGGTTTAAGATCTCAGCTGAGGGCCCATGCCAAGACCTCCAGTACCCTCTCTGTCCAACCAGTGCTTCATGTCCCTGCCCAAGTAGCTGACACACACTTTGAGATTCGGTTTATATACAAACACACACATACACCTGGGGAAGGCTGGCACAGGTTTTCTAGCTATGCCCCCTTCTGCCCAGACTATAAGGTAGTTTCCACTGCCACCAACTTTTACTTATCGGCTACTATAAGGCCCTTACAAAGGGTGTCCAATCCTACTGTGTAATGTTACCATTATCCAAATGGTAGTCTGACCAGTACTTGCAAGGCTATTTAGGAGTGGCTTGTACAGTGTCACCAAATACATATGCAAATACTCTAAGAGCTTAAATATGTCTCACAAATATCAGCCACAAAGACAGGTTTAAATATATTTAATAATAAATAATAAAAGAACAAGTCAATACTCAGTCGATCAACACAGAGTTCAAAATCACAGGAAATATTTTAAAACAACATTGCAGGACAGTCTCAAATAAATACAGAAAACATCTAATCTTTACTATATTTTGTATCTATATCTAAGAGAGATACTATGCCCTAAATCTTACTTACAGACAGGCAAGTGCAGATGGTGATGAGTGGATGGTCTTGCCAGATCCAAGACAAAATAAAAAATGTTTAGTCTCTCTCTAACAAAGTTCTTAAATCAATATCAAATATTACTGCTGGGTTAGCTTGGATGACATCATTTTTGTGAGCTGACTTCAGTTCTCAGGCTAAAGCAGAAACTAACAGAATTTAACATCTCTGCATTAAAAAATACACATCTCTCAGATGTTTGCAGATCTTGGAAGTTGTAAAACAATAAACACTTTTACAGTTGAAACCTAGTAATTATTTCTCTTTCAAGGCAATACAAAAACTTCTAGCTCTAGACATTGTTTCTGCTACTGAATTGAAAATGAGAGATAACATATTTTGTTTATGGCCCAGCTATAAAGTAACTTAACCTCAACTACTCTTACATTTTGCAGGTTATCTTCTATGTCCCAGCAGGGTACATTGTGGATACATCTTAGCTCAGTACATTTCTGTAAAAATCATATCAATATTCACAAATAACATAGAAGTATTTACAAAATTCCAGATAGCTGGGCTGGCAACATTTCTCCCCCTGAAAACTCAAGCTAGTTTTTCAAGTGACCCTTGAGAAACATTGCTTGAGAGGGTTGAGCCTATCTGGGAATACCTTACCCCATTCCCTGTCTTGAGAGCTCATCTGTGTTGGCATTAACCCCACTGTTGTGCTGGCTGGCTCAATGTAGTTATGTTAAGGGATTGTGGTCTTCCTTCCATACAGATAAGTCTGAAGTTTCTGCAATACCCACACTATGGCTAGGCATTCCTTTTCTACAGCTGCATAGCATTCCTCCCTGGGTTGGAGCCTATGACTGAGATAAACCACTGGGTGCTCTTCTCCCTCTGAGGAAACCTGGCTAAGTACAGCCCCCACTGCATGGTTTGAAGCATCCACCTGCACAACAAATTCTTTGCTGTAGTCTAAACTGGCTTACACAGGGGGTCCTCCCAAAGCTTCTGGAATGCCTGCTTACATGCTGGTGCCCACACTACCTTATCTGGCCTGTTTTTCCTTATCAGGTCTGTCCGGAGAGTAGCTATGGTACTATAATTGGGGACAAACTTTCTGTAGCACCCAGCTGTCCCTAAGAATTCCCTACCTGTTTTTGGTAACAGGGGCAAGTCATGCCTGAATGGCTTCCACTTTGGCAGGTTCTGGCCTGATCTTATCCCTCCCCACTCTATGTCCCAGGTAGGAGACCTCTATCATTCCCACCTGACATTTGCTGGACTTAATGGTCAACCCTGCCCTCTGTAGTCTGCCCAGCACCTCCCTGACATGCTGAAGGTCCTCTTGCCAGAAATGGCTGCAGATGGCAATATCATCTAGGTAAGCAATGGCAAAATCTCCTGCTCCTGCTAGGATATGATCTAAAAACCTATGGAAAGTCTCTGTGGCATTTTTCTTCCCAAAGGGCATCTTTGTGAACTCATACAAGCCAAAAGGAGTCACAAAGGCTGATTTCTCTCTAGCACTGGGAGTCAAGGGCACCTGCCAGTAACCCTTGGTAAGATCAATAGTGGTAAAATACTTAGCCCCACCCAGCTGCTCTAGGGCTTTATCTGTCCTAGGCATGGGGTAAGCATCTGACTCTGTGCGATTATTTAATTTCCAGAACCTGGTGCTGCCATCCATCTTCAGTATCAGCACCACTGGGGAGGCCCAGGGACTGCTGGACTCCTGAATTACCCCTAGTTCCAGCATTTCCTGTATCTCCTCCCTCAGAGTTTGTTTAACTCTCACAGGCACCCTATAAGGGACCTGCTTAATAGGCCTTTGGGTCTTGTATGCACATGGTGCTGCACCAGGTGGGTGCCCCCTGGTTTCCCAGTGAACATGTCCTCAAACTCCTGTTACACTGCCCATATTTCTCAAATCTGGGTAGCGGATAGCTGCTGGGATGTTGCTACCCCTTCCACTCAGGTGTTAGTCCAAGCCTCACTGAGGAGATTATTCACCAGATCTCCCTCAGACTCCTCATGCTATCCACTGCAAGTACTCAGCACAAGGGCCTCCCTATCATGGTAAGGTTTCATCATGTTAAAATGGTACAATTTGTGCCACTGCCTCCTTCCTTACTACCTTGTAGGGTCCCTCCCAAGCTGCCTGCAGCTTGTTGTGTCTGACAGGAATGAGAGCCATTGCCTGCTGCCCTACAGCATACTCTCTAGCTCGAGCGTTACTGTCATATCAGACTTTTTTTCTGCTGTTGGGCTTCTGCCAGTTCCCCTGGGCCAAGCCCATGAGTTTCCTGAGACTTGTACTGAGGTTTAGGACATATGCCACAACAGACTCCTTGAGAGATTCACATTCACCCTCCCACTCATCTCGAATTAAATCTAGAGGTTCCCTCACCCTATGCCCATACAGCAAATCAAAGGGTGAAAAACCTGTGGATTCCTGGGACAGCTCTATGTAAGCAAACAACAGATGGGCAAATATTTGCCCCACTCCCTCTTGAACTGGTCTGCAATTGCCCTTAGCATAGACTTGTGTGTAGAGTTTAACCTCTTAACAAGACCATTAGTCTGTGGATGGTAGGGGTGGTCTTTAGGTGCTTTGTCCCACAGTACTTCCACAGACAAGCCAGCAGGGCTGACATGAAATTGGCACCTCTGTCATTCAGTATTTCTTTTGGGAAAACTACCCTGCTGAAAATCTCTAGCAAAGCATTTGCCACCTTTTCTGCTTCAATGGAGGACAGACCCACTACTTCAAGATATCTGATAGCATAATTTATTTATTTATTTTATTATTTATTGACATTTGGTGACGAGGAAAGTCCACTGGATCAGTGGTCCATTTTCAGTGGAGGCCTGGGGAGAAAAGCTCCAAAACAGTTACAAATAAATGGTTATAACATTGTGGCAGCAAGTATATACAGCATTTAAAAAGAAGCTGAGGTTATAGTTACAATGAAAACAGTAGAAAAAGTTACACAAGTTGCAAACAGTTGCAAAGGTTAGTTTGACATTTTATCATCAACTATACAGAAAAAAGATCAATTACTGAAGGTATATATATATATATATATATATATATATATATATATATATATACACATATATACTTCACTTGACCTAAACCCCATTTGACTGACACCCATTTGACCGACACCCAATTAACCTACTCATCTGACTAACACCCATTTCACTGACATTTAAGACACACCCTGGGATTCATGAAGCTTGCGCCAGGCGCATGCATAGCGTAGGTGTTATAACGCCAAATATGGCCACCGAGCGATTCAGGTACGATCCAATTTCATGTGCACTACCGGCGTACGCCAGATCTGCGCAGCCCCCGGTGTAGGTATGCAAATCACCCCATGTGCAGTGTTGCACCATGCAAATGAAGGCATATAGCGATTCATGAAGTGGTGCAGGCGTAGCATAAGCCCACGGAAATGTAAACCAAAAAACACGGTTTACATTTTCTCAAACAGAACATCGGAGCTATAGAAGAGGGCCAGACCCATGTATCACAACGTTAACATATGCCAATGGCGAAATACACAGCCAATGGCATAAGAAAAGATGCACAACACGTAAATAACAACATTTAATGTCATGTCCACAGTAACGCACAGCAGAACTGCAGGGCATGTGTGCGGAAGCTGTAACATAAAGAAATAATATAAAAATGTCATAAAATTGCAACGTAATAGAAATCAGGTTTACAGCATAACACACAATGGTAGGCATGGAACACCACAACCAAGGTGCAAGGGTTGCTAAGGGCTTGCGATAGTGTTCGGCGCGGTAACTATGAATTAGTAGTCAATGCCATGCAAATGAGGCAGATAATACTGAATCGCAAATGTCCCGCCGGAGGAAGGTTGTACCATACGGCGCAGCGGTATAACACCGAGGAGTGGCTCAGAGGAGATACATGACATCAGCAGAGGGGTGTGCCACCGTAGCACTAAGCACATTGGAGCATTGCAAATCTGGCCTGTCCATTGCTAAGCAAAGCTGCAGGATAGGGGTGGGGAGGAATTGTTTAGCTGAGAGCACACATGGTGGCCAAAATCGCATGTGTACGAGGATGAAAACATGCCCGAAACCCAGTAATCGGACGCACGCGCCGCAAACAATAGCAGAAACAGGAAGGTCAGGGAAAGAAAAGGAAATGCGGAAGTAGGGTAATTGGAGTACTAATGAGCAATCAACACCAATCAACCCACAAAGGCCAATCGACGGCAGCTGACAAGTCCGCTTGCAGAAACCTGCAAAACAGGATAGGGGAGGCATGTGAATGCAAATAAAGGAGGGGAGGTATTGGATTGCAAAGATAGGAGACCTGACACAGCAGAGCAAAGCAAACCGACAGCAGACCTTCAGTAGCACACATAAGGCAAGATACGCCAGGTCCAGGAAAGTACAAACAAAAGTAGGCTGCAGGATGCACGCCAGAAAATGGTAGGTGCAATGCGCAGAAATGTAAAGGGAAGGTCAAGAGGTAATCCACGGCAGGCAAATGTAATTCAACACCAAAGGCACCACAATAGTAGTTCCGGCAGTAAAACACATAACATAACCTGTAGCTACGAACATACATACACACCCTATGACATCATTGGTGTTCACAGCACAATAGTATAAAGTGTTAAAGCACCCAACACACACCTGTGTATTCCCAAACACCGCACCATAGGTGTAAACACACGGGGAACTTTTAAAATGTACATGTTGGGAGCTGCCATAGCTGTGATTCATCAACATGTGTTAGAGACTGACGGTGTTGTGGAGGATGATGCCGACAACCACCGCAGGCGTTGGAGGAGAAGGGGAGTGTTCAGACCAAGGGTAACCTACCAGGGGCTCCATGACCTGGAGATAGTAGAGCGTTACAGGGTGGACAGGGACATCTTACAGCAAATAGTGGAGCTGTGCCGGCCATGCCTGAGAACCAGAAACAACAGAGGGGAACCCATACCAGTGGACACGAAGGTATGTGTAAGCCTGTGAATACTGGCCACAGGTACCTTTCAAAGGCCAACTGGAGATATAATGGGTATCTCACAGGCATCAGCATCCAGGGTACTACACCAGTTCCTGGATGCCATGTTACCACATGCCAATGAGCAGATATACTTCCCCAGAACTCAGGAGGAGTTGGCCAGCAATATGCGTCACTTCCACCGTGTGGCACAATACTTGGAGGTACTGCGTGCGATAGACTGCACGCACATACAAATCAAGTCACCACCCGGTGAGCAGGGTATGCGCTACATAAACCGCAAGGGATTCCACTCCATCAACTGCCAGGTCGTGTGCATTGCCCAGGGCATTATCATGGATGTGTGTGCTGGCAGCCCTGGAAGCTACCATGACTCCCATTTCTGGCATGCCTCACAGCTGTATCAGGTATTTGTCAGGGGGGACATCCCACATGGCCATCTCGTGGGGGATGCTGGCTATGCACTGGAGCTGTGGATGATGACTCCCATCAGAAATGCACACACACCCATGCAAGAACGCCATAATGAGGCACACGCACAAACCAGAATCATCATAGAGCGTGTGTTCGGGATGCTGAAATCACGGATCCGGTGCTTGGATACATCTGGTGGAGCCTTGCAGTACTCTCCAGGCACGTGTGCCCACATCGTCATAGTATGTGCCATGCTACATAATATGATCCTGTGGAAGCAGCTGCAGCAGGGACAAAATGGTGAAGGCCCTCATAGCCCACTGCAATTGCCAAGGCCAGTACAGGCACAGAGGGATTCAGACCATGAACACACTGTGCCAGCCCCAGTAGGCAGATGGAGGCGTGCCCAATATGCCTATGCCTTGGCAAAGAGGGAACGTATAGCACATACTCTGACCGTGTAGGCCCCTACGGACTGACACCTCTCCACCTGCACACACAGTAAAATGGATGGCACACAAACATGACCACCTGTAAATTGTAATGTAGGTGGCCCAATGTGTGACTCCTACATAGGCAGCCCTCAAACATTGTAAACACAACAGCCAGTGGAACATGGAATGCCAACACCTGAACAGTACATGAGTCTTACAGCATATGGTGGTGCTGTGTGCCTGTCACATTCCCCGCCAGATATATATATATATATATATATATATATATATATATATATATATATATAGATATATATATATATATATATATGTACACATATGCATATATATAATACAGATAGAAAGGACAATAGAGGGATATATGTTGATATAGATGGATTCAGCAATATCTGCAAATATGATAGATAGTTCAACGACATTCATAACATCTTGGAGGTACAAATAAATAGGATACTACCAACCATGGAATGTGTAACATACCGACACGAGGCTGAAAGATCAATAGAACACAGTACCGGAACAGTACATCCGCGAGTAATAGTATGATGATATGAAGGGACGGTTAGTCACCGCTGACGGTGTCGCGGTCCACGTAGGTACTGTGTTCAACTGTGTCTGTGAGTGCTGTAGTCTGTGTAAGTGTGCGTTGAGGGTGCCGTGTGCATTTCTGTGTGACTGTAATGTGTGTGAGTGTCCACAACATGTGTATGTTGGTGCCAAGTCAGAGGCAGATCAGTATGGTAGGTGTGGGTATAGCTAGCCGTAGGCATACGGTTACTAACTGTACCACAGTAGGAGGGACATCCCCACCCTGGGCAGGTGTGTCCTGACATAAAACAGTACAAAGGGCAAATGTCCGAGATGGTAGGACATAAATATGTCCCATATATAATGTAACAGTCGTATTTAATAGTTATGCCTGTATGTAAGAAACTTAAATGTTACATGCAATATGATAAGTATCCAAAGTCACACAATAGGTATGTAGTGAGGATAAAAGTATGTGCTACCTGTGTACTGACCGTGGCTACGTGTTGGCCTGTAAACACCGCTTTGTGTCCCACAAGTGTCCAACAATGACCATATGATAAGGTGGCAACCCATGGCAAACAGGCTCTTTTAACAACACAACCACAATGACTGCAAATATCTGGGACAGAAATACAAGGGATAGCTGTCACCTACACATATCCCCTGATATATCGCTGCAATTACGGAGGTATACAAGTAGCAAGCTCACCTGCAGACGATATAGAAACCAATTAACAACGGCCCAACGTACAATCCCGTAACATAAGTCTACTAACTGTTAGCTCTCTAATTAGGGATGGAGCCCACACATATATATGGATTATGTAGAAATGCAAGGCCCACAAACCGTATATGTTACGTACAACCACCGACATCCCCCACACTAGAAACTAAAGCAATACAAACTGTAATAGCAGCACAAACATCCAGTCAGTCAATTACATCTGCAGAACCCTCAACATACCGTGTGAGAGACACAATTAAAGGTGACATGCAAAATTGCAGGCGTTGTATAATGGAACAAACAGCCATGTTACAGGTTTTGATTGCAATACTCCGTTATCAGACATCGGAATGACAGGTACACCCACATGTTGAACCAAATACTCTACCTGTCACACACAATCCACGGGGGACATGAATCCAAACTATACTTGTCTCCATGCATAGCAGTTGCAGTTACTCATAACAAAACACAATACAGACCGTCTCCCTGAAGGTAGGGCAAATAGGCAACGCCCAAGTGGAGAATGCAATTATACCCCATTGTCACCGCGTAATTGGCGAATGGAGTAGCTGCACAGCTGATATGCAAGTAATTAGTCACTCAGGAACACCAATTGGCGGGAAGAATCCACATGTTTCAGGTATCGACCTATATAAGGATGACTTGCCAGACATTCAAACCGTATGCTCATACCGAATAACAGTTGAAACACTGTGAGAGAGATAGAAACTAAACGCCGTAATGACAACAAGGTATGTAGAACACCCGATATGTAAGGTTATGTATAGCATGATCTGTATTAATTAGTTTTACTGTATGTATAGCCTGGTTTGCATTAATTAAACATGTCCACAATGCATAAAGTGGGGAAAGGTATTTATGTAGTGATGTCTTGCTGAGCATACTAACGCTTGTAGAATCTGTGCTTCCAGCAGTGGGACACAAGGTACACAGCACAGACACCACAAGGGATGCTACATGAGGCCATTAAACAGAAAAATGCCATACAACCCGCCATCAGTGGTAGGGTATGTCCAACAAGGACGTGCCATAGCAGGGGATAGTATATGTTGATATACTGTCACAGCACGCATGTGTATGGGCATATAACGTTAATGACATATGTAAGGTGGTCCCGCTGAGCAAGTATGCTTTGCATTATGGGATACTATGTGAAATATGTGTAATGTATAGTATTATAGGTAGATATGACAGATATTCTACACAGCATAACAGGCATATCATGCATACCACAGGTATCGTCTATTGGTATGTACAATAACAGGATACATATGGCCTGTAGGTATGGGACATAGTAATAGCATGATAGCTAATCTAAATGGAAGGGCTACCAAGTAACCATGCACAAAGGACATGTAATAGCTGCACAGGTGCATAGTGGGGTACTATGCAGTCTGTCAAGTCCATGTGTAAGCACAACTACAGTGTTCACACTAGTGGCACCTCTCCAGGGTAGTGTCCTGTGAAGAGCAGAGCCAGGTGTCACCTGCACCACTGCACAGTACAGCCACTGCAGTGATCCCAGGCCTACATGTGTCTCCCAACCACCAAGGGAGGTATCACATGAACAGTGCTACTGAGTGTCCCTGCATGATGTACATAGGACTTATGTTCCACAGCATGGTGAGTGTCCGGTTTGGGAATGTAACCCAGAAGCACATCCCACTCATTGTGGCATGTGTGCACATATCCATGAGCATGTTGCTCACAGTGGCCTCTGCTTATGTTGCGTATGAGGAGTATATCCATCAATAATGTTGTGGACATGGGCCCTGTCTGATCAGCAGAGGTCACCCCTGAGTATGTAGTGTGTAAATGTGTACAGATGTGGTGTCCGTAGTGCAGCCGCATATTTAAACTGTCGGAGCTCAGTAAACGTCATGGTGTGTTAATGCTGTGGCATGTAAAGCTGTAGCTGTTGTGTAAGGTACACCCTAAATGGGGTGGTGTACCCTTGAATGTGTGTAGATGTCTTGAGTTCAGAGGTACAATGGGTGCCTATGTACCAGTTACACACCCAGTACAGATAGGTGTGGCCATGTAGGAGGATATCCATGCCACAGTGGCAATACGGTAACCACAGGAGTGGGTGCGACATATGTATGTACTGCAAACATGTACAATGTGATATGTATGTAGGAGACTACCATCCATGTGATAGTCAGTGGGTGAATGGTGTAATGCAAAGGTGATGTGCATGCACCTTGTGTCATGCAGCTTGATGCCATGATAGTCATATTATGTATCTGTCACAGCGACACCCGTATGGTTGGAGTCAGTATCAGCTGGTGGAGCAATCATGGCGCTTGGTATGTAGGGGTTCTAAAGCTAGGCAGGGAAAGTCCCCTGTGCCAGCCTGTTCCGCAGGGAAGCATATACTGAACATGAGGGGCCCTATGACTGAGGACCATGGTATGCCAAAGTACCTGACATGTAGTAGGTACTATGGTATGCTGGCCTCACTGTGTGTCCTGTCCATGAGCCACATAGCATAACATCCTGAGACACAGGGTACAATGTGCAGGTGGATGTGTATGTTGTCAATACCAGAATGGGGAATGGTGCTGAAAGGCAATGAGAGGACAATGTAGGATGTGTGGACTCCCGCACCATCAGCAACTGCCCTGGTAACTGTATGAAAGGAGTCCACCATGTGTAGGGGCCATGCTCTGGCCTTAACAAGCCCAACCCGGGTGGCAGCAGAGGACGGGAGACCAACAATGTCTCTGAGAATGAAGTCCTTGATGATGTGCCCCATAGCCATGCAGAACAGTCCAGTCAGGTGTGTAGGACTATAGTCCCACTCGTGCAATGCGGTGCCACCTGTGTGTAGTGTGATAAATGCTGCTGTGTGCCATTCAGGGTCTACAATGTCTGAAACAAGGCTATTACTGAATATGTTGGCCTAGTGGGGAGACATGTAATTCAGAGGTTGGTGGACATCACAGCCTGGGATGTTGGAAGGTGACATGGGGCCAGTGTCCCAGGACACATAGAGTGTAGGTCAGTACTGTGTAGGTGTGACCACAGGGACACCACAATGTTCATGTATGGATTGCAGCCCTGTAGTGAGTGAGAGGGTGTACTGTCAGCATTGAATCCATCCTCCAGCATGTTGCCAACAATACCTGGGTCTGCAATGTTCCTGAGTGACTGTTGTATGTGACAGCAGATGTGGGTGTTGCCATCGAATACTGACATACCACCATAATGCCTGGTGGTACACCCCGGAATGTGTGGCAGTCATGTTTACGTAGCTAGTCTTGGAGTATGTGATGAGGGACCCTGTGGCCCCACCACGGCTGACCAGTGAGCCAACCCACACATGGGAATGTACACCACTGTGCAAGAGCCTACACCTGTTGTTGTACATCATATGTCCATGGAACATGACCACCAGAGTGGCGTCTGTTATCTGGTATGTACCATCATGGCTCTGTGTGGAATAGCATGATCCATGCAGTTGTGTACAAGCTAATTAAGTGCACTGGGGTATGTGTCAGCATTTGTATGTGCATTGTCCATCTGCACGGGTGTCATGATGTTAACAACCGCTGTCAGCAGATGTCTGTAGTAGGTGTTGTAGTACACATGTACTGTGTATGCTGTGATGGGTGTGTTGCCAGGATGTGGCTAACAAGGTAGATTAGCATATGTTCGGAATCCACCAATGAGGGGATAACCCCAGGTGTGTAACACCAGTAACATGGTGGTAGTGTTCATGCCAAGGGTAATGTAGGTCTTGGAGGTGGTGTGTATGTGTTGATCCAGCAGAGCGGAGGGTATGACTCATGGATGTGTCGGTACATGAGTGGTATCCCAGTGAAGTGTGGGGTAGTGTCAGTCACACATCAGTAGTAGCTGAGGCCCACTGTCCACTATACCACCATAGAAGGTATGTTACCCGTGGGGTATGATGTTGACTCTGTCGCTAGTTACAATGTGTATAGCAGTCCCGGACACAGTTAGTTGCACATGGAGCACCTCTGATGCAGTGTGCTAAGCAACTTGCCAGGATGTGTGCAAAACATAGTGGGATATGGGAACCCCTCAGCTGTGGGTGTGCCGGTCCAGGTATGTGCCTGAAAGGTATGGTCCGTCTATAACCTGTCATTGCAGATGTGCTCTGCAGAGCCTAGAGGCAGGTCCCAGTCACTGCAGAGATGTTGGAGTGGTGCATTATAAGGTGTGCCTTGCCTGCGTGCGTCACAGGGGAAGATGCAAGCAATGTGTCACATGACCCCATGTCGTGCATGCCAGTTACCGCCCTGCCGGTGACAGTTATTGGAAACTGTGCAGGACAGGCAGTATAGAAGCAGCAAGAGCCTTACATGTGAGCTGTACTCCCAGGGCCGACAGGTGCAAGTCATCTGTGCCACAGCATTGTGTTTGACCAGGACAGTCATAGCGGACAGATACCACATGCCTGTGGAATGACAATAGGAGCATAGGCAACTGTTGAAGTGACACAGTCAGTCATTGTACAGTGGTATTGTGTCCGGACGAATGCAAAATGCTCCCCAGGGCTAGACCCACACCCTCAGGGCTATAAGACTGGTGAGCTATTGCATGTCCCTGCACACGTAGTCTGTGAAGTGGCATCACAAGGCAGTCACACTAACATGGCGAATGACAGACATATCATATCTGGTGAGGTGTGGCATGGGTGCATAGGTTATGTTGCAGAAGCAGTTACCCGACAGCAAGATGTAAGCGACTAACGCCTTGTGTAGCCTGATGTGTGGAACTGCAGTGTGACACCCTACAGAGTCAGCTATGACTGGTGTGTTGTGAATGTTATAACACACTATTGGCTGTATGTGGTGGGCACACATGAGTCTGTGGGCTATAAGCTGGTGATGATGTCTTCCATGATGGGGGCTACCTCTGGTGCCTACAGTGAGTATGGAGACATACTGCACAGGTTGTCCACGTAGGTGTGGCCAGAGGTGTAGATTATGTGAGACTTTGTGATGGGTGGGGTGTGTTGCGAATGTTACACATCCCCAAATGACTGTCAGGTGCAGTCAGGGTTGGCGACAGCATTACCCCAGCTATAGCTGTCAGCCTCCTGTCCCCAAAATGAGGAACATTAGCCCTCATACCGTGTGACAAATGGGCGAAACGTGGAACACTTACAACTGGCATACTAACAGCGTCAACTAGGAAGGGCATATGATGGCTAAAATAGGCTGGTCTTACGTATAAAACAGATATTCCAATGAATTAATATGATTCTCATCTATCTAGCCATGGCTAGCAGGTAAACTATGTACAACAATGAATGTGTGACAGACCCTTCCAATGTGGAACCTTGAGGAACATGCACCTTTTAGAACCCCAAATGAGGTACGTTCCCCATAATAAGGTACACCTGAGAGCTATGGGCCCAGCACGGCTGCAGACGTGCATCCCCCACAGGCTGTAGTGCCCTATGTTGGGAGGTGAGCATTGAAGGTGTACATGAGACAATTGCTCTATTGCCACATGTACGACAGATCCCTCATATAGACAGGCAGTAGCACTGGTACGTGACAGTTGGACATGCCTGTATATACAACCATGTCCCACAGGATATGTGCGTTACGTGTGTACAACAGCTGTCGCACCTTAAGCAAGCTGGGAAGTGTAGGACAGCCAGTGTACCTGTGGGAAATGGTGTGGAATGGGCTATAGTAATCAGTAGCTCATGACATGCTCACATGTTCTGAACAAGTGCCTAGCATGACCATACAATACAGATAGGGTGTTGGATAATATCAACCCACAAGTGGTGATGACAGTCATGTAGGGTGGCACCGCACTATAACCCTGCTGAGTATGGTGTGCATGTCCATGAACCATTAGCACTGTAGATGTTAGCAGTACAGATGTACAAGATAGCACGGATATTTGATTACAAATACCTTTGCATGTCACAGGAGTGTTCCACCAGTGGCCTGTTGACAGACTCACAACTACAAAAGGTGCAAGAGTGACATGTGCACAGCACATCTGTGCCAGATACAGTAGAACAGGGTTAATGTGTTGTACCCCACCCTCATTGTAGCCCATACCACACAGACAAATGTTAGGCATCTGTGTATGTAAGGCTGTGAATGGCCATGACCTATCAGTTTAGCTGTGTCAGTGTTGTGAACAACATACAGAATGGGCTGTGTGTGTGAGGAGTGTGACATATGTGCACAGTCTGATGGATGATACCAGCAGTGTCACCGCTAGGTGAACATCCCTGTACCCATAAACTACTACCTAGGCTGTGGTCAACATTATGGACACTGTGTAAGGGATGGTGCTGTGCAGTGCACCCCCCGACATGGTGACGTCTCCAGGCCCCTTAGGTAGTCATCTGAGGTACCCATGTCATGTCAGGGTGCCATCCATGAGCACGGAGATCACTGGCCAGGCATATACAGCACTGTGGTGATCAATATTGGATCACATACCACCTGTAAGGGGTAATGGCTATGCATGGATGTGCGATACCAGCCTTCACAATCCACACCTCCACTATGCAGCATGCCGTCTACCTTGCAGAAGGACATTTGCTACACCATGATGATGGACATGCTACATGTCCATATCCTGATCTATATGACATATGTCATGGACAGCCACCGTCCTAATACTAGGATCGCCACAGGCTGGACAGATCCCTGTGCCATATATGTGACATACTCCCGCCATACCATGCAACCCTGTCCATCAAAGCTGCAGATGTCATCCCAGTCATACATGGTGGGATGGCCGCATGGTAGATGTACTATCAACTGACTGGATCAGTAATGTGGCACTGATGCAGCTTGTGGTGGCACAATGGCCGTCTGTAACAGCGTGGAAACCATGCCCACACATGCTATGGCTGATGACCATCCCAGCAAATGTCGTCTGACTATCCATTGTCCCATGTCTATCACATGTGTAATACAGGCGATCCGTGTCATGATGTTGAACAGTTGTACAGTGCTGTGTAGATGTATATGGCAAAACACATGCATGTACAGGTGTCCATGTGTATGTGTGCATTGTCACTGCTCAAGTCCATTCCGGCTGTGTCTGTGTTGATATGTGACATATACACAGCATCCAGGTCAACAGTAGTACCGTGGACACATCGAGGCATGTGCAGATAGGTAAGAACACAAGTGCAGGCAAATAGACATGCCCACAGCAAGACAGCATTTACATGGAGTATGAACACTGTAATGAGGTGACACACATATATGGTGATGATATCCAATGCATAATGGGTGTGACATGTGTGACACAAACACGTCAGTCATGTCAGTGTCATGGTGCTTTGCAAAGATAACTGTGCAGATGCAGTAGATGTCATAGAAATGTATGTGCAGCAGTATCTCTGTACATCTCTGAAACTGTGACCTGTCACCATCATTATGTTTTACAGATAATGCCCCGTACGCCTCCCAGCATGCACCCGCCAGGAGGATGATGTCCTCATCCCACAGCTCCATGACAACTATGACTTGTTGTTCAGCCATGTGCCACAGCATGCCCAGCAGTGGGATGACCTGTGGCAGGATCTACGCAGGAGGGTGAACGATGTGGGTGGCCATAACCGCACCTACCAGCAGGTGCGCAGACACTGCATGGACCTGATACGACATGCAAAACAGCATGCCACTGCAATCACCAGGGAACAAGGTGGAACAGGTGGTGGGCCACCAACCCAGCCCCCACTCACACACACTGAGGAGCTACTGGCCAGTCTGGGGACACCCAGGGAACAGCATCCAGAAACACTAGCTGCCATTGTGGAGGTGGGTGTCTCCCAACCAATGAGCCTGGAGTTGCCTGGTAAGTCAGTAATGCACATATGGCTATTATATCCCATGTAGTTGCATGTGTCTCTGTACATAATGTAAAGTAACAACATATGCCAAGTATGTGGACACGCATGCTGCATACTACAGTATGCTACGTTGTGTATGGACACATGTGCATACTATATGCTATTACACAGGTGAATGTGTGCACATGCACAGTGCAACCTGTGGCTGTCATACAGTCATGGATAATGTTCATACTGGTGTGTCACCCCTATACAGGTACCTCTGGCATGCCGCACAGACATGGGTCCATTGCAGGTGAGACTGTCATCAGTATCAGGCATGTTACAGTGTAGATCTATTTGCCATGTGGCCAGTTAACACTTGCACACCTGATGTTTGTTCCAGTCACGATATGCAGGTCGCACCACCATGCATTCACACACGTCACCCATGTGCAACATATTCAAACGTAATGATACACAGACTTGAAACCACAGCACTTGTCATTGCAACATGTGTGGTCAGCTGTGCATACAATGGTGGAGGTGTTCTACAATGGAGGCATATGTAGTATGCATTGGAACAACATGTGGTACGCACACAGTACCACACAGTGAGCTGTGATATGGGCAGCCCACAAGTGTCACCATTGTGTCATATGCCCCTGCATTGGGTGCACACATTGTGATGTGCCACCTGACATGACCCAGACATGTAGTGTTCTGTCTGCAATATTGTCACACTATCGCATGACCTATACCCCACATACCAAACATACAACCCATTGTCTGCATAGCCCTGTGGATTGTGACATATTTGACATGTATGGGTGTATGTCATATGGGACCACACAGACATGTGGAGAAGATGCCCATCACACACAATTGGCCAACACATGTGCACACATGGCCATGGGGATGGCCAGAGACATGTAGCCACACAGTACTTGGGATGTGTATACACCCTGTTGCACATTGTCCACACATGGTCATATTATAGCCTTAGTTGACTGATTATACAGTTGATGTGGTACACTGGGCAACCTAAAAGCCTGTGCACAGCTACTGGAGGTGTCACTGAAGTCTACCATATACGATCTGTCGAACATCATGACTGTGTTGCAGTTATGGCTATGCAATGTGTACATATTATGCATTCTACAGCAACATACATGCCTCATGTTGCCATGCAATGGCACAGTGTGTGTACTTCACACTGTATAGCAATGTAGACGGCTCACACTACCCTCCCATGCTCATGCACATTTGCTAAACATGCATTCTATCTGTAGAGCATACACACAACCCTGCAATGTGAAGCCCATTATGATGCTGTACATGTGTCAGGACACCATTGTGTCAAACATGTATGCATGTTAATGCACATGTCAGAAGATTACATGTCAAGGTCACATCAGTCATGTGTACTGTTATCCTGTTCTGGGCCACATGGTGTATCACAGGGATGCATGCATACTACCATGATTGTGTGAACTGCATGGCTACTGATATGACACCTGCTTGCTGTAGTGTGCACCCCAGAGAGGTATGCTTACTAACACTATTAATGTCTGAGCTGCATGCCCTTTGCTGTATCGCAGGCATGCTGCATGCCATCTGACAAATCACATGCATGGTGTGTCTGTGTCTGTGTGTGTGGGTGTGTGTGTCTGTGTGTGTGTGTGTCTGTGTGTGTCTGTGTGTGTGTCTGTGTGTGCATGCGTCTGTGTGTGTGTGTGTCTGTGTGTGTCTGTGTGTGTGTGTCTGTGTGTGTGTGTGTGTCTGTCTGTGTCTATTGTACTTTACAGTATTTCTTTGCATTCACAGGTGATGTAGGTGCGTTACCCTCCTGCGGTCCATCTGATGTTAGTGTCCCCACAGATACTAGCGTTGATGAACATATGCATGAGGTACAGGCAGGTTTGTCAGGGGCTGAATCTGTGCCAATGGTTACCATCCCAGCTATGTCCCCCTCTTCCCCGCACACAGTTCTGCTGCCAACACATGCCGCATCATCGGTGGCCATAGAGGAAGGACAGTCAGCGTCTGTTGGCGTGGAACAGGAACGTGTGGTGGCTACAGAAGGTGTGTCTACACACCATGGTGTCAGTGTAATGACTGCAGATGTGCCACACAGGTATGTGGCCGGTGCTGCTCGTAGGAGGATCTCTGGCAGACATGCACCTGCAGGACAGAGCGCAGCAGCTGGTATCACCAGACGCATGTTCCAGACTGTAATGGCGGTACAGGCACATGCTGAATGGCAGAACAGAGAAGGGCAGAGGCTGCAGAGGGCTGCTATCCATACCCTAAATGACAACATCCAGGCATTGGCAAATGCTCAACAGCAGATTGCTAATGTTCTGGATAGGCGACTAGGTGAAATGGTCGGAATCCTTGACCGAGGCATGGCAATCCACGAGTGGGAGCTGTCTGTGCTGGAACACTTGGTAGGAGTGAGGCGTAGGCCACGTGGATGTAGGCCAGCAACATCACCTAGTGTAGGTCGATGTGAGCGTGCCACCTCACATGCCCGCTCCCATAGTGCTGGTAGCAGTAGCAGTGCAGCTGGTGCTGCGCTGTCAACACCAGTACACAGCAGGCCACGTGGACATGGCCCTGGATGGTCTCTGCGGGGACACGGTTCCAGCGGACATGTGTCGTTGGACAGTAGCCACTCTGTACCTCCACCTGGTAGTGCCCATGCAACCCCAGGCAGGCACAGGTCACGTGGCCATGGTCGGACACAGTGAGCTGTACAACCTGCACTGTACAATCTAGGGCTGTCAATTATACCCCGTGGAGGCATCACAAATGACAGAACTGTGTACACACATACACGCACACAGTAAACACAACTGTAGGGCTCCACAACATCCACATGCATTCTGCACAGACATGTCCAGTCAACTCACCGGCCCTTACACACACACATGATGTTATCCATTGGTGCAGCCTATGCCCCTGGCAAACATATCACCCTGTACATATGATGAAGCCTGTGCCGCATCCCTGTCATCCACACCATCGGTGCAGGGTTATGCACAAATATTCTGATGCACAGGGTGAACAGCATAGTGAGAGGTGTATGTAATACCTGTGCATGCATAGTGAGGGATGTGTATGTTTCAGTGGTTGTGTGTGAATACTGAGTTGTGTATGTGACATAGGTTGTGTACTGCCGACATGCACCAGTCACACCATGCAGTGCAGGTGCAGCATGCATTGTGATGTGTTCACAGTATGTGTCTCGGTTACATCTGTAGCACCATGTTGGTTGTGATACCCTGGTTCCCTCCTATGGTGTACTTGCATGTGCCTACAGGTAGCAGTGTTTGCAGTCCCCCACATGTAACTGTGGAGTACACACAGGCATGTCTGGCAATATCAGCATGCTACATGTACCCTCATCCTGACTGTTGGACACACCAACATGACACAGATGTCCGCACATATACTGCACCTGACGCATGTGGTCGGTGCCACAGGCTACACTGGACAGAGACGTAACATACATACCAGGACACATTACAGGTGTGGTGACATGGTGCAGGGGTTGTACACAGTGGCCTGGCCAATGATGATGTGAGGTGTCACTTGGTAGCTGGAGGCCACACTGTGCAGCAGTAGGACCCTGTAACAGTACATGAACATGGCCGCATTCACGGGGTGTACACCACTATAACGCACACCCCATAGTGTGCAGCTGGGGACCCTTGCCTGTGTGGTCATCACCCTCACAGTACTATGCACCCACACAACGTGTCACAGAGAAGGGACATGCACAGGTAGCAAGTATGGCTGGGACCTATGGCATCAACAGGGTTGTGCAATGCATCACCATTACGGGTTAGTCAACACGTGGGACCAGTGATAATTTCCCACCGTATATTAGCATACACACTCACACCAAGCACCAGACATACATACAGACACACACACACTGTGGTGACCACACATGTGTATACGGACAGCCGATGTGTGTGATGCACCTCACCGGCGAACGTCATGCTTCCCACACTGACGTATGTACAGATCTCTACAATGGTGTACAGGGATGTGTAGCAACTGGGACATATTCCCCGTGATATGTGGCATCCCTGGTCACACATTTGGACACACATGGCAGTGCTGGGAATGATACACCTGCCATATGATGACACGTTTGATGGACATGCAGTGGTATTGATTGCATTATGTGTACCAACGCTATATCTGGCAAATGTGCTGCTATATACACATGGGAGGTTGTAGGTGTTACAGGTGCCATATGACATATAGTTGTTAACACCTGACTGCTGTGTATGCATTATGTCAGCACCGTCACGTAACAGCGACATAGCGTACAGTTAGCACATGGCATGATAGGATGGTGTGTGACACAACTGTGAGCCACCCCCTGCACACATCCATCTAGACAGGTGGTTCACCATGTTATGTACACACATCCCTCCATACATGCTGTTTGTATGTCACCGTATACAGATGTCAATGATGGGTCTGCATTGTGTCTGCATGTCGTAGGTAGGTGCAACTATGTTACGGACATCGGCCACTGCACATGCATGTTTGCTGCATGCACAGTACAGATGTCACGTGTCTCCTGTTGCCATGTTTGTATGCATTGCTATTGTTGGACATGTGTGTTGACATACATAACACATGGACTGTGGTATGATATCAAGGGTGTCACAGGCAACCAGTACGAGGGTATGTGTCCCGGTCAACACTGCTACCCCCTGTAATGTGAGCATTCAATAGACATGGGCCCACCTTCAATTCGCGTGTGTAGCATTGATTAGGCCAGTGTTATGCACAAGGTACATCAAAGGCCATGTATGTATGTGTTGTGTGTGCAGTCCATGCACACATCCACACAATCACATGTATGACATACCCAGACGTGTGTTCATTGGTGTACAGCAACAGTCAGGTGTCACAGCTGTGTAAGGGGCATGGTATGTCTTGAGCCGACCTGTTCATGTATACTGGTATCATTGCAATGCATAACACCTGTTGGATCCCTGTTGGTACGTGTGTACTCTGCACAGCTGGTGTACACTGCTGTACAGCCCAGTGGTCATGTGTCACATGGTGTTGTGGGACCGTAAGGCTGTGCAGTGCTGCACCAATGACATGGTGCTGACTTGACAGCTACAGTGTACACTGCAGTGTGTACGTGTGTGAACTGCACCTGTGACAGCTGTGTGTGTACAGGTCACTGCATGTGTGACCGCCCTGTGCGTGAGGGCAGTTATACCTTACTGTGCCCTTCTGTGTGTACACTCCATCTGCATGCAAGATTGCCCTTTGCAACTAAGTGTGTGAGCATGCCCAGTACGCCATTGTGTAGATGGACACACAGTACATTCCACACTGCACCCTTCCGTGATTAGACTCCGTGTGCATGCAAGATGGCCTTTTGCAACTGCAAAGTGTGTGAGCATGCCCAGTATGCCATTGTGTAGATGGACACACAGTACATTCCACACTGCGCCCTTCCGTGATTAGACTCCGTGTGCATGCAAGATGGCCCTTTGCAACTGCAAAGTGTGTGAGCATGCCCAGTACGCCGCTGTGTAGATGGACACACAGTACATTCCACACTGCGCCCTTCCGTGATTAGACTCCGTGTGCATGCAAGATGGTCCTTTGCAACAGCTACGTGTGTGAGCATGCCCAGTACGCCGTTGTGTAGATGGACACACAGTACATTCCACACTGCGCCCTTCAGTGATTAGACTCCATGTGCATGCAAGATGGCCCTTTGCAACAGCTAAGTGTGTGAGCATGCCCAGTACGCCGTTGTGTAGATGGACACACAGTACATTCCACACTGCGCCCTTCCGTGATTAGACTCCATGTGCATGCAAGATGGCCCTTTGCAACAGCTAAGTGTGTGAGCATGCGCAGTACATCATTGTGTAGATGGACACACAGTACATTCCAAACAGACGTGTGATACTAAGCGTGTGGGCATGGCCATTGACATCCTGTATAGCCATGGTGGTCATCCAGGCACCAGATGTCCAATTTCAATGTCACGATGGATGCCTACATTGAACACACTTGTTGCTCTCTCGAAGGGTGTACTGTCTGTGGCGCATCCTGTATCTATTTAGTGTTGTTGTACTCCGTAGATATTTAGTTGGCCCGATGACAGCACTGGTGTGTTTGTGTACGTCTACCTTGGGACGGTAATATGCTTTCAGACCGTTCACTCTCTAACCATTCCCTATCGGCATCTTTGCCTTTGCGGATGATGTCACCCACCTAGAAGTATGCCTCTAGGAGTGCTGTTTTCATTAATCTTGGTAGCGTGTTCTGTAAATGTGTAATGCTGTAGTGTGTTAGAGTAGGTAGGTGTATGTTCAACTCCCGGCCCTTCCAAGTGTGTGTGTGTGTGTGTGTGTGTGTGTGTGTGTGTGTGTGTGTGTGTGTGTGTGTGTGTGTGTGTGTGTGTGTTTCCAGCTGCCTGGGGACACAGTAATGCTTTTAGATGCCTCACAACACATACATTCCCTATCGGCGTCTTTGCCTTTGCGGATGATGTCACCCACCTAGAAGTATGCCTCTGGGAGTGCTGTGTTCAGTAATCTCGGTAGCGCATTCTGTAAATGCGTAATGCTGTAGTGTGTGTTAGAGTAGGTAGGTGTATGTTCAACTCCCGGCCCTTCCAAGTGAGTGTGTGTGTGTGTGTGTGTGTGTGTGTGTGTGTGTGCGTGTGTGTGTGTGTTTCCAGCTGCCTGGGGACACAGTAATGCTTTTAGATGTCTCACAACACATACATTCCCTATCGGCGTCTTTGCCTTTGCGGATGATGTCACCCACCTAGAAGTATGCCTCTGGGAGTGCTGTGTTCAGTAATCTCGGTGGTAGCGTTCTGTAAATGCGTAATGCTGTAGTGTGTTAGAGTAGGTAGGTGTATGTCCAACTTCCGGCCCTTCCAATTGTGTGTGTGTGTGTGTGTGTGTGTGTGTGTGTGTGTGTGTGTTTCCAGCTGCCTGGGGACACAGTAATGCTTTAGATGCCTCACAACACATACATTCCCTATCGGCGTCTTTGCCTTTGTGGATGATGTCACCCACCTAGAAGTATGCCTCTGGGAGTGCTGTGTTCAGTAATCTCGCTAGCGTGTTCTGTAAATGCGTAATGCTGTAGTGTGTTAGAGTAGGTAGGTGTATGTTCAACTCCCGGCCCTTCCAAGTGTGTGTGTGTGTGTGTGTGTGTGTGTGTGTGTGTGTGTGTGTGTCTGTGTGTGTTCCCAGCTGCCTGGGGAGACAGTAATGCGTTTAGATGTCTCACAACACATACATTCCCTATCGGCGTCTTTGCCTTTGCGGATGATGTCACCCACCTAGAAGTATGCCTCTGGGAGTGCTGTGTTCAGTAATCTCGGTAGCGCGTTCTGTAAATGCGTAATGCTGTAGTGTGTTAGAGTAGGTAGGTGTATGTTCAACTCCCGGCCCTTCCAAGTGTGTGTGTGTGTGTGTGTGTGTGTGTGTGTGTGTGTGTGTGTGTTTCCAGCTGCCTGGGGACACAGTAATGCTTTTAGATGTCTCACAACACATACATTCCCTATCGGCGTCTTTGCCTTTGTGGATGATGTCACCCACCTAGAGGTATGCCTCTGGGAGCGCTGTGTTCAGTAAGCTCGGTAGCGCGTTCTGTAAATGTGTAATGCTGTAGTGTGTTAGAGTAGGTAGGTGTATGTTCAACTCCCGGCCCTTCCAAGTGTGTGTGTGTGTGTGTGTGTGTGTGTGTGTGTGTGTGTGTGTGTGTGTGTGTGTGTGTGTGTGTGTATATCTATATATATATATATATATCTTTGTAATATGTATGTGGATATTAGCACTATTGAATGTGCTGCATTGTCTGTACATGTTCACCTTGGATGTATCTGAATGTGCTATGGCTCTGTGATAGTGCACATACTGTGTGCTGTAGTGATCCTGGGTTATAGTTGTGCAGTGACCAGTTATTTTGTTGCTGGGTATTACCAGGGACATTGAAAACAATGATAGTACAGCACCTTTAACCGGTCATGTGCACATCTCAGCAGCAGTCAGCAGTGGTTATTACGTTGGAGGATGACTATGGCTCATATACCTATGTATTACATGGCAATGCTATGCAAATCAGGTTAACATTACTGACACCCATTTACCCACAGGTTGTGATACAGATCCCATGTATGTATGTGTATACATTACCAGGTGCAGGACTGGACTATGGTTGAATGCATGGAGAGGTGTCCATGGCCAGGAATGGCGATCTGTACAGCCTGGCAGGTACAGTCTGTGACTGTCCCACAACCTCCAGTATATGGCTGACACATGCTGAAACAGTGTACATGCAGAGACACACATAAAACAAACAGCTAGGGATAACACATAACACACACACATTGCATCAACATTGGGCCATGCAAAACCTGTTGTCCCTCACACACACACAAATGTATACATGTTGATTGGCTGGTTCACTGACAGGCTCTGGTAATGAAACTACATACCCTGTGCATATGATGACACCTGTGGCACCTCTTGTAATGTGTAACATTGATGCAGGTACAGACTAACATGGTGCTGATGCACAGGGTGGCTTCATAGCACTGTAATAATGTTACAATGTTGTTAACACAAAGTGTGATTACCTTCTAGGTGTATGTAAGCAGGCATGATAAATTCCAGCTATGATCATCAATGTAGTATAGTGTACAGCACTGTTAATTCTGAAGATGTATTATCCAGCCATGTGCCATTTGACTGACGTGTGTAGTATTGGCCATATGTGTTACACAGTGTGCAGTACGTGTGAGATGTGTGTGGTACAGATTCACATGTATCTATATGTGAACATGGTGAGGGTGCACTGTCTGCATCTACATGTATAGTGGACACATTGGAATGGTGACATGCCCTGTATTTCACACTGTTAACATGTCATACTTTCTATTGGTGGCCAGTATGCATTATACTACACATATTGTTGTACTTGTCTACACATGTGTGATTGCTATGGTTTTACACGGTGCTGTGGGTGATACTGTTACTATCTGTCATAGTTTTGCATTATGGTAGTTGACACGACCTCAACAGTCTGAATTACCAATTGTTATATGATATCTTCACAACAGTCCCACACATGTAGGACACACAGTAGCATGTGGATCCTACATGTACTATACTATACTAGTTCGCACTGGTATTGACCGCCACACATTACTGTTTGACATGTAGCCATGTTAGTTACAAGCAAAGACAATAGGGATATTCCTGTCCACATCTGGGAATTCATACTGTGGCCTAGAATGCATTCTGCACATGACACAGTTAGTCTACACAAAGGTATCATACAGACAGATACGTGTTATCCAACCCATGCTGTACACCTATTAGGCTAAACAGAGTCTGTTATCCACATTTACTACACATACTTTACCAACAGTAACACATAGGTATTACACCCCAATATGTATGATGGGTAACAATGTGTACATATAGATATGTGCTATGTCATTTGTCATTTGATATTTGCATTTACAATGGTATTGTGAAGTACATCACTGTATCACATATGCAATGAGAGTTCTGTATGCATATCCTCCAAGGTGGTTGTACAACTATGATGAATGTCCATTATTGACATACTTTGCTGTGTTTGAACTGTTCTGCAGTATTACACATACATGAACAGTCACTCACACTATGTATATAAACTGTCGTGTGTGTGTGTGTGTCACAGATGACCTAGGCCACAGACAGTTCTGATACATGTAGTTGACAAGTGCAGTAATGCTCCACCAGATGTGTCCAGGCACCAGAACTGTGACTTGGCAACACATACACATGCTAGAGTAAGGTTTCTGTATGTGCGTGTGCCTCATTATGGCATTCCTGTTCATGTGTGTGTGCATTTCTGATGTGTGTCATCAGCCACAGTTGAACTGCACATCCGGCATCCCCCACTAGGTGACCATGAGGGTTGCCCCCATTGCCAAATGTTTTGTACAGCTGCGTCAGATGCCACATATCGGACACATTGCAGCTTCCAGGGCATACAGCACACACATTCATTATTACGGGCTGGCCATCACACACAAACTGCCACTTCATGGAGGGGAAGCCCTTGTGGATGATGTAGGCCCTGCCACACTCACTGGCTGGTGCTTTGATGCATATGTGCGTGCAGTGTATTGCACACAGTACTTAGGGTATTCCACTATTGTGTGGAAATGACACATATTGCTGCCCAATACCTTACAGGAATTGGGGATATATACATCATCACTGACATGTGCTGACATGGCATTCATGACCTGGTGCAGTACCCTGGATGCTGATGTTTGTAAAATCCACGTCATATCACCAGTTGATCTCTGGAAGGTACCTGTTGCTGGTATCCTTAGGGCAACACATACCTTGGTTTCAACTGGGATAGGTTTCCCTCTGTTGGGTCTGTGTGTGAGACATGGCCTGCACAGATCCACAATCTTCTGCAGGAGGTCTCTGTCCACTCTATGGCGCTCTACTATCTCCAGCTCATGTAGCCCCTGGTAGTTTACCCGGTGCCTGCACACTCCTCTCCATCTACTCACTGTGTGATGCTGAGTGCCATTCACATTGGCACAACCCTCCACATGTTGCATATGTTGACGTATAATAGCAATGACAGCCCCTAACATTATCTTGCCTCAGTTAAGCTTTTACAGTTTGCACTTCTCTTACTATACTACAGTGTTGCAGTGTGTCTGAGAATAACATGGTGAACTACTGTTTGTAGAGTTGTACGTGCTGTGCTGTGCTGGCCTACTGTACTGGCTGTGTAATATACTCAGTCTGATTGTTTCCACCTGCTAGCTGTGGTAGTTCTCCTTGGTTAACTTACTGCTATTTGTTTACCTTCCTTTCCACTGTTTGTGTCCACAGTGAGCGGGCGCCACGATAGGAGCACAGTGAAGTGCATATCCACTTCCACGTGCGCACACAAGCTTATACATGCGTACAAACACTTACACTGGCTTACACAACATTACACGGGCTTCAACAATCTCACAGTAACTTACTTGTTCTTCAAGTCGCGCACACAGGCTGACACACATGCACACATGCTTACTCGGGCTTACAGGCTTGCACGGGCGCAAACGCACTTCACCAGGTTTGCAAGAAACTTCAGTGATATCCTTGGCATACACCGTCAGTTTCCTGACTTTACCTAGGATAAATCATAACACGCCTCTTCCACTGATGAGTCACTGACAGCAGACATGTGACACACTGCTCCAATAAGATTACAGTGTTTTATACATACACACTCATGATGTCACCTATCTTCTACGGTGATAGTCCCCTTCACCTACTCTTACACTGTAGGGGCTTGGCCCATATGGCATGACAAATTGTGCTTCACTATCCTCAGCCTCAATTGCATAGGATTGCCTACTAATGCTTGGTTACATCTCTGAGTGCGCGCTTCCACACATAGCAACCACTACTCAGTATCCATGTTGTCTTCAGCTTGCCATTCCCCTGCATGATGCAATAACTTTTAACTGACCTTACAATTTGTATGTATATTTTACATATTTGTCTTGTTTTGTATGCACAGCTGCATCGGAGATCGGGGGAGGACAACTAGAGTTTTATTAATTTCCAGTGGGAATACATGCTACTGGCATTATATTTGGACATTGGCATGCTTTTTCAACTAAACCATCCTTTATTTGCAGATGACATTGCTCCGTTTAGCTACTTGCAGAACGTTACTCGGTTAACATCCATGTACATTTCTGCACATACCTCTACTCTTGCACGGACAGCTTACTGTTTCATGTATCGCATATTTTACATCATTTGCATAGCTGTCACCTACAAATGGGGTAATTTGCATATCCTAACATTGTCCGTTAACGTTGCTTGAGGGGCTGTGTTACACGCCCCTACAGGATATTGCTGAATAGCTCTGCGGACATCTTGCCTTGCTCTACTCTTACTCTACTCATACACTGACCAAAGCTTCCTGAATCCTGGCCTAAGCTTTGATGTGTGCTAATATGTCTATTTGTGGGGTAGGCATGGCTGTAGGTATGTTTTGACCTGCTACGTCTGTCATTTATACAGAGCACCTCCCACTTTCATCATTTGTAGAGGTGACAGCCCTATAGGGACTATATGTACAGCTGTGACATTTCACAAGTCCACACATACCTGCGGTCAATACTAAACTGACGACTTCAGCACTTTTCATACCTTCAGATTTGTCTTGTAGTAGTATAGTCGATGATACTGTTTCCTATAACATGTATCTGTTTCTGATACAAGATATGTCATTTTATTACACCACTACACACAATATATGGAGAAATCACAGGCCAGATGCCATTACATTCCTTTTGTGGGATACATCCGCCCAGAGTGTTGTGTTCCTCACAAACGCCAACAGGTGCTGATCAAAACATATTCTGCTATCATCTACCTTATGTGTTCGCCAGTATTTGCGCTTTCCGTCAGTGGCAGAACTCACATGCGTGTGTGGGAGACTGAACACTGTCTCAGGGACACTGCATAGCACCCTGAGGGACACATTTATGTTGTTTTTATTAACCTTCCACATTGACTATCACAGGGCATTAGTATTCATCCAGATTTGTCGAGGTACATGCTTTTGACTTATACATTGTCAGGTCTAGTAGAATGACCTCTGACAACAAGGTCTTTTTGGATGAAACTAATTTCTTAAGGAATCTTTTCATCCAGAGAGGGTACCCCTTGGATCTGTTCAATAAAGTGCTTGAAGAAGTTAATATTAAAAGAGCAGATACTTTTGCACCCATTCTAGGCAAGGATGAAAACTTGATTCACAATCAAGAACAGGCACATAAGTTTGGAGAAAATGAGACAGGGTTAATCACTACTTTTAGTGAACAATCTGCTTATGTCAGGAACATATTTTCAAGGGAATGGTACAGTTTTTCAAAGTTTTCGGACCTTGAACATATTTTTGACAAAGAATTAACTCGTGTCTACCGCAAAGGTAAAAGTATCAAAAATTATCTAGAAGGAGGGATGAAAGTTAATATGTGCAACAATACTAACAAACCCAAGAAAGGATTGTATAGATGCGGGAGATGTAATTACTGTTCACATCTGACTTGTGGGGGGACTTTGTTTTTAGAAGCAAGAAACATGACCCTGCATTTGAACACATTTGCCAATTGTGACACAAAAGGCATTATATACATAGCTGTTTGTAAGAAATGTCCTTCTTTCTATGTTGGAAAGAGTGAAAGAAAGCTCAGACAAAGAACATACGAGCACTTATATGATGTTAGAGTGAAAAATGAGAAAAATGCACTCAGTAAGCATTCAATAAAATGTGATACTACAGGATACTCATTTTTCATTTTGGAAGTAGTTCCCACTAATCCCAGAGGTGGGATGTGGGAAACACTCATTGAATACAAAGAATTGTACTGGCAACTCTTTTTAGATGCAAATCGTAACTATGGGCTCAATGATATGGTATCTTTGGCCCCAGTATTGAAGATGAGAGCTGCAAAGCTTTAATTTTTAAAAAGGTTTTTATGGGGCTTATTTTCATCTTCAGTTTATTTCATACAATATCACAAAACTTACTGCAACTATTTTAAATTCTTGTTGGTGTTTTGCAATGTAATCCATATTATGACCACAAGATGGTGCTATGATCAAATCTTAGACCTACAAACTTTTATTTATGTTAAATGCAGAATTATTTTAAATGTATTAAAAATGTTTTTGAAGTTTTTAAAAGTTTTTAAATATTTATTATTATATATGTTGGGAAATATGGAGTGCATCATGTAATTAGGAAAGTTCAATTTTAACACTGCAAAGTCTTTAAGAATTTTATGTATCATTTTACAATCAGTTTTAACAAGGTGCATAAAATGATTGGTTAATTGAGTTCTGATGAAATTCAAATGGTATATATAAGCATTAATTTTAAAATATGGCTGATACAACTGAGGAAGTTGGCGACGAAAACGTTTTATTGGATACGTTATTGTGTTTAGTGCTTGTATCTTACAGTTCCTGTCTTTGTGGTGGAGTTTTCGCAACCGTGCTTATTAAAGCATTTTTTACTTCTGGAGCTTTGATTTATTTGTGCTTGGTGGAGTTGGAGCTACACTTTTATTGTTTTTTTTGTCCGCTTTTGGCTCTCCTACTGTTTACAAGTTTGTGTCTATGGAGCCACTACCGAGTACAGATCTAGCTCCACGGAGCTCAGAGACAGGGGAACTGCGGAAGTTGATCGGACAACTTACGCAATTGATTGCCTTGCTGACACCACTCAGCCAGTCATTTGTTTCCCTTGCTTCTTCTACACAACCACCGGGGAACCAGGAAGTCAATCGGAAACAGGCTGGTACGGATGAACGTGTTTGCGATAATGGGAACAACATTTTTTCTGTTGAAGAAGACGATAGCTGTGAAAACAGCTTGGATGGGTTTCCGAATATTACAGTGGACCAAGAGAACACTAATATCATTAGAGGAGATGGAATTTCTGTGAGACCGAAAAGCCAAAGAAGGCAGCACCATGGGTGTATGGACAAGCCAAATAACTCTTCAGGTACACAGAAACTTTTCTCAGACTGTTTAAAAGCGAAATACAATTTTGATTTACAGCACAGTCCAAACAAACACAGTACTACCAATTTTGTTACCTTATTGAATGATTTGGAATTTTTTTTAATTAAATACAAAACTCTTGAAATAGACAATGACTATCTCAAATACTGTATCTCTTTAAACATTGTTCCTAAAGGTTTAAGGGTTTGCAAATACCCTAACAATGTTGTTGAAGGATCTGAATTTTGTACAGAGCTTACCTCTATTTTTGACAATTGTGGAATGAATATTATGAAAGCCATAATCACAAATAATGAGAGGTTAATGGAAAAGTTGCAGGTTGATATTGAAAAAACTAACAAAGCTATTTTAAATGATTTGTTGTACACTGTTGAAGCAAACAAATTAAAATATCAGAATGTTTTTCAAAAGGTTGATGCTAGATGTAAGGAGGTACAAACCAGGAAAATAGGGAAAATTAAAAGAGACCAGGAAGAATATAAAAACAAAACACACTATCCTAGACCCAAAACTATTTCTAGGAATGGCTACGGGAATTGGGGGAGACAAGAAACCTATGATGGTGAATGGGGAGAAACTGAAATAGACGAACAACAAGAACAACCTTTAGAAACAGAAGAATATCCCCCCTTTAGGAGATCAGAGAGATTAATGCAACAAGGAAAGGTATATTATAATTCAAAAAACTACAGGGGGAGGGGGGGAGTCCTTATCAGACCACACGCCAGGGTTGGAACTAGTTGATGGCATCACAAACAATTTGAATACTTGAACTTTCAATGGTTTTAATATATACAATTACTCTAGTGTCAGTATAGACAAAAGTTGGTTTGATTTATTTTCAAAAGGTTTTACCTTTGTTCCTACACAAAAAATGGATATTTTCAAACTTTTGATAGACATTAAGTTGTTTATTCGTAAGAAGAATTTGGAGCTTTTTTTCAAAGGTAAAACACTTGAGAATGATGCACAATTTCTGAAGCGGAAAAGTTCATTTAACCCACCCACACACCCCCAGCTCAAGAATTTTGAATTAAAGGTGGAAAATGAAATCAGAACCCACCTAACAACAAGGTCTTTTCACTCTAATTTAACACAGGAAGAAAAGAATACTTTAAGAGTTATAAGTGACAATCACAATTTGAGAGTAATGAAACCGGACAAGGGGGGTGGGGTTGTTGTTATGGAAACAATCCAATATGAAGGGAAAATGTTGGAGTTATTAAATGATTCAGATAAATACACTAGGGTGTCTATCAATGAAGTCAATATTGCGTACAGAAAGATTCAGGTTTTGTTATATGATATGCTAATGCAAGGGTCCATTGATCAAAATACTTACAAGTTTTTGGTTGTTGATAAACCAAAAATTCCTTGCATTTTTGGAATCCCCAAAGTTCACAAGAACCCTTGTGACCCCCCCTCAGACCAATTGTGTCAGCAGAAGGTTCAATAACAGCCCCCTTAGCAAAATTTGTTGATCATAAGATTAAGCATGTACTTGAAGGGTGTGACAATATTTTAAAAGATTCCTGGGACCTGTTGAGAAGAATCAAGCCCTCATTATACACTGAAAATACTACCTTTGGGACCATGGATGTTATAGATCTCTTTGGTTGTATACCACACGACTTAGGTCTATCTTGGTTCGAAGAAAAACTAATTGTAAGCAAAAAATTGACACATACTGATTTTAGAAATACTTTAACCTTGATGGAAATAGTATTAAAAAATAATTTTATCTATTTCCAAGGGGAATACTTTAAACAAGAAAAAGGCGTTGCAATGGGTGCACATTGTGCACCAGCATATGCTAACATCATCATGGCCTTTTGGGAAGAAAAGTTTCTATTAAATTCTCCTTTGTTAAAAGAATGTTCCCTGTATACTAGGTTTTTAGATGATTTGTGTTTTTTTTGGAAGGGCAGTAAGGAAAATTTCAACAACCTTTTGATTTATGTAAATAGTACTTCCACTTTTTTTAAAATTCACTAGCAATTTTGATGAACAAGAATTGAGATACCTTGATGTTCATATAGAGAAAAAAGAAGGGAATTTTACATCAAGAATCTTCAGGAAAGAAACCTTCTCCAATTCTTATTTGCATTATACCAGTTGCCACCCCCCTCATCAAAAGAAGGGGGTAGTGAAAGGACAATTGGTCAGGTCTAGTAGAATGATCTCTGACAACAAGGTCTTTTTGGATGAAACCAATTTCTTAAGGAATCTTTTCATCCAGAGAGGGTACCCCTTGGATCTGTTCAATAAAGTGCTTGAAGAAGTTAATATTAAAAGAGCAGATACTTTTGCACCCATTCTAGGCAAGGATGAAAACTTGATTCACAATCAAGAACAGGCACATAAGTTTGGAGAAAATGAGACAGGGTTAATCACTACTTTTAGTGAACAATCTGCTTATGTCAGGAACATATTTTCAAGGGAATGGTACAGTTTTTCAAAGTTTTCGGACCTTGAACATATTTTTGACAAAGAATTAACTCATGTCTACCGCAAAGGTAAAAGTATCAAAAATTACCTGGAAGGAGGGATGAAAGTTAATATGTGCAACAATACTAACAAACCCAAGAAAGGATTGTATAGATGCGGGAGATGTAATTACTGTTCACATCTGATTTGTGGGGGGACTTTGTTTTTAGACGCAAGAAACATGACCCTGCATTTGAACACATTTGCCAATTGTGATACAAAAGGCATTATATACATAGCTGTTTGTAAGAAATGTCCCTCTTTCTATGTTGGAAAGAGTGAAAGAAAGCTCAGACAAAGAATATATGAGCACTTATATGATGTTAGAGTGAAAAATGAGAAAAATACACTTAGTAAGCATTCAATAAAATGTGATACTACAGGATACTCATTTTTCATTTTGGAAGTAGTTCCCACTGATCCCAGAGGTGGGATGTGGGAAACACTCATTGAATACAAAGAATTGTACTGGCAACTTTTTTTAGATGCAAATCGTAACTATGGGCTCAATGATATGGTATCTTTGGCCCCAGTATTGAAGATGAGAGCTGCAAAGCTTTAATTTTAAAAGGGTTTTAATGGGGCTTATTTTCATCTTCAGTTTATTTCATACAATATCACAAAACTTGCACTGCAACTATTTTAAATTCTTGTTGGTGTTTTGCAATGTAATTTATATTATGACCACAAGAAGGTGCGATGATCAAATCTTAGACCTACAAACTTTTATTTATGTTAAATGCAGAATTATTTTAAATGTTGTATTAAAAATGTTTTTAAAGTTTTTAAAAGTTTTTAAATATGTATTATTATATATGTTGGGAAATATGGAGTGCATCATGTAATTAGGAAAGTTCAGTTTTAACACTGCAAAGTCTTTAAGAATTTTATGTATCATTTTACAATCAGTTTTAACAAGGTGCATAAAATGATTGGTTAATTGAGTTCTGATGAAATTCAAATGGTGTATATAAGCATTAATTTTAAAATATGGCTGATACAACTGAGGAAGTTGGCGACGAAAACGTTTTATTGGATACGTTATTGTGTTTAGTGCTTGTATCTTACAGTTCCTGTCTTTGTGGTGGAGTGTTCGCAACCGTGCTTATTAAAGCATTTTTTACTTCTGGAGCTTTGATTTATTTGTGCTTGGTGGAGTTGGAGCTACACTTTTTTTGACTTATACATGTTTTGTCATTTGTCATCACGTCTTTCTTCACACCTGTCCACCTAATCGCACTAGTTCTGTACATTTATTTAGGTCAGGGTTACCGTCATACCTCTCAACTGTACAAATTTTGGGTAAATGTCCCTAACTTAGATGTCTGATTTCGTTCCTTTTTTAATAATATTGTGCAATGCCTTTCTGGTAATTTAGTGGGAAGTCATTTGGGACTGTGGGGTTAGACAATAATGACAGACATTTGTTATTTACAATTAATAACCCTCGAAACATTCATACTATTGACTGATCCATTATTCTATCCACGTTCTGACTTTGTAAGAGGAATATTTGGAAAATTCCCTATTTGTACTTATTATAAAATGCCTTTGTCCAGATGTCTTATTCTGATTGAGAGGTATGGTTACCATCTTATTCGTACTGTACTACCCAAATGAATAAATCTTGGCCAATAGCCGTACCCACATAGATATTACACTCCCATCATCACTTCCAAACTAG
>NC_056725.1:1033543546-1033581046 GCF_019279795.1 Protopterus annectens
ATTATTACGTCTTTTTCATATATTTATTTAAAGTCTGTGGATATATATATCTATACACAAATGTATATATCCATATATAGACATTACGTGTAGAAACCAGCATTCATTTGCTATGCTGTGAGCGGATTACACACGCACAGGCGCACTTGCATTTCCTTATTGTGGGTTACGCGCAGGCGCACATGCATATCCTTATTGTGGGTTACATATGTTTACTAAGTCTTTGTGCTTACGTGGGCTTTATTACTTGTGACAGTACCAGTAAAATATCTCTAATCCGGTTAACGGACATATGCGAAACACACGTTCACCTTTACATATTTAAATGTCTGTACAGCACAGATGCATTCATTACACTTTAACATTATATGTGCTGTAGTCGTAGTTGAACGTGCATTCACGTTGGCCGGATGCTATAACCACTATACGTTTGGTGTTCTGACTCATTTATATGCATACCCATAGTACATAGCTACATTAACATATGCCTCACCGCTTCACTTACGTCACAGGCATCCATTCTCCTGCTGGGAAAAATGCGGTACTACATGTTACACATTCCCTATTCCCTACTGCTCTGGACCCAAGCTGCATATTTAATCACTGCAGGGATATTCAGAACCCAAAGGCTTATAGTCCTGACACATACAGGTCTTTAATTGTCAGGGTGTTCATGTGGTGATCTGGGTTTAGGCTTGTCTGCCTGGTGAACGGAAATGTCCTGACCGTGTTGAAATGTCAGACAAAGCACATGGACAGGGTTTGTCCATTTTAAACATTTTATCTGTGTTTACAGACACAGGTGTTTGGGCACCTGTCAGCAGCTTATGATGTTGGCAATACATAATATGGGTGGGGGTGGTTACAATACATAATCCACGGTGAGTGGTGTTCCCATTCACATTTGACTACTTCCTGTATTCATTCTTACGAGGGTTATTATTTTGCACATGACTTAACTATGAATTAACTACAGGTATGCAGTAGTACAGTCAACATATGTGATGCTTTGTTACAGTATAAATGTACGGACCTCTGTAATACTGGGGACTACCCCACATCCTTCACAACATTTCATGCTTATGTACATACTATTATTCAGTGAACTTTCGAAGTTTGTGAGAGCAGTAATTACATCTGTCCCTATTTGTCCACCCATCCTTTTAGGCTTTGTCCAGGTTTTGTTGCTGTAATAGGTTGGGAGGTGGTGTCGGTATGTGATTGAGTTGAATATATACTGTCAATAATTCAGTGGGGAGTAGGGTTACCACTTGTTCCTCTTTGCGAGGGGAGGTCCCACTTTGGACAGTTGTGTCCTGCGACGACACCTAAGACATGGCAACTGTCCTGTGATTTTAAGACAGTAATATATTTCTTATTTTCTTTACTAGTTGCATGATACAGGTATTTTGTATCTGGTACACATAACTATTATTTGGGATAGCATAAGCTATTCAAATGCTATGGAATAAGCTTTTATCTTGGCATACACATGTAATTCTGTCCTTTGCACTGGCCGGGGGTATGTTTTATCCTGCAGATTCTCACATTTCTACAAGGGATGTCCCACCTTGGCCATCTGAACAGGTGGCAACCCTAGTAGGGTGACCTGCATGGTGGACAGCTGTTCCATCCTGTGTAGTATGTTTTGCATGTCTGTGTGGAAAATGAACAGTACCGTGACTACACATACATGTTTTGTCCAGATGTGTACAGTAATGGACACCGTGGCGTGTAAACAACTCTGAGGTTTCAACAGGTTACTTATCCCACGCTGGATGTACACACATTTTGCCGGAACATTAACCCACGGGCATTTGGATTTATGTACCTGTGATGGGATGTTTACAAACGTGGGATACATATTTGCAATCCTGACACTGCCTAGGACGATACTTCCTACTACATATGGGGAATACTCACTATGTGTAGGTGTACGGATGCGCAAGGCTGGTAGCTGGATTTGGTGGACATTCGGACATGGGTGCAGGTTATGTGCTGTACAGGGGTTGTTGCGTATTGCATTTGCATGCATGGGTTCTGCTTTTGGATATCCCGGTTCCGCATATGGCATCCTATGTGTATGTGACGGTTACGTTCATGTGTATAGCACATTTTAATATACATATGTTTGTGTGTGTTGGGTATACAATTTGGACTGTCAGGTTTCTTTACGGTTGTTATATAGCCACAACTGCCCAGCTGTGTACTATCACTACCACTGTGGGACTGCTGGTGACCATACCCATGGGGCTAGACGTGTGTATTGGCGGCGCGCTGACATGATGCGCTTCACTTCCACTGGGTATAACTTCTGACAGTGCAGTACATTAAGGACACACAATTTTAAATATCATTTGTTCCATGGACGGAAACTCATATTATGTTGCGTGCATTTCTGTTTGGTTCTCCATTTTGTGTGGCCGGGAACTGTCTTGCATGCTTTGCATACGTTTCATTATCCACGGATACTGATAGGTGCAATTACTATTGCAGGCAGGCTATAATATTCAGCAGTTTAGGTTGCTCATCACTAGCCGACATTGACACGCCTCCGGGCGCAGCTTAGTAACGCCCCATGCACTCACACACGTGTCCTATGCACGTGGATGTGGTAGCGGTGCACCTTCATTAATATGCATATGGCGCTACTACACCATTTATACGCCGCACGGCCGGCGCAGGCCTTACACCGGCCTTGCGCCGAGCTTCATGAATCCGGGGGACAGACTTGTTGTGGATTTTCCTTCACCTGTGACTTGCTTGTGCTAAAAAGAATTACTGTAACTTATAGTGCTGACTGCTAGAATTTCGATAGCCATGCAGAAAGTAGCATTGTAGTGTTTCTAAATGTGGATTTTTCTATTTACATTTTTATGGAAAGTATTTAAAGTAATTTGGCAAATGTTTTGTTTGTTCTCAGCATTAGTGGCAGCGTGTAGAGTGCTGTAAAGCAAGCTAAAGGTATATGCTCTTTCCTCACTGTAGTGCGATCCTGGAGTTAGTATATATAATTAGAGGAGGAGGTGTACAGCCCCCCACATTGGGGGGTGTGGGGCAATAGCACCCCACCTAGTTTAGTTGTACATTGCCCCATTTCTGTTAAGAGGGTTAGTAAATAATTCTTAAGTTCTGGATAGGGTTAGTTATTGGTGTTTTAAGTGAGCTTGTCTATGGTTTAAGAGTTAGTATGTTGAAATTCAGCATTGTAAGCTGTCGGTGAAATAGGTGTCAGTCAAATTAATTTTAGGTCAAATGAAGTAGACCCATATATACATATATATATATATATTTTTTTTTGTCAAGCAGTTGGGCAATCATAGGAATAGGGTTATTATATTAAGCTGCTAAAGTAGTCCAAGTAGCTTATAATGGAGTATGATAAGAACTAAAAAAAATTTAAATAGGAAAGAATTTGGGGTGAAAAGTTAAGGAAATATTATTAGGTAATTTCTACTGAAAATAATGTAGTCAAGGTGGTTTAGGCCAGTTATTACAGAAGATTATCAAGGTAATGGGACTTTAGTGCACTTTTGAAAGCTTTGAAGGAGTCTATTTGTGTAATATGAGTGGGTAGAGCATATCAAAGTTTGGCAATGGAATAAAGGCTTTGTCCTGTACGTTTGTGGGTTTTGATATGCTTAGGAGTTGTTTAGTTGAAAACATGAGATGCTGTGTCGGGGTGTGTGTGTTTGAAGCAAGGTCTGAAGAGAGGGGCAATAATTAGGGTTATACAGTAGTTTGTGGGTGAGTGTTGGTTGGGAGCATTGTAAGTAGTGGGAGAATTCAAGCCAGTTTATACATTTTAAGGCTTGGCAGTGATGTGTTTGGGTTGGCATATTGGTGACAAATTTCGTTATTTTGTAGTAGCAGGATTGTAATTTGTTCTTGAGGGATGTGTGTAGGTTAGTGAAAATGGAGCTACCATAAAGAAGAGTAGGGAGTAGACTGTTAGCCAATCAAGTCTTGAGTTAACGGTTTTGAAGAAATTATTAAGAGTTTAGATTTTTTTTGACTGAGTAGAAGTTGAGCATCATTTAACCACGATTCAATAGAAGTAAAGTTTTTTTTTTGTGTTAGAAGGTGGAGATCTGACAGGTTGTTGGCAGAGGTGATTATTGTTGAATCGTCTGCGTATTGAATGAGAGTACTAAGGTGGGATACCATATGTAGGTTATTGATGAATATGTTAAATAGTAGTGGGCCAAGAATGGACTCTTGGGGAACTCCAGTTTTGGTTATGAGATAATTGGATTGCTTCTTTTGCCATTTGACAGATTGTTTCCTATCAGAAAGGTAGTTGGAAAACCAGCCTAGTGCGTTTGGTGAGAAGTTTAGGGTTTTTTAGGGTGTGATACTATGTCAAAAGCCTTGGATAGGTCCAGTAAAATAGCTGCAGGTAGAAGACCAGCATTTAAGGCTTTGTTAACAGTATTAGTGAAAGACAATAGGGCTGTGGTTGCGCTGTGGGCAGGGTGAAAGCTGTGTTGGGTGGGGCAAGTAGGTTATTATTGGAGAGATACTTTAGCAGCTGAGTATAAATACACTTCTCTAGGATTTCAGATAAAGGAAAGAGTACAGAGATGGGACGGTAATTAGAGAAATCATTGGTGTTGCCACCTTTGTGTACGGGTGTTATAATGGAGTTTTTCCAGAGTTGAGGGATGTAAGATTCAGTGATGGAATGATTGATGAGAATGCTGACAGGGTATGCAATAGCATCTGCAGCGAGTTTTAGGTATTCAGCTGGAAGTCTACCTGCAGAGGGGAAACATGGTTTTAGTTTAGTTAGCAGTTTATGCACTAGAAAGGTGGGGACAGGTTGTATTGTGAATGTTGGTGACAGTGGGCTATAGTGTGTGTTGTCATTTACAGGGGGAGGTGAGTATTGGTGTTAAGTGAGGATAGGTCTCTGTTGCTTTCTGAACAATTAGAATTAATGTTTGAAAAGAAAAATCATTGATAGGTTTTTGAATGGTTTCTTGAATGGTTTCAATGAAGTGAGAGTTAAAGGCCTGGGCAATTTCTTGTGGGTCTTTTTCAGGAGATGGAGTGGGATATTTCTGTATACCAGGATTGAGGATTGAGGAAATACATTTCCAAAATGTTTTGGGGTTGTTGTTTTGGGAGCCTAATTGAGTGGAGTAGTAATTTTTCTTGTCAGAAATTACTAGTTTTTTGGCACTGTTACAAAGTTAGCATTTCATTTCATTATGTGGGGGTCTATTTCTATGCCATTCCTTCCAGGCTTTATCCCTGGTAATGAGAATCTGTTAATCTACTACCATCTACTACCATTAGGATATTCTTTTTCCTGTGGAACTTGGGGTACTCAGAGTCCCCACAGTATCTATAGCTACCCTCTAAAATGGCTCCTCAATCACAGGCAAAGGCATCAAAGGAGCTTTCACCTTATCTCCTGCCTTGCCCACCTTTTGGCACTGCTCACAGGTCCTGCAGTACCCTGTTACATCTCTGGAAATCCCAGGCCAATAAAGGTTCTGCATAATACATCTCTTTGTATGTTTTATGCTCATATGACCTGCAAAGGGAATATCATGGGCTATGGCTAGAAGTGCCACTACCAACTGTTGTATTCTCTCATCCTCTAGCCCTCCCTCAGGGATCCACTATCTATGCAGTAACCCTTTGTCCCAGTATAAAGACTCCCCCTTCCCTTGAAAAGTAGGTGCCTCACTAGCTACCTCTCTCAGGCCTTGCAGTGTAGGGTCTGAGAGCTGAGCCTGTCTCAATGCTCTCTTTGTAACCCTTCCCAGCTCCCCTTCCACAGTAAGTCTGGTACTCTCTGACAGTGGTGTCTTACTGTCAGCCTGGGTACTACTACTACTCACCTCTGTCTCCGCAGTCACTCTGTCCAAAGGAACATCAGTACCCACAATCAACTGTGGCTCATCTTCAGTGTCATTGCTACAGGGTAGCTCCCTCCCTGGGATAACCACCTCACCAGTCCTGGCTCCAACTGTGTGGGCTGTCTGAGTTTCCCCCAGGCTACCAGACCCACATGCTTGTCTCCAAGCCTGACTTCGTGCAACTGCATGCACACAGGGTACTGTATTATCAAACACATTTACTATCAGGACATCTGCAGGGATATCCCACCCTCCCAGTCAAGGTGAACCCTAGCCAAAGGTATCATCGAGCTGTGCCAGCCTCAACTCAGACCCCGAACCAACAGAGTTAAACCCATCCCAGTGAATACCAAGGTGTGTGTAGCCTTAAGAATACTAGCTATGGGTACTTTCCAATGACCTACTGGGCACATCATGGGGATCTCACATGCATATGCATCCAGGGTACTCCCCAGTTCCTGGATGCCATGCTACCACATGCTGGTGAGCACATTTACTTCCCCAGCACCCGTGAGGAGTTGACCAGCAATATACGCCTCTTCCACCATGTAGCAGACTACCCGGAGGTACTGCGTGCCATAGACTGCACCCACATCCACATAAAGGCACCACCCAGTGAGCAGGGTAGGGTCTACATAAACTGCAAGGGCTTCCCCTCCATCAACTGCGAGGTCATGTGCAATGCCCAGGGCATTATCATGAATGTGTGTGCTGGCAGCCCTGGAAGCTATCACGACTCCCACATCTGGTATTCCTCACAGTTGTATCAGGGACTTGCCAGGGGGACATCCCATATGGTCATCTGGAGGGGGATACTGGCTATGCACTGGAGCCATGAATGATGACACCCATCAGAAATGCAAACACACCCACTCAAGAACGCCATAATGAGGCACACACAAAACCAGTATCATTATAGACAATGTGCCCAGGATGCTCAAGTCATGGTTCCAGTGCCTTGACATATCTGGTGGAGCCTTGCAGTACTCTCCAGCTACATGTGCACACATGTTCATAGTATGTGCCATGCTACACAATATGATCCTAGGGAAACAGCTGCAGCAGGAACAGCATGGGGAAGGGCCACACAGCCCACCACTATTGCCAAGGTCCCCACAGGTACAGAGGGACTCAGAGGACTAACCCCCTGAGCCAGCTCCTATAGGCAGATAGAGGCAGATAGAGGCATGCCCAGTATGGCCTGGCCTTGGCAAACAGGCAACACATAGCACACACACTGACACTGTAGGCACCCAGGCAATGACACCTCTCTCTGACTCACACACACAGTAAAATAGATGACACACACATCACATTACCTGTATCTTGCCATGTGTACACAGTGTACTGCGTGCATCTGACATAGGCAGCCCTCAACTGTCGCAGGCACAAGGTAAGTCAGTCTTCTTAACAATAAATGAAAGTATTAGTATGTTCTGGTAGAATATTTATGGTATTGCTGCATGCATGCATGCAAGGGAATGGGATGGCCAATTGGGATAGCAGCAAACTGACAGCTAGGTGGGATATCAGGAAATATTTGCCCAATACTGGCCTCCTCACACTATACAGCAGTACCCAAGGTGATGAATCCCACTGCAGTATATGTGGAGGTGAAACGAACTAGGGGGTCATAGGTCACAGGCATGGATATCAGTGTGGGGGTTCCATACTCACCCCTCAGCCTCACCCAGCAAGTCAGCTGTAGAAAACCATAAATAAATGTCTGGTAAAGGCTCATAAATGGTGACAATGATGAAGTACCCCCCCTACAGACTTACACAGTGATAGCACATCAGGTCTTGCAGTTGCAGTAAGGCTCTGAAGGGTAATAAGTCTGAAACTCAAATGTATGCCATTACAATCTGACCTGTGGTCTTTAGTGATATGCCTCTAGTCTCCAAGACAGGGCACAGAACTATGCTAAATGGAACCAAAATGTAAAACAAATAGCAGTACAGTCTGTGCAAATGTGTACAGTTGACAGGTTTGTCCACCCATATTCCCATAGAAAGGCAGTAACAGGTATGTTTGCAGAGAAATAGCAGAGCACACATGGCCAGAGCTGTCCCAATACACATGATAACTTGTTGCATGTCCACAATATGCAGGAGTCAATGAGTTATGTATATGTGTGGTTAATACTGTCAGGATTTGGCCAGCACCTACTCCTGGCTGTTGTGTTGTAGTGGCCTAGGTACAGTGCCGTCTTTGACAGGGCCATGTTCAGAGAACTGCGGTGCCAACTATTACGCATGTCAGCCACACCTACAGTAGGAGATATACAGACTGTCCAGATGTCAATATCTGTTAATGCAGGAAAGCTGTACAGGTAATGGACAGGGGGCCACACATATGGACAGTAGACAGCTTGGAATAACCTACACAGTGCCTACCATACCTCTCAACTGTACAGGCCTATTGCACAATGTTCGGAGGGTTGCATCATAATTGTGGTCTGTATAACATGATATAGCGGTTGCCTGGCAATTCACTGGCAAATCATGCAAGACTAAGGTCAGAAAATAATGACAGATGGTAGTGTCAGACTGCATACCCATAGAAACATGCATGCTAATGCAAAGCCTGTTATTGACTCACCTTTCTAGCTTTGTAAGAGCAATACTTAAAAATAGTCCCTACATTTAGGCCTCCATCCCCAATCACTTTAGATGTCTGGCTCTCAGAAATTGAGGTACCTGAAGGTCAGTGTACTGCCAGTGTATAAAAAGCTGCCACCTCTCTGTGTTAGCACTGACAAGTCAGTGGCCAACAGCCTGGAATGATACAGGTTGTCACAGAAGGAGCACAAGTTTGCCTTGTATATCTGCTCTGTTTGTCCTAACATTGCATTTGCCTGCCAAATGTTTGCCAAACGAAAGGGTCATATCAAAACAGCAATGGCAGACAGTGGGTAAGCAACATCAAACCCATATGAGCAAACAAGCAATTACAAAACCGGTCTCCCAACTGTCTGTGTTTGGCAGAACACGATTACTGCCCCATCCCCATGTGTGGGCCTTTGTCTGACTGTCATATTTTGGCTTGTGCAGATGTCAGTCTGTGATGGTATGACAGCTAGGCCCACATGTAGCCTCATAATAACATATAGCAACAAAAACCATCTAAGGACCACAGCAAATGGAGTGGTGCAATGATGGACAACCTGCTACATAGGTACACTAAGAGGTGCGAATTCCACAACCCTGTGTGTGATGTAATGACATGTACCTCTCCCAGATCAGAATTACAAATACATAACAGCAGCCACTGTGGCCAAAGCCTGTGACTGGACTACAGAAGGACAAAGAGACACAGATAAGGGGAAGGGGAACAACTGGCCAGACAAATGGAGAATGTGCACACCACAACAGATTGTGCAATAACACAGGTGCCATGCAGTGTAAGGAGTCAGTAAACATCACCTGCAAATACACAGCACACACCCATGTAAATGGAGGTCTGCAACCAAACAAAACCCAAACAATGGACACTTCAGAGGTAAACTCACATGAGAATCCCACAAACCGACACACCACAAACCATGTAGACTCCACACACAAGGATCTTGCAAACACTGAGACTTTACCCCAATCCCCAAACACCTACCCTACACAGACTAACAGCACTGTCCCTCTACCTCATTCCATACAGACTATGCTGAGGTGACCCCCTCCCTTGCATACAAATCAATCCAGACCCTGCCTTGATGGGACTGTAGCACATCTGGAACTCAAGGCCCACTCCATCAACCTGTAGGAGGAGCATCAACCTGGGTTGTGATATCAGTATGACTTGGTGTGACAGATATGTGTACCACACACTCCCCCATCTGTGGAATTCACTTCCTGTCAACAGAAAGCCAAGTGCCTCAATACCCCTAGTGATGTGCTCCATGTATATGTGCATGGGAAACACAGAAGGCAGTCCTGTGATTCCACCTGTGTCCCTGCTGGACAGGGGCTCTGTGTGCTGACATGTTGTAACATGGGACACACTCTTGTCTGTGTGGGTTATAAGGGCTTCAGGGCCAATACCCTACTAACGTCATAGCAACCTATCAACCTATACACAACTGTCTGTCAGTGGTTCACCACATTATTTTGTACTGCTCTGCCACTGACATACCTGGAAGCCACAGTGCTCTGTGGAATATACTACACATATAATGGACATTTATGCACAGTAGAATGCACTCTGTACCCACACCCATACCTCCCTACCTCTGACAGCAAGACATCTGGACAAGGTCATAAATATAAGTGGGACTCTCGTCTGTGTGGGTTATAAAGGCTTCAGGGCCAATACCCTACTAACGTCATAGCAACCTATCAACCTATACACAACTGTCTGTCAGTGGTTCACCACATTGCTCTGTACTGCTCTGCCACTGACATACCTGGAAGCCACGGTGCTCTGTGGAATATACTACACATATAATGGACATTTCTGCACAGTAGCATGCACTCTGTACCCACACCCATACCTCCCAACCTCTGACAGCAAGACATCTGGACAAGGTCATAAATATAAGTGGGACTCTCGTCTGTGTGGGTTATAAAGGCGTCAGGGCCAATACCCTACTAATGTCATAGCAACCTATCAACCTATACACAACTGTCTGTCAGTGGTTCACCACATTGCTCTGTACTGCTCTGCCACTGACATACCTGGAAGCCACGGTGCTCTGTGGAATATACTACACATATAATGGACATTTCTGCACAGTAGCATGCACTCTGTACCCACACCCATACCTCCCAACCTCTGACAGCAAGACATCTGGACAAGGTCATAAATATAAGTGGGACAAAGGCACAATGATAGGCGTGTGTTGTAAATATTGCCCTTTAATACTGAGAAAGTCGGTAGGATGAGGGGTTTTGCATTAGAAGGAATTGTCTGAAGGTTATGTAGTCTGAAACAGTAATGTCTGTCATTATTTTGTAATGTCAGTTTTCAATTATATGCAACTAACTTGCCATAAAAACACAAGTTTATGTAGACTGGACAAAATGTCTAGGGAAACACCTGGACAATCTGCCAAACAATGTACAGTTGAGAGGTATGGACCAGGATATGACTTCTCAGATAAGACAGATACCACACAAACAGGAGATTCCCAGCCAGTATATCACCAAGTTACTGGACTGTTTACACAGTGTCATCAGTCAACTACCACACCTCCCAACTGGCCTTGTTGGACAAAAATGTATATAGCCGGGCTCATAATACTGGTCTGTGCATCATATATCTTGTATTCCTCTGGTAAAGCACTGTGATGATCTGAGGATGTCTGTCACTAGGTAATGACACAATACATTGCAGTGTCAGACTACAAATATGTTAGAAAAAGTCTGCTAAACAGAGCCAGTACTCATAGGAAAGTCCTGTTTACTTCTGAGAGTTATGGTTGTAGCACACAAATCCCCGGACCTGAGTACACCTATCTCTGGAATGGAGTCCCACACTCACTAAAAAAGGTCATACACATACAGACAGCTATGTACTCCTTAACTGTCCCTGCAAACACCCATCAGACAGGATTACTCTCAGCTAGCTGTAGGTGGCCCATATGTGATATATCAGCATCTGTTGCATGTGATACACGGGCAACAGGTAACAATATGTCAAGCATACACACATAGATGTGGGGAAGTGAGAGACAGACAGTCATAGTGAGAGAGACACAGGGGAACACACACAGAGTGAGTCACACACATGGATACCCTGAATGCCATAGAGTGATGTCCTGCTGCAGACACTGGCATACTGATCATAACCAGTCGCACATGGCAGCATGAAGGTGAGCTCCACTATGTAATAGTATGGAGGTGGGGGTTATAATATCATATCACATGTGTGTGTGTGTGTGTGTGTGTGTGTGTGTGTGTGTGTAGGCCTAGGTATTAGGAGGCTGTTCTCACTCAGTACACTTCCCATTGCCCTACTTCACAGGATCTGCTGCTGTTATTCACCTTAGAAGTACCATTGGACATCTATCAGCCATATAAACTCTGTAGCATGCAATAACTTGATAACCCTATACTACAAATAACTAGATATACAGGGGTTCTAATCTCAGGCCTGGAAAATGTGTGTTTGTGAGAGTGAGCGTGTGTTTGTTTGTAGGTGAAACAGTTTTAGGCCATTCGCTCCCACAACACTTCCCAGTGCCCCACTTTATCAGGCCTGCTGAGATAATTTTCCTTAGAAGTACCTTTGCACAACCCCAGCCCTATAAGCTCCATAGTGCATGCAATAACTATGTAACAGTATAGTACAAATAACTAGATTGGCAGGGGTTCCATTCCCAGTTCTGGCAAATGTGTGTGTGTGTGTGTGTGTGTGTGTGTGTGTGTGTGTGTGTGTGTGTGTGTGTGTGTGTGTGTGTGTGTGTGTGTGTGTGTGTGTTTATAGGCTGAAGTATTTTGAGGACTTTCCCACCCAGTACATATCCCACTGCCCAACTTTAGCAGTCCTGCTGTCATTCACCTTAAAAGCACCTTTGGGCACTTGTCAGCCCTATAAGCTCTGTAGCACATGTGATAACTGCATAACAGTATAATCCAAATAACTAGATAGGCAGGGGTCTACTACAAATTCCGGCAAGTGTGTGTGTGTGTGTGTGTGTGTGTGTGTGTGTGTGTGTGTGTGTGTGTGTGTGTGTAAGTGTATGTGCAAGAGTTTGTAAGTGTGTATGTTTGTAGAATGTAGTATTTTGAGGACTTTTCCACCCAGTACACATCCCACTGCCCCACTTTAGCAGTCCTGCTGATGTCAGTCACCTTAGAAGCACCTTTGGGCACTTGTCAGCCCTACAAGCTCTGTAGCACTTGTGATAACTGCGTAACGCTATAGTACAAATAGCTAGATAGGAAGGGATTCTACTCTCAGGTCTGACAAATGTGTATGTGCATGTGTTTGTAAGTGTGTATGTTTGTAGGATGAAGTATTTTGAGGACTTCCCCACCCAGTGCCCTACTTTAGCAGTCCTGCTGATGTCATTCACCTTAGAAGTACCTTTGGGCACTTGTCAGCCCTGTAAGCTATGTAGCATGTGTGATATCTGTGTAAAATTATAGTACAAATAACTAGATAGGAAAGGGTTCTACTGTCAGGGCCAGCAACATGTGTGTGTGTATGTGTGTGTGTGTGTATGTGTGTATAAGTGTATGTGAAAGAGTTTGTAAGTTTGTAGGATGAATTATTTTGAGGACTTTCCCACCCAGTGCCCTACTTAAGCAGTCCTGTTGAGGTCATTCACCTTAGAAGTACCTTTGTGCACTTGTCAGCTCTGTAAACTATGTAGCGCATGTGATAACTGTGCAACATTATAGTACAGATTACTAGATAGGCAGGGGTTCTATTCTCAGGTATGGCACATGTGTAGGTTCATAGGTTCATACTAGGCTATCTGCCCTGGGGCAATTATAAGCCTAGCCCGATTCTGTATGGCTTACGCCACCCCTTGATTTGAGTATACTGTGCCCTTTTTAAGGTTTAGTTTACTCTGCCTCTGTCTAATAGTGACACTGGAGTAATCCCTGGGATAAACCTACGATCCCCCATCCACCTATCGAGATTCTTCTTGAAGAGATTCAGTGAGGTGCTCTGCCTCACATGAACTGGAATTCTATTCCAGAGCGAAGGGAGCCTCTGGTTATGAACCTGTCCCTCCAGCAAGTTCTATTTATTTCTGTGCTGAGGTTCAAGTCCCTCGAGCATGTGGCTCTAAGGGATTTAGATTTACTGAGGTGGAGCATGTCCATTAATTCTGGATTTGACATAGCTTTGTATGTCAGCCATAGATCGCCTCGAAGTAGGCGGTATGCAACTGAGTAGAGCTGGAGTTTTTTTAACCGAGCAGCATATGGCATCTGTTTGAGACCCTTGATCCTCTTGGTGAGATACTTTTGGGGTCTCTCTAATTGCTGCAGGTGTCAGGTAAGGTACATCCCAAAAGGGGCATTGTATTCTATGATGGGCCTGATGAGGGATGAATAAAGGGGCACGATTACCTCTCTTGATCTAGATGTGAAACCCTTCGTGATGAGATGGGCTATGTAGAAGGTCTTTCTAACCACTTTGGCAATGTGGTTTTCAAAGGAGAGATTGCTATCAACTTGGGTCCCCAGGTCCCTAATAACTTTCTCTGTACTTAATGGGTTTCCGCCTATGTGGTAATTTGTGGGCACATTGTTTTTGCCAAATGGTATGACTATACATTTTTTGGCATTTAGCTTTAAACCATGGCACTGACACCAGTTATCTGTCTCTGTGAGACCTTTCTGAAGGATGTTTGTGTCAGCTGGAGAGTCGATTATGGCGCCCAGTTTGCAGTCGTCTGCAAACTTGGTGAGCCATAGTCCTTCCACGTTTGCCTGTACCTCAGAAAAGTATATACCGAGGAAGAGTGGTCCCAGGACAGAACCCTGTGGGACGTCACCTGTGACCGGTTTCGAGTCTGACATGGCTCCAGCAACTCTCACTCTGTGGGTTCTGTCTTTGAGCCAGTTTGCGACCCATCTTGTGACATAGGGGTTTATATTTAAGCTGGATAGCTTATCTATGATGCCCGAGTGGGGTATTGTGTCAAATGCCTTTGCAAGGTCCAGATAGGCTGTGTGGACTACCTTCTCTTCATCTATGGCTTTGGTGACTGTTTTGAAGAAGTCAACCAGGTTCAAAAGGCAGGATCTGCCCTTGACAAAGCCGAACTGGGTAGGATCTAGTGTCTGTAGGTCCCCAATGTCTTTGTTTATGTGCTCCATGATGATCCTCTCCATAGCCTTGCAGACTAAGCTAGTCAGGCTTATGGGGCGATAGTTTCCAGGGTCCGTAGATGCTCCACCTTTGTGGAGTGGGACCACTGTTGCTGTACGCCATTCTGTGGGCACATATCCTGTAGTGAGGCTAAGATTGTATAGCTGTTTTATTTGAGGGATTAGTTCCTCTTGGAGTTCATGTAGGACGCAACCTGGGACGTCATCTGGTCCCATGGAAGCAGTGTTTTTTGCATTGAAGAGGGCAGCCTTCACCTGAGCATCAGTGATGTTTGGGAGGCAGCCCTCTGCCGAGATAGATACTTGCTCTTTTGGGGGGGAGGGGGTGGAGAAGTTTGCACTGAACCTGTCTGCCAGGATATTGGCGATGTCTGTGGGTTCAGTGTATTTTTTGTCGTTTAGAATCAACTCAGAACAAGTCTGGGAGTTGCATCCCAGGTTCCTAACATAACTGAAAAAAGCCTTATGATTGTCTTTGGTGTCCTGTGCAATTTTTCTCTCAAAGCTGGCCTTGGAGGATTTAATGAGGGATCGTAAATTTTTTGCTAGTACTGATCAGAGATGCCTTCCTATTAGGGATTTTGCTCTATCATGTAGTAGCTTCCTCCTTCTGTTGTACAGTTTATTTATGGCAGGGGTCCACCAGACTGGATGCCTGCCTTTGGATGATTGGGTCTTGGTTTTGTTTGGGATAGCATGATCCATGCATTCCTGGAGATGTCCGTAGAATGCGTTTATATAGGATTCTGCAGTTTGGGCCATAGTTTCCACTGGCCCTGGGGCCTTGAAGGATTCCACTTTGGTTTTGAGAAGTGAGAAGTTCGCTTTTGAGAAGTTTTTCACTGTGGTTTTCTGGGCTGGGGGTGGGGTCAGGATGTGGACATCCAGTGAAATTAATTTATGGTCTGATCTTACCAATGAGGGATATACTTCTGGTGTGGAGCATAGAGTCCCCATGTTGGTAATGATCAGGTCTAGTATGTTGTCCCCTCTTGTGGGAGTGGTGACTAGTTATTCCATAGCATTTGAGTTTATAATTTCCAGGAACCTTTGGGCTAAGGTGCTGGGGCTTGAGTAGTGCTCCCAGGCAATGTTTGGGTAGTTGAAGTCTCCCAATATAATGGTGTTTGGAGAGATCTTCATGTTCTCCAATGTTTTCAGGAAAGCCGAGTGGGATTCCTGACTTTGAGAGGGTGGTCTGTAGGATGCTATAAACTGAAAAGCAGTCTTGCCCACTGTTAGTTGCACATGGATGGTCTCCGATACTTCGTGCAATGCCACTAACCTAGAGGTGTGGATATCCTTGATAAATATGGAAACTCCCCCTCCTTTTGTGGTTCGGTCCGGGTTTGGGGGCCGAAAAGCATGATATGAGGTATAGCCTGGTAGTGCTGGGGTGCTCTCTGGAGCCTTGAACCAGGTTTCTGTCACTGCACAGATATCGATGTTCTCCATACTGAGGAGAGCTTTGAGTGCGTGCATCTTGAGGTTAAGGCTTCTGGCGTTAAGCAGCATTACCCTTAGTTTCTTGTTCCTTGTGCTGTCTATGGGGGTGGGTTTGACTTTTGAGCCTTGCCTAAAAAAGGCACTATGGGGGTGGCAAGAGCCTTTGCCAATATCTGAAAGCCCAGTGGCGACAGGTGCAAGCCGTCCCTAGCGAAGCAACGTGGTTTGTCGAGCATGTCATCCCAGGCTGACAGACACTGGATCCTCTTTGAATGACACCAAAATTTTAGCCAATTGTTAAAATCGATCATTTTGTCTTTGTACTGTGGCATCATTCTAGGTGAGGGTAAGATGCTGCTCAAGGTCAGGGTCATACCAGCCTGGGCTACATGATCAGGGAGCTCCCCTATGTCTCTTTTCATGTAGTCCAGGGAGGTACGTCTCAGGTCATTCACACCAGCATGTACAATGACTGAGTCATATTTGTATTTGCTTTGGAGTGACCTGAGTGCTTGCAATATGTGGCAGATCCTAGCACCCGACAGGCAGCTCACCGTGACCCTCTCTTTATTCAGCCTGGTGAGCGGGACATCAGTGTGTCTGACAATAGAGTCACCTATTACAAGAGTATCAGGTGTGTTAGTCAGCCTTAAGGGCTGTGGCTGCTTGGCACACTGACTTTGTGGGATATGTGTTGTACGTGTTTTGTTTTGAGGTAGCGTTTGCTTGGATGTCTGCTTTGGAGGTCTCTGTTGCTTAGGTAGATTTTTATTCAGAGCCTCCGAGTATGTTTTTGTGTATTTATGTGTTTGGTTCGCTGATGTGGTGGGACTATGTGATACTGGAATTGTGTTGTGTGAGGTTACCTTCTCCTCCTGACTGGTTGCACCAGTTTTGAGATGAGAAAACTCAGCCTCCAGTTTAGCTAAATAATTGCATCTCTCACATATATTTGAACCTGTTTGGAGGAGGAGAGGATTGTCCTTGTACATGAGACAGTTGTAACATTGCCTCAAAATTCCCAGATTCACCAGCTGGACTGGAGAGGAAACCATTGACTGACCTTTGGACATGCTAGAGTAATATAGGTAAACTGAATTTAAGACGGACCAATAGAGGACAGGGTAATCGTAGAGAGTATAAGAGTAAGTAGTGCTTATGGTTTAATAGTGCTAACTTGTAGGATTACTTAATTGGACCAGTGAAGAGCCTTAGAATGAGAATATGGTGTTTAAATTGAGAGAAAGAGCCATTCTAAGGGAAAAAGTGAAGAGCAGACTTTGTGGAGCCAGGAATAGTTTAAACCCAATTAGGCGGCGCTGCCCGCTGTTGCGCTATGCACAAAAACGCGCAGAACCGCACAAAAGAGGGTTTTAAGAGAGGAAGATGAAGGAGTTAGGAATTGACCCAAAATGGCCAATAAAACTACAGTTTTAAGTCAGTAACCACTCCCACAGGGGCAGGCAGGCTGCTCAATGTTTTTCACTGCCACTGATCAACAGAGAGACTTCCCTTTAGCCCAAGCAAAAAATGGCCTCCAAGAAACTTACAAACAGTTCAAGAACAGCAAGCCTGTAACTGAACTTTTTTAAATCTCATAAAAGTGGGAAAAAAGCAAGATTTTTTTTTGTTTGTTTTTTCAGAGATAGCAGAGGTTCACAAGTATCAACAAGTTATAACAGTGCAGTAAATGACCCCACACAAGAGTGCTAGGCCAAAGACAGAGAAAATGCAAGTTTTGAGAAAAGGGGCAGCGGAGCACAACCCAAGAACACTGGTTTAATGAGAACAATATTGTAAGCACAAAACACACTTTCGACGAGCCCAATGTCTCACCTTCTTCAGACAAAATTACAAGCCAACTAGCTAACACTTTATATCATCAGCAATCAATCAATTTTAATTAAATTAGTACTACTTATCTAATTAAGTTAAATAAATCTAAATCTAAATGCAACAATTTTAAAAAGATAACTTGTTATAAAATATAAAGCCTATAAGACTATATTAATGTTATTTTAAAAATATTTTAAAACTATTTTAAATTTGATGCACACACACAATAAATATAAATAGTTTTACCAAACAATAAATAAATATAATAAATTTATAAATTCAATTCATTTACATATACCTATATATATGTGTGTGTGTGTGTGTGTGTGTGTGTGTGTGTACTTGCGCCAAAAACAAACTAATATACACATATAAATATAACAGTATGTGTATAAAAATGTAAATATATAATTATATAAAAAACACTTTAATTAGTAATAGAGATGTGTTTAAAAACATTATATGTTAATATCCTTATAACAACATCATACTAAATTTAAAAAAACATCTAAAATAGATGATTACATAGTCTCAAAACAAACAACCTTCATCCTTTTGGTTAGTGAACCTAATTCATTTAAAAACAAAAAGCAAAACTTGTTGCCATATTTTTATATATGGGTATATGCATCAGTTTATATAAAAAAACAACAACATGCTGCACACTAAACTTCTACCTTTTGGTAGATAATAATTTTAGAACACAAGCAATAGATACAAATTCATTTAAGCCTGGATGAGTATAAGCACATGTACGTAACTGCCAAACCAATTCATTTATTTCTAAGTGAATCTGCCAAGGGCCACCTTTGTTATCCACCAGAATTCTACCCAAAACTGTAAACTTAAAGGAGTGTCCAGGACAAGTATGAATATGCCTTGCGAGGGCATTATTTAAGTCTTGCCTAGCTATAGCATAAATATGTTCATAAATGCGCTGTTTAAGCTTTCTTTCTGTTTTCCCTATGTAAAATGCAGTGCATTTTTGACATAAGGCTAAATAGACCACTCCAGTAGTATCACAACTATGTTTTCCTATTATTTTGTATTCTTCGTTCCTAATCTTGACTTTTGGGTCAGTAAGGATATGTTTACATTGGTTACAAGCCCCACACTTAATCATTCCTGAAAACCGTTGACTTTAGATAGGCAGGAGTTCAACACTCAGTTGTGGTAAATGTGTGTGTGTGTGTGTGTGTGTGTGTGTGTGTGTGTGTGTGTGTGTGTGTGTGTGTGTGTGTGTGTGTGTGTGTGTGTGTGTGTGTGTGTGTGTGTGTGTGTGTGTGAAGGTGTTTGTAAGTGTGCATGTTTGGTGGGTAATGTATTTTGATGCCCTTCCCACCCAGTACATTTCCCATTGCCATACTTTACAAGGGCTCTTGATGTAATCACCTTAGACATACCTTGCAACACTGAGAAATCCTATAAGCTCCATGGCACATGTGATAACTGCGTAACACTGTAATATACATAACTAGATAGGTAGGGGTTCTAATCTCAATACTGGGAACTGTGATACTGTGTGTGTGAGAGACTCACATCAGTATGTGTGTGTGTTTAATTAAGTAACATATCCTCTGGGGGTGTGGATTATACCATTTTGAGGTATGTACCATCCAGTACACATCCCATTGCCCTACTTTACAAGGCCTGCTTATGTCATTCACCCTAGATGTACCTGTATACACTTGTCAGCCCTCTAAGCTCTGTGGCGTGTGAAATAACTGTGTAATACTATAGTGGAAATAGATAGCTAGGGGTTTTAATCTCAAAACTGACAACTATAGTAGTGTGTGAAGCTTAGCCCCTGTGGCTGTTGAGTGTGTAGGTTATACCATTTTAAGGCCTACTGACCCCCTACCCATGACATTACTTTAAAGACCCTGTTAATGGCACATGAACCATTTAACACTATACAGCTCATACCAGTCATCTGTAAAAATGTACATGGGATATCCACATGTTTGCAATCTATATGTGGTCTGTGTCCCCTGAAAATGAGCATTCCTGTGATATCATTGTCAAATATGTCACAGTTACTGTACAGACACACATGTCAGCATCAGACATCATACCTGACTGACACATCATGCTGATACAAACTCTGTCACACTATCACTTGTGCAGGTATGTAGGAGCAGTAGACAAGACTAATTGCTATGTCTGGTGGGTTATCCCATCATCCATGAATGCATTTGCAAGAGTACCTGTTGGAAGAAGCTGTGTGTTATGTCCCAGGCATATAATGTATCTGGAGCATGGCATGTGTATGCAGCACCATAGTACATAAAACTGGATACGTAGGGTTACTAATTTGTCTATTAGCAACTGTGCATGTGTTTCTGTATGCACAGCTCCTGTGGGTGTCTTCAGTGTGTGTATGTGATGCCTATACCATTTTGTGTGCCTCTTCCACCCTGTGAACTCCCCCATTGCCAACCTAGTGTCGGCCTATACAGATGTCATCCACTGTACAAGCACAGTTACACAGTTTTTAACACCAAGCGACTGTGGTGCAATGGTCATATAACAGTGTATTGTACATTAATAGATGGGTAGGCCATCTAGTCTGTCACCTCCATGTGCATGTGTGTCTCAATGCATGTCCCCATGCAGCGGTGTGTGTGTGTGTGTGTGTGTGTGTGTGTGTGTGTGTGTGTGTGTGTGTGTGTGTGTGTGTGTGTGTGTGTGTGTGTGTGTGTGTGTGTGTGTGTGTGTGTGTGTGTGTGTGTGTGTGTGTGTGTGTGTGTGTGTGTGTGTGTGTGTGTGTGTGTGTGTGTGTGTGTGTGTGTGTGTGTGTGTGTGTGATGGCTCTAACATGTTAAGGGCCCCTGAGCTCACCACTGCCAATCCTAACAGTCCCTGCAATTGTCATCCACTTCAATAGTAGTGGCAGACACTGCCACACTACAGTACCGCTGTGCTGTCTGTGTTATGTATCTAGCGATATTGTTTGTAAGACTGTGCAGGTAGGGCTGTGCTCAGCCCTTCATCAGATGCCCCATGTACAGAACTATGACTCTGTGTGCACTACCAGCACGAGAGGCCAGACATGTATATGAGATAGCAAACACACATGCTGGTGATTGTCAGGTTAGACTAACACAGGCCGACCTGCATCAGGAATACATACCCCAAACCTGTCATACACAGTACCAGGCAAACTCTCATCAACAGCATGATGGTCGAGTGGATGTGACAGAAATGGCAGGAGCAACAGGTGCTGATAGATGAATCTGTTGCAGTGATTGTAGTGGCTAAGCTGGTGAGGGACCTAGTAACACTACCAAGTAACCTCCTCTGTATGTGTGTGCCTGTGGTCCTACAGAACACCCAGTTGACATGTATGCAGGTTAGGTGGCTGTGTCAAGGGTATTATGCAAGGTCACACTATTTGCCACAATTGCTCCTCACACACTGTTGCATGTAAACATACCTCGTAAACATGTACATGTATAGCTGTACCTTGGCTATGAAAAGGTCACTGTGTTTCCACTCTGCCTTACTCATCATTGCTACTGTCAGCAGGCCCACAGCCTGCAGACACACAGACACCTGGAACACAACCAGAATATAGTATGTGACACTACAGTCAGTCAGCAGTACTAACATCAATAGTGCATCATGGCTAACAAGGTACAGACACCTTAATGTGTACCCGTAACTACTGCCAGCAGACAGCACCTTACACAGCATGAGATTGCTACACTGTACCATAGTCACCCTGTGCATCAGACTCATATGAGCATGTCCATGCATCGATGGTATGGATGACAGGGCTGTGGTACATATACCATTACATGCACAGGGTGTGGTGTTAGATTGCCAGAGGCCTAAGCTGGGCCATATGGCTGACATCATGTGTGTGTGTGTGTGTGTGTGTGTGTGTGTCTGGAGGGGTGATGTTCAACTGGCCTGTGCAGAGGAGCTGTGCACGTCTAGTGGTGACTGACCTAGGATAGGGATATGTGAGTGTTTGTATGCACACCAGCAAGCAATGCGGATGCTCAACCCAGGGCTATGTTGGACAGGTGTGGACCATACATGGCAGGATGTATGGTTCACCATCTCCCAGCAGGGATGCTGTAACTGCTTCTGCCAGGAGTATCACTGGCACCACCAGGCCCAAGGACAGATGCAGTACTACTCCCTGATGGTGACTGCTGTCTGCTGGACCCACATCCATAATGGGACTGGCCAGGATGATGTGCCTTTGGCCTGCTCCAGTGTGGTGTGGACAGCTGCTGGTACTGCCACTATGGGACTGTGAATGTGCACCGCTATGTGGGTTCACAGCTGATCATGTCACTGACCTACGTCCACCTGGCCGATGCCCTACTCCCACCACGTGCTCAAGCACAGACATTGCACGGTAGAGCAGTGACAATGTCTCACCCCACTGTATATCCCCAACATTGTCAAGATGATGTATGGCATCACCACTGCCATGGAGGTCATCACACATGGCAGGGAGCACTGCATTCATGACCCTTAGCATCTGTCTGGTGTTGCAGTTAGTACACACCTGTGTCTCCATGATGGACTGTAACATGCGTCTGGTGATACCTGCCATGGCACTTGTGACAGGGGCTTGATGGGTAGAAGTCCTCTGTTGACCACCCTTGTCCATCTACCTGTGTGTGACCTTGCCTGCTCTCTGCCTATGGCTGGTGTTTACACTCACACTCACCATACTCAACACACTAGCCTGTTCCATGCCACCACCCTTAACCTGTCCATTATGCGTGGCTGTTGGGGACTGGGCATGTGTGGGCATACTGACTGTGTGCGGGGACATGGTGGGTGAAAGTGGGATAAAAAACAATGGCACAGATCCAGGCACCGACAACCCCTTGTGCCTCACTATGACTATCATCATCATGGGAGTCTGCTATGACACTGACATCAGGTTGTGAGGGGGAGGGACACCAACCTCTGTGTTCACCTGTGGGAGGAATAAAACATATGTAAATTAATACCCTGCAGTATTATGTTTCTTGATATATTACACACACACACACACACACACACACACACACACACACACACACATATGCACACACACACACACACACACACACACACACACACACACACACACACACACACACACACACACACACACACACACACACACACACACACACACACACACACACACACACACACACACACACACACACACACACACACACACACACACACACACACACACACACACACACACACACACACACACACACACACACACACACACACACACACACACTCACTCCTGGTACAGTCTGGCACAGCTGTGACACCTATGGGCCCTTCAAGTCAGATCTTATGGTAGTTCTGCCTGCCGCAATCCATCTCTTTCACTGCTACTGTCAGGTCCACAACAAAGGGTGGCAAATCCTTCTGTGTGATGGGCCTAGTAGCAGAATGGTAATTATGGCCAAGACCAAGGCTATTGGAGTGAGCTATACAGTGTCACTAAGTGCATATGCATGTATTGTAAGAGCTGACTTACTGCTTTACAGATCACACACAATGACAAGGTGTAAGGATATGTGATGATAACTGATGAGGGGACAAGACTTTACACTGTCACTGCAGTACATACACAGTTCAGACTCGCATGGATTCATTTCAGACAACATTGCAGGACAGTCTGGAATACATACAGGAAACATGTAAAGTACTAGGTGCATAGCCTCATAAGATGACACCAGGCTATTGGCCCTGATGCCCTCATAAGCCTGGCCCAGACTTTTGCCCATGCCCCTTCCAAGCCAGCACCTGTATCCCCTGTCCAGCTGGGACACATGCGGGATCCCAGGGGTGTCTCATCCATTTCCCCTACAGTCACTGAGCTTCTTCAAGAGGGATATACATGTACACTGCTAGACATGGGGAGGGAGTGTCTGTACACCTGGCCAGTCACAGACCACTGCTTTTGTCCTGTACCTCAGATATGTATATCTGAAACAGTAGAGGCCCCCAGACTAATCCTTGGGGTATTGGGGTACACTGCTTTGGAAGGCTCTACTACTAGAGGAGGGTTCCAATACTTTGACTGAGTGGGTGCTATCATTGGGACAGTTAGCTACCCATCTGGTAACATACAAGTTGGTGCCTAGCTGTGTAGGCGTATGTATCTTGGCCACCTGGGGATTATTGTGGCAGAACTGGGCTAGGTGAAGGTAGGCATTGTTCATCATCTTCCCCTCGTCCTTGTGTTTGTTGACCACTTCAGAGAGGTAGACCAAGTTTAACAGGCCTGATCTTCCTTTGACAATACCATGCTGTGTGAGCTCAGGCATTTCGATGTTGTTGATGTCCCTGTTCATAATGTCCTTGATATTGCCTTCCATGCCCTTGCAGAGCAGGCTAGTTAGGCTGATGTGCATATGACTGACTGGGTCAGTGGATTGCTCCACCTTTGTGTATAGTGATGACAGTGGTTATCCTCTTTGCAGATGTGATAACATCGGTGCTCAGGCTGTTGTTGACTACAGTGCGGAATGGATCTGAGAGCCCATGCCTGTGTTCATGTAGGATGCACCCAGGGATAGTATCAGGCCTATGGAGACTTCTGTGTGTTGCCTTTGAGAGGGCATTATGGACCTGCTTCCTGATGACGAAGGGAGGGGGGCAGGTGTTGTGCATGCACATGCATACCAATGGGGGCACAGGGGAGTGATGTTTACACTTCACCTGTCTGCAGCGGGTTGCCTATATCTATGCCGTATGTGTATGTGTTGTTATTGACCAGCACTACAGTGCAGATTCACATGTTGCCTCTTGGATTGCAGACACGTGTGGAAGGCCTAGTGATTGGCCTTGGTGGATGTGTCCAATTTGCACTCAAAGATAGCCTTAGGGCAATTCACCTATGAACTTATTTGCTTCTGCAGACCAAGGTGACATTGCTTCCAATAAGACATCTGTTCCTTCTTGGCCCTGTCCAGCAATTATTTCCATCTATTATTTATTTTATTTATTTTATTTTACATTTGTTGACCGGGCTAGTCCAGCTGGATCAAAGTCCATTTTCAGTGGAGGCCCGGGGAGAAAAGCTCCATAGGTTAAAACAAGTTTAGAGAATACAAATACACAAAAAACAAAAGCTTTAAGCAATTAAGGATAAGAAGATGTTAGTATAGCTAATACATGTGTAAGAGTAAAAAAAATAATAATATCCAAAACAGGAAAATATTTAAGTAAATGGTTAACGCCTTACAATATGAAATTTGGTAGTGTCTAGTCATTCAGTGTATCAATACATTATTTGAGAAAATGGTAGAAGATATAAAAATTTTTTTTTTTTTTCAACATATGTGAGATCATTAATATCTACGAAGATGTTATGTCAGAGGAAGTTTATCGGGATTTCATAGCAGAGAAGGAAGAATTGAGGTAGAGGAAATAAAGAAGGTAGGTTAGTCAGGGTTGGTACAAGAGCAAAGCCAGAATTTATTAAGATGTGTTAGCAGTTGTTTCTTAAAGAGTGGAAGAGTGGCCAAAGAGGAGATATTAGATGGAAGGTTATTCCATATTTTGCTAACTGAGTTAGAAAAAAGGCAATTACCTACAGAATTAATAGTTTTGGTACTATTAACTAGGAGTTTGTCTGAAGAGCGTAGTTGTTTCAGGTTGTTATAGGGAGTCAAGAGGTTACTGAGAACTGGTGTTTTAGATGGTTGATATAGAATTTTGTGAGCTATTAAGAGTTGTTGATATATGAGCTTGTTAGGAAGTTCTAGCCAGTCTAGTTGTTTTAAGTTTAGACAGTGGTGAGTTCTAAACTGAGATCCTGTGGCAAATCGAGCAATATTATGGTAAGATGTAGTAAGTTTCTTAAGGTTACTTTTAGAGAGATTAGTATAAATAGGGGAAGCATATAGAAGGGTAGAGATAAAGTGTGTTTGGGCTAAGGTGGTCTGGGCTTCAGGTGTAAGAAAGGGTTTGATTCTGTAAAGGGATCCAATCTTTTTATTAACTGCTTTTATTGTGTTGTTGATGTGACAATCGTAGTTTATGGTATTTGTGTATTGCTGCTGTCCATCACGGATGTTTACCCTACCTTGAGGGAGATGATGTGGTCTTGTCAGGTATTGCTGAGTCCATACAGCTATATAGGTGCCCACATCGTATTGTGGTGTAAGCCTGGACACTACTGCTAGTTCCAGCTGATGAGACGTTGGCTGTAAAGCTACTTCTACTTGCTTTGAGGAGATTTATAGTAATTTGTGTAAAGTCAATTTTGTGTGACCCCGACAAGGGGAGGGGAGATGGTGACCTGAACAGTGATGTCTATGTGGTCAGATCTTACCAAGGAGGATGACACTGTAGGAGTGCTACAGTGGCTACTCATGTTGGTTAGGACCAGGTACAGGTTATTTCTATCTGTCGTAAGAGTGTTGTCCAGCTGATCCACTGCACTGCCATTGACAAAGTCAAGGAATCCATGTGCATTCATGTTAAGGTGGCATAGGTCATACACACTATGGTTGGATAGTTGAAGTCACCCAAGAGCAGGGTAGATAATTGAATCCTGACAGAGTCCAGCAAGTCCCAATAGGTATGGTGGGTGTCCATAGTATGGTTGGAGGTCTGTAGCCAGCTATGATTTGAGTAAGTGCTTTGTCAACTGTTAACTGCACTCGGGATGTCTCGCTCACGTCATGCTCTTTGGCCAGTCTGGAGGTGTGTATGTGTACATTATGTTCAACACTCCACCTCCTGTGGCTTTGCAGCCCTCCATTTGGGGTCTAAACATATGATGGGATGAGTAACCTGGCAAGGTTGGTGTGCTCTCCACAGCTACAAAGCAGGTGTCAGTGACTGCACAAATGTTGGCATCCTACAGGACATAGTACGCCTGCACTGACATGGGTTTCATGCTAAGACACCTAGCTTCTGTTAGAGCAAGACATCTGCACAAGGGCACACATCACTGGTGGGAAAAGGCCAGAAAATAGTGTCACTTTAAGAACCTAGCTAAAACACATATAGTGGTGTTGCATTCACAGATCTACTCCACTGGATATGACTTCTGAGAATCAAATGTATGCTATTATGTTATGGCTTCAGTCTTTAATGGGTTGCCAGTAATGCGCCAGACAATACACAACTGTATGAGGCATTGACTACAAATATGAGGCAGACATGTGGTCAGTCTGCAAAACTCTGGAGAGTTGTCAGGTATGGGCTCAGTATATAACATACAGTTCAACACACACTTCTGTGCCTGTTGTGTACTATGCACATACCCTATATAAGTCTGCTACATTTGTAGGACAAGCATATGCATCATAGTAGCATTCACAGGTGACATATGAATATGTACAACATCCCAGGTAGCTGGCCCAGCAGTGTCACACTCAGTATTGCACAACAGACACTCCAGTAGTAGTCATACCTGAGCTGACCTTTGCTGGGGTGACTCAGGGGCCAGAGATGTAATCTATGTCAATGCAGACAGGGTAAGCAGGAATAGCCATAGGTGGTGGACAGCAGCATGTGAGTCATGCAGGTCTTGTTGCAACCTAGTGTTTAATGTCCTATTTGACATTATTGCATCCCCCCTTCTGCATTCCATTACAAGCTTATGTGACTGACATACCTGTTATAATGCTGAAGAGTTTCCTTGGAATACTGCAAATGGTTAGATTTGTGTAGTCACAGTCTGTCTTTGTGTAGATGGGTTCAGACCGGTGTTGCATAGGCAGCAGCTTGCCTTTTGTGGGTAATCCTCATGAGCAGATGATGGTCTGTGCACCAATCGGTGTCTCCCACTTGCTACTTGCATCCAGAGCAGCTGTGTTGTCTTTCCATTAGCCAATGCTTTAACAACACAGTGCTATAATCAAGTCCTTCATGTGGGCATTGCCCCTTTTCCTTGCCTGTGTGGAGGACATTATGGTGGTGTGGAGGCTACAACTTCACAGACAATAGGTGGAAATACCTCTCAGGACAAGATGGCCCAACAATATGGGGGACAAAGCTCCAGAATTTTGGGTACAGATTGCAAGTACGTATTGCTCTTACACATAGAGGATTGCTAGATTAACAAGGTTTGTCTGGACGTGCATTTTCTGCGTGATGAAGTCTGACAGTGATATGTCTCTGACATACCTCTCAATTGTCCAGATGTCCACAGACTGCCCAGAAGTTTGCCTATTACATTTGGTCTGTTCCTCAGACAACTTCTGTTTTTGTGAAATCAGTAAGATAATGTGAGGATTGTAGTCAGTAAATGTTGACATCCATTAGTGTTTCAGACATCAACAGATCCTTCAGGGATGTTATGTTACAACAAACCCTGTAACACCAGCAACTGTTTCAGTTTGTAACACCATTATGTGAGGCTTGTCCCTTTTTCCAGCCCCCTGTCCCCAAGTATGTCATGCTTTGTCCAGATGTCTTGCAGTAAGAGGTACAGAGGTATGGTATATCATTATTTAGTGATTGCACTCCTGGTATTATCCCAGTAACCTAGGAGACTCCTGGAAGTAGTATGCAGCAGTGGCCATAAATATGGTCCCACATCATACTTCTCAACCTCTTAGCCCAAGAAATATGGACAAAGCCCAACAAAATAGGGGGACAAAGGCCCAAAAATAGGGACACATTTTAAATATCAGTTTTATAAACTTAGAAAGTTGTTAGAATAACAGTATTTGTGTTAACATTCATTTTCTGAAGTTATGAAGTCTGAAATCAAATACATGCCATTTTTTTGAGTAGAAGTTGAGCATCATTTAACCACAATTCAATAGAAGTAAAGTTTTTTTTTGTGTTAGAAGGTGGAGATCTGACAGGTTGTTGGCAGAGGTGATTATTGTTGAATCGTCTGCGTATTGAATGAGAGTACTAAGGTGGGATGCCTTGTGTAGGTTATTGATGAATATGTTAAATAGTAGTGGGCCAAGAATGGACCCTTGGGGAACTCCAGTTTTGGTTATGAGATAATTGGATTGCTTCTTTTGCCATTTGACAGATTGTTTCCTATCAGAAAGGTAGTTGGAAAACCAGCCTAGTGCGTTTGGTGAGAAGTTTAGGGTTTTATGTTGTAATAGTAGTTTAGGGTGTGATACTATGCCGAAAGCCTTGGATAGGTCCAGTAAAATAGCTGCAGGTAGAAGACCAGCATTTAAGGCTTTGTTAACAGTATTAGTGAAAGACAATAGGGCTGTGGTTGCGCTGTGGGCAGGGTGAAAGCCATGTTGGGTGGGGCAAGTAGGTTATTATTGGAGAGATACTTTAGCAGCTGAGTATAAATACACTTCTCTAGGATTTCAGATAAAGGAAAGAGTACAGAGATGGGACGGTAATTAGAGAAATCATTGTTGTTGCCACCTTTGTGAAGGGGTGTTATAATGGAGTTTTTTCCAGAGTTGAGGGATGTAAGATTCAGTGATGGAATGATTGATGAGAATGCTGACAGGGTATGCAATAGCATCTGCAGCGAGTTTTAGGTATTCAGCTGGAAGTCTATCTGCAGAGGGGGAACATGGTTTTAGTTTAGTTAGCAGTTTACGCACTAGAAAGGTGGGGACAGGTTGTATTGTGAATGTTGGTGACAGTGGGCTATAGTTTGTGTTGTCATTTACAGGGGGAGGTGAGTATTGGTGTTAAGTGAGGAGAGTTCTGTGTTGCTTTCTGAATGATTAGAATTAATGTTTGAAAAGAAAAATCATTGACAGGTTTTTGAATGGTTTCTTGAATGGTTTCAATGAAGTGAGAGTTAAAGGCCTGGGCAATTTCTTGTGGGTCTTTTTCAGGAGATGGAGTGGGATTTTTCTGTATACCAGGATTGAGGAGTGAGGAAATACATTTCCAAAATGTTTTGGGGTTGTTGTTTAGGGAGCCTAATTGAGTGGAGAAGTATTTTTTCTTGTCACAAATGACTAGTTTTTTGGCACTGTTACAAAGTTAGTATTTCATTTAATTCTGTGGGGCTCTATTTCTATGCCATTCCTTCCAGGCTTTATCCCTGGTAATGAGAATCTGTTAATCTACTACCATCTACTACCATTAGGATATACTTTTTCCTGTGGAACTTGGGGTACTCAGAGTCCCCACAGTATCTACAGCTACCCTCTAAAATGGCTCCTCAATCACAGGCAAAGGCATCAAAGGAGCTTTCACCTTATCTCTTGCCTTGCCCACCTTTTGGCACTGCTCACAGGTCCTGCAGTAACCTGTTACATCTCTGGAAATCCCAGGCCAATAAAGGTTCTGCATAATACATCTCTTTGTATGTTTTATACCCATATAACCTGCAAAGAGAATATCATGGGCTATGGCTAGAAGTGCCACTACCAACTGTTGAATTCTCTCATCCTCTAGCCCTCCCTCAGGGATCCACTATCTATGCAGTAACCCTTTGTCCCAGTATAAAGACTCCCCCTTCCCTTGAAAAGTAGGTGCCTCACTAGCTACCTCTCTCAGGCCTTGCAATGTAGGGTCTGAGAGCTGAGCCTGTCTCAACGCTCTCTTTGTAACCCTTCCCAGCTCCCCTTCCACAGTAAGTCTGGTACTCTCTGACAGTGGTGTCTTACTGTCAGCCTGGGTACTACTACTACTCACCTCTGTCTCCGCAGTCACTCTGTCCAAAGGAACATCAGTACCCACAATCAACTGTGGCACATCTTCAGTGTCATTGCTACAGGGGAGCTCCCTCCCAGGGTTAACCACCTCACCATTCCTGGCTCCAACTGTGTGGTCTGTCTGAGTTTCCCCCAGGCTACCAGACCCACATGCTTGTCTCCAAGCCTGACTTCATGCAACTGCATGCAGACATGGTACTGTATTATCAAACACATTCCCTATCAGGACATCTGCAGGGATATCCCACCCTCCCAGTCAAGGTGAACCCTAGCCAAAGGTATCATCGAGCTGTGCCAGCCTCAACTCAGACCCAGAACCAACAGAGTTAAACCCATCCCAGTGAATACCAAGGTGTGTGTAGCCTTAAGCATACTAGCTATGGGTACTCTCCAATGACCTACTGGGCACATCATGGGGATCTCACAGGCATATGCATCCAGGGTACTCCCCAGTTCCTGGATGCCATGCTACCGCATGCTGGTGAGCACATTTACTTCCCCAGCACCCATGAGGAGTTGACCAGCAATATACGCCTCTTCCACCATGTAGCAGACTACCTGGAGGTACTGCGTGCCATAGACTGCACCCACATCCACATAAAAGCACCACCCAGTGAGCAGGGTAGGGGCTACATAAACTGCAAGGGCTTCCCCTCCATCAACTGCCAGGTCATGTGCAATGCCCAGGGCATTATCACGAATGTGTGTGCTGACAGCCCTGGAATCTATCACGACTCCCACATCTGGTATTCCTCACAGCTGTATCAGGGATTTGCCAGGGGGGACATCCCATATGGTCATCTGGTGGGGGATACTGGCTATGCACTGGAGCCGTGAATGATGACACCCATCAGAAATGCACACACACCCACTCAAGAATGCCATAATGAGGCACACACACAAACCAGGATCATTATAGAGCATGCACCCAGGATGCTGAAGTCATGATTCCAGTGCCTTGACATATCTGGTGGAGCCTTGCTGTACTCTCCAGCCACATGTGCACACATGTTCATAGTATGTGCCATGCTACACAATATGATCCTAGGGAAACAGCTGCAGCAGGAACAGCATGGGGAAGGGCCACACAGCCCACCACTATTGCCAAGGTCCCCACAGGTACAGAGGGACACGGAGGACTAACCCCCTGAGCCACCTCCTATAGGCAGATAGAGGCATGCCCAGTATGGCCTGGACTTGGCAAAGAGGCAACACATAGCACACACACTGACACTGTAGGCACCCAGGGAATGACACCTCTCTCTGACTCACACACACACAGTAAAATGGATGACACACACATCACATTACCTGTATCTTACCATGTATAGGCAGTGTACTGCGAGCATCTGACATAGGCAGCCCTCAACTGTCGCAGGCACAAAGTAAGTCAGTCTTCTTAACAATAAATGAATGTATTAGTATGTTCTGGTAGAATATTTATGGTATTGCTGCATGCATGCATGCAAGGGAATGAGTTGGCCAACTGGGATAGCAGCAAACTGACAGCTAGGTGGGATATCAGGAAATATTTGCCTAATACTGACCTCCTCACACTATACAGCAGTACTCAAGGTGATGAATCCCACTGCAGTATATGTGGAGGTGAAACTAACTAGGGGGTCATAGGTCACAGGCATGGATGTCAGTGTGGGGGTTCCATACTCACCCCCCAGCCTCAACCAGCAAGTCAGCTGTAGAAAACCATAAATACATGCCTGGTAAAGGCTCATAAATGGTGACAATGATGAAGTACCCCCCCTACAGACTTACACAGTGATAGCACATCAGGTCTTGCAGTTGCAGTAAGGCTCTGAAGGGTAAGAAGTCTGAAACTCAAATATATGCCATTACAATCTAACCTGTGGTCTTTAGTGATATGCCTATAGTCTCCAAGACAGGGCACAGTACTATGCTAAATGGAACCAAAATGCAAAACAAATAGCAGTACAGTCTGTGCAAATGTTTACAGTTGACAGGTTTGTCCACCCATATTCCCATAGAAAGGCAGTAACAGGTATGTTTACAGAGAAATAGCAGAGCACACTATCCCAGGGCTGTCCCAATACACATGATAACTTGTTGCATGTCCACAATATGCAGGGGTCAATGAGCTATGTATATGTGTGGTTAATACTGTCAGGATTTGGCCAGCACCTACTCCTGGCTGTTGTGTTGTAGTGGCCTAGGTACAGTCTTTGACAGGGCCATGTTCAGAGAACTGCAGTGCCAACTATTGCGCATGTCAGCCACACCTACAGTAGGAGATGTATAGACTGTCCAGATGTCAATATCTGTTAATGCAGGAAAGCTGTACAGGTAATGGACAGGGGGCCACACATATGGACACATAGACAGCTTGGAGTAACCTACACAGTGCCTATCATACCTCTCAACTTTACAGACCTATTGCACAATGTTCGGAGGGTTGCATCATAATTGTGGTCTGTATAACATGATATAGTGGTTGCCTGGCAATTCACTGGCAAATCATGCAAGACTAAGGTCGGAAAATAATGACAGATGGTAGTGTCAGACTGCATACCCATAGAAACATGCATGCTAATGCAAAGCCTGTTATTGACTCACCTTTCTAGCTTTGTAAGAGCAATACTTAAAAATAGTCCCTACATTTAGGCCTCCATCCCCAATCACTTTAGATGTCTGGCTCTCAGTAATTGAGGTACCTGAAGGTCAGTGTACTGCCAGTGTATAAAAAGCTGCCACCTCTCTGTGTCAGCACTGCCAAGTCAGTGGCCAACAGCCTGGAATGACACAGGTTGTCACAGAAGGAGCACAAGTATGCCTTGTATATCTGCTCTGTTTGTCCTAACATTGCATTTGCCTGCCAACTGTTTGCCAAACGAAAGGGTCATGTCAAAACAGCAATGGCAGACAGTGGGTAAGCAGACATCAAACCCATATGAGCAAACAAGTAATTACCAAACCGGTCTCCCAACTGTCTGTGTTTGGCAGAACACAATTACCACCCCATCCCCATGTGTGGGCCTTTGTCTGACTGTCATATTTTGGCTTGTGCAGATGTCAGTCTGTGATGGTATGACAGCTAGGCCCACATGTAGCCTCATAATAACATATAGCAACACAAACCATCTAAGGACCACAGCAAATGGAGTGGTGCAATGATGGACAACCTGCTACGTAGGTACACTCAGAGGTGCGAATTCCACAACCCTGTGTGTGATGTAACGACATGTACCTCTCCCAGATCAGAATTGCAAATACATAACAGTAGCCACTGTGGCCAAAGCCTGTGACTGGACTACAGAAGGACAAAGAGGCACACATAAGGGGAAGAGGAACCACTGGCCAGACAAATGGAGAATGTGCACACCATAACAGATTGTGCAATAACATAGGTGCCATGCAGTGTAAGGAGTCAGTAAACATCACCTGCAAATACACAGCACACACCCATGTAAGTGGAGGTCTGCAACCAAACAAAACCCAAACAATGGACACCTCAGAGGTAAACTCATATGAAAACCCCACAAACCTACACACCAAAAACCATATAGACTCCACACACAAGGATCTTGCAAACACTGAGGCTTTACCCCAATCCCCAAACACCTACCCTACACAGACTAACAGCACTGTCCCTCTACCTCATGCCATACAGACTATGCTGAGGTGACCCCCTCCCTTGCATACAAATCAATCCAGACCCTGCCTTGATGGGACTGTAGCACATCTGGAACTCAAGGCCCACTCCATCAACCTGTAGGAGGAGCATCAACCTGGGTTGTGATATCAGTATGACTTGGTGTGACAGATATGTGTACCACACACTCCCCCATCTGTGGAATTCACTTCCTGTCAATAGAAAGCCAAGTGCCTCAATACCCCTAGTGATGTGCTCCATGTATATGTGCATGGGAAACACAGAAGGCAGTCCTGTGATTCCACTTGTGTCTATGCTGCACAGGGGCTCTGTGTGCTGAAATGTTGTAACATGGGATACACTCTCGTCTGTGTAGGTTATAAGGGCTTCAGGGCCAATACCCTACTAATGTCATAGCAGCCTATCAACCTATACACAACTGTCTGTCAGTGGTTCACCACATTACTCTGCACTGCTCTGCCACTGACATACCTGGAAGCCACAGTGCTCTTTGGAATATACTACACATATAAGTCCAAAAGTAGAAGAGGTAGATACGCCACAACAATCGAAGCAAACCAGGTGAAAGAAGTAAAATATATCCTTTTATTCCATAGAAGTAAGTGCTTTCACATTACAAAGAACGCTTCATCAGACTTTAACATAGTGCAGGAAACACATCACATTTAAATACTCATAAAGCACCAATGGCACACTTCATCAGTATCACATGTAAAATCACATTAAATCACCTCATCCACTTTTAAAGGTGCAGAGAAATACATATATATATATATATATATATATATATATATATATATATATATATATATACACAAAGGTATAAACTCACAGTAAAAATATATATAAATAACTTATAAAACTACTTTAATACGCATTAGGGATGTAAATACAAATATATATATGTATAAAAATATATACTTATAATAATACTCATAAGGATATCCATAAAATACTTATAAAAATATATATATTTCTTAAGATATATATTTTAAAAAATGTATGTAAATATACCCATAGGGATACTTATAAAATACCTATAAGGTACATATGAGAATACATATAGAAGCACACTTAAAACATATCAAAAACTTGCTAAAAAATTTTTTAATGCACAAATGGTCTATCTACTAAAAATGGTTTCAAAGATAACTTATCATTAAGGCCATGCCCCTTATCTGCAGCTAGCTTAATTATCCACCTAGCTTCTGTTCTCTCTGTCTTATTCCTAATATTACCTAATCTTTCTGTCTCTAGTAACTGTCCTATAACCATGAATCTAAATGCATGTGTGATATCATTCTGCAGAGTATGTTAAGCAAGAGCATTCCCTTCATTCTCTCTATGAATAGCATAGAGATGCTCCCTAATTCTTTCCCTCAATGTCCTGTTGGTCTTACCTACATAAAAACATTGCCATTTTTTGCAGGTAGCTAAGTAAATCACATTCCTTGATTTGCAATCTGCATACTCATTAAACTCATATTTGACCCTGGTATCAGGATGTACAAAGACATTAGAATTCATTACATAGTCACATTGATTGCAAGTACGACAGGCATAGGTACCCTTTCTCTGTGAAGTAACCCTATTGACAGGTTTTTTTCATAACATAGCATCCTTTTCAGTGATTTAGTATTTTTATAACTAAAGGCCGGTCTCTCACCTACTATATCTTTAATACTATCATCTAACTGCAAGATGTTCCAATGCCTCTTAATAATATTTACAATGGAGGTATTATTATTAGTAAAGGGAATAACTACCCTTCTCCTATTTCCTTTCTTCACTACAGGCTGCTTGTTAACATTGGCATCATGCTTGATATACGGCAGTCCTAACTGCTCACGTCCTATGTCTTCCTTCAAAAGAAAATCATGAGTTCGATAGCCTCTATCTACAAAATCACGTTCTACAGTTACAACTGCTTCCGAAAAAGCATGATCATCACTGGTTATGTGTGAATATCGTTTCAACTGATTCTTGACAATATTCTTATGCACATGCGGTGGGTGCATACTGCTTCTATGCAAGATGGCATTCCTCCTACATGGCTTCCTGAATACTCTAGTCTCAAAAACACCATTATTTTTCTCCAACGTAACATCTAGAAAATCTATTTTCACCTGTGAAACTGTGCTTGTTAGAGTAAGGAAGGTGGTAGTTCCATTGATATAAGAAACAAAATCTTCTAAGCTTTCCAGATCACCTCCCCAAAGCAGAAAAACGTCATCAACAAAACCTTTGTAACATTTAATGTACTTAGAGAAATTCAGTTGTTCCCACACATAGACGCTTTCCCAATAAGCTAACACTAGATTGGCATAAGAGTTGGCACATGAAGTGCCCATAGTTACACCTTTAATCTGAAGATAATAGTCACTTCCAAAGGTAAAAACATTATAATTAAGAACTAACTCTAATAACATCGTAATTCTAATAACTTGATTGTTACTCAGCCCTTTATTAATTAAATATAGTCTTAAATATTCAAGACCTATCTCGTTGGGAATGCAGGTAAATAGAGACACTACATCCAATGTTACCATATAGTCTGACTCTCTTACAGTTCTATCTTTATTAAAAGGTGCTAGAATTTCTAAAAATTGTTTAGTATCACGTAACACAGATTCAGTAGAGTCTACTGTAGGTCTTAGTTTTTTCTCTACATAGATCGACATAGTCTCTGTCAACCAACCTCTGCCAGATACTATGGGTCTGAGGGGAGGGTCAACCATTGTTTTATGTATCTTGGGGAGACCTCTTATAGTCGGTATCACAGGTTTTTCTATTAAAAAATACTTATACAAATCACTGTCTATAATGCCACACATCAACATATCATACAAGTCTGCATGCACTGTTTTAATTATTTTATCTAAATCTAATCTAGTTAGCCTTTTATAGGTAGTTACATCTGAGAGCATCTCTAGCATGGCTCTATTATAAGAATTAGTATCAAGTAATTAGTATCAAGTATTACAGTAGCTCCCCCTTTATCTGATGGTCTTATTACTATATCTGCATTATTCTGCAAATCATGTAATGCCATTTTCTCATTTTTAGTGACGTTGTAAAAATCAGGTTTAACAACATTTCCCTCAAACAATTTTAAAAAATCATTACTACACGCTTTCTCAAAACTATCAAGTAGTGGATGTAAAACAGGGGTATATACTGATGGTTTTTTGAATAAATTAGTATCAGCATTAATTAAATCACTATTACCAAACTGTAAACCAAGTGCTATATTCCTGGTAAAGCATTTAATGTCCACTATAAGATACTATACTACACATATAATGGACATTTAT